>NC_060121.1:131633197-131936227 GCF_021461395.2 Schistocerca americana
ATGCAGTAAACTGAAAACTGCGCATCAGAAGCAACTAAGGTGACTCCCAGGAGCACTTCCGAACGGTGACCATAGCCACTTTAGTTCCCTTGTAAGAAGTCATCTGGGGACTGCATTAGTCACTCGCGACGAAGTTTGTGTATTCCATCGTCAACAGGAAGCTTCAAGGAATGCAGTATACTGGAAACTGCGCATCGGAAGCAAACAAGGTGACTCCCAGGAGGACTTCCGAACGGTCCCCATGGCCACTTTAGTTCCTTTGTAAGAAGTCATCTGGGGACTGCATTATTGACTCGCGACGAAATTTGTGTATTCCATCGTCTACAGGAAGCTTCAAGGAATGCAGTATACTGAAAACTGCGCATCGGAAGCAACCAAGGTGACTCCCAGGAGGACTCCCGAACGGAGCCCATAGCCACTTTAGTTCCTTTGTAAGAAGTCATCTGGGGGCAGCATTATTGACTCGTAACGCAATTTGAGTGTTCCATCGTCTACAGGAAGCTTCAAAGAATGCAGTAAACTGAAAACTGCGCATGGGAAGCAACCATGGTTCTCCCAGGAGGACTTCCGAACGGTAGCCATAGCCACTTTAATTCATTTGCAAGAGGTCATCTGGAGACTGCATTATTGACTCGCGACGCAATTTGTGTGCCATCGTCTACAGGAAGCTTCAAGGAATGCAGTAAACTGAAAACTACGCATCGGAAGCAACCAAGGTGACTCCCAGGAGGACTTCCGAACGGTGACCATAGCCACTCTAGTTCCTTTGCAAGAAGTCATCTGGAGACTGCATTATTGACTCGCGATGCTATTTGTGTGATCCATCGACTACAGGAAGCTTCAAGGAATGCAGTAAACTGAAAACTTCGCATCGGAGGCAACCAAGGTTACTCCCAGGAACACTTCCGAATGGTGACCATAGCCACTTTAGTTCCTTTGTAATAAGTTATCTGGAGACAGCATTATTGACTCGAGACGCAAATTGTGTGTTCCATCGTCTACAGGAAGCTTCAAAGAATGCAGTAAACTGAAAACTGCGCATCGGAAGCAACCAAGGTGACTCCCTGTAGGACTTCCGAACGGTGACCATAGCCACTTCAGTTCCTTTGTAAGAAGTCATCCGGCGACTCTATAATTGACTCGCGACGCAATTTGTTTGTTCCATCGACTACAGGAAGCTTCAAGGAGTGCAGTAAACTGAAAACTGCGCATCGGAAGCAACCAAGCTGACTCCCAGGAGGACTTCTGAACGGTTGCCATAGCCGCTTTAGTTCCTTTGAAAGAAGTAATCTGGAGACTGCATTATTGACTCCCGACGCAAATTGTGTGTTCCATCGTCTACAGGAAGCTTCAAGGAATGCAGTAAACTGAAAACTGCACATCGGAAGCAACCAAGGTGACTCCCAGGAGGACTTCCGAACGATGACCATAGCCACTTTAGTTCCTTTGTAAGAAGTCATCTGGAGACTGCATTATTGACTCGAACGCAATTTGTGTGTTCCATCGTCTACAGGAAGTTTCAAGGAATGCAGTAAACTGAAAACTGCGCAACGGAAGCAACCAAGGTGACTCCCAGGAGGACTTCCGAACGATGACCATAGCCACTATAGTTCCTTTGTAAGAAGTCATCTGGAGACTGCATTATTGACCCGTGACGCAATTTGTGTGTTCCATCGTCTACAGGAAGCTTCAAGGAATGCAGTAAACTGACAACTGCGCATCGGAATCAACCAAGGTGACTCCCAGGAGGACTTCCGATCGGTGACCATAGCCACTGTAGTTCCTTCGCAAGAAGTCATCTGGACACTGCATTATAAACTCGCGACGCTATCTGAGTGTTCCATCGTCTACAGGAAGCTTCAAGGAATGCAGTAAACTGAAAACTGCACATCGGAAGCAACCAAGGTGACACCCAGGAGGACTTCCGAACGATGACCATAGCCACTTTAGTTCTTTTGTAAGAAGTCATCTGGAGACTGCATTATTGACTCGCAACGCAATTTGTGTGTTCCATCGTCTACAGGAAGCTTCAAGGAATGCAGTAAACTGACAACTGCGCATCGGAATCAACCAAGGTGACTCCCAGGAAGACTTCTGAACGGTGACCATAGCCACGCTAGTTCCTTTGTAAGAAGTCATCTGGAGACTGCGTTATTGACTCGCGACGCAATTTGTTTGCCATCGTCTACAGGAAGCGTCAAGGAATGCAGTAAACTGAAAACTGCGCATCGGAAGCAACCAAGGTGACTCGCAGGAGGACTTCCGAACGGTGACCTTAGTTACTTTAGTTCCTTTGTAAGAAGTCATCTGGAAACTGCATTATTGACTCCTGACGCAATTTGTTTGTTCCATCGTCTACAGGAAGCTTCAAGGAATGCAGTAAACTGAAAACTGCGCATCAGAAGCAACCAAGGTGACTCCCAGGAGCACTTCCGAACGGTGACCATAGCCACGCTAGTTCCTTTGTAAGAAGTCATCTGGAGACTGCGTTATTGACTCGCGACGCAATTTGTTTGCCATCGTCTACAGGAAGCTTCAAGGAATGCAGTAAACTGACAACTGCGCATCGGAATCAACCAAGGTGACTCCCAGGAGGACTTCCGATCGGTGACCATAGCCACTGTAGTTCCTTCGCAAGAAGTCATCTGGACACTGCATTATAAACTCGCGACGCTATCTGAGTGTTCCATCGTCTACAGGAAGCTTCAAGGAATGCAGTAAACTGACAACTGCGCATCGGAATCAACCAAGGTGACTCCCAGGAAGACTTCTGAACGGTGACCATAGCCACGCTAGTTCCTTTGTAAGAAGTCATCTGGAGACTGCGTTATTGACTCGCGACGCAATTTGTTTGCCATCGTCTACAGGAAGCTTCAAGGAATGCAGTAAACTGAAAACTGCGCATCAGAAGCAACCAAGGTGACTCCCAGGAGCACTTCCGAACGGTGACCATAGCCACTTTAGTTCCTTTGTAAGAAGTCATCTGGGGACTGCATTAGTGACTCGCGACGAAGTTTGTGTATTCCATCGTCAACAGGAAGCTTCAAGGAATGCAATATACTGAAAACTCCGCATCGGAAGCAACCAAGGTGACTCCCAGGAGGACTTCCGAACGGCCCCATAGCCACTTTAGTTCCTTTGTAAGAAGTCATCTGAAGACAGCATTATTGACTCGTAACGCAATTTGTGTGTTCCATCGTCTACAGGAAGCTTTAAAGAATGCAGTAAACTGAAAACTGCGCATCGGAAGCAACCAAGGTGACTCCCTGTAGGACTTCCGAACGGTGACCATAGCCACTTCAGTTCCTTTGTAAGAAGTCATCCGGCGACTGTATTATTAACTCGCGGCGCAATTTGTTTGTTCCATCGTCTACAGGATGCTTCAAGGAGTGTAATAAACTGAAAACTGCGCATCGGAAGCAACCAAGCTGACTCCCAGGAGGACTTCTGAACGGTGGCCATAGCCGCTTTAGTTCCTTTGTAAGAAGTAGTCTGGAGACTGCATTATTGACTCGCGACGCAAATTGTGTGTTCCATCGTCTACAAGAAGCTTCAAGGAATGCAGTAAACTAAAAACTGCGCAACGGAAAGAACCAAGGTGACTCGCAGGAGGACTTCCGAACGATGACCATAGCCACTTTAGTTCCTTTGTAAGAAGTCATCTGGAGACTGCATTATTGACCCGTGACGCAATTTGTGTGTTCCATCGTCTACAGGAAGCTTCAAGGAATGCAGTAAACTGAAAACCGCGCATCAGAAGCAACCAAGGTGACTTGCAAGAGGACTTCCGAACGGTGACCATAGCCACTTTAATTCCTTTGTAAGAAGTCATCTTGAGACTGCATTATTGACTCGCGACGCAATTTGTGTGCTCCATCATCTAGAGGAAGCTTCAAGGATAGCAGTAAACTGAAAACTGCGCATCGGAAGCAACCAAGGTGACTCCCTGTAGGACTTCCGATCGGTACCATAGCCACTTCAGTTCCTTTGTAAGAAGTCATCCGGCGACTGCATTGATGACCCGTGACGCAATTTGTGTGTTCCATCGTCTACAGGAAGCTTCAAAGAATGCAGTAAACTGAAAACTGCGCATCGGAGGCAACCAAGGTTACTCCCAGGAACACTTTCGAACGGTGACCATAGCCACTTTAGTTCCTTTGTAAGAAGTCATCTGGAGACTGCATTATTGACTCGAGACGCAATTTGGGTGTACCATCGTCTACAGGAAGCTTCAAAGTATGCAGTAAACTGAAAACTGCGCATCGGAAGCAACCAAGGTGACTCCCAGGAGGACTTCCGAACGGTGACCATAGCCACATTATTTCCATTGTAAGAAGTCATCTGGAGACTGGATTATTGACTCGCGACGCAATTTGTGTGTTCCATCGTCTACAGGAAGCTTTTAGGAGTGCAGTAAAGTGACAGCTGCGCATCGGAGGCAACCAAGGTTACTCCCAGGAACACTTCCGAAAGATGACCATAGCCACTTTAGTTCCTTTGTAAGAAGTCATCTGGAGACTGCATTATTGACTTGCGACGCAACTTGTGTGTTCCATCGTCTACAGGAAGCTTCACGGAAACCAGTAAACTGACAACTGCGCATCGGAAGCAACCAAGGTGACTCCCAGGAGGACATCCGAACGGTGACTAAGCCACAATAGTTCCTTTGTAAGAAGTCATCTGGAGACTGTATTATTGACTCGCGACGCAATTTGTGTGTTCCATCGTCTACAGGAAGCTTCAAGGAATGCAGTAAACTGAAAACTGCGCGTCTTAAGCAACAAAGGTGCCTCCCAGGAGGAATTCCGAACGGTGACCATAGCCACTTTTGTTCCTTTGTAAGAAGTCATCTGGAGACTGCATAATTGACTCGCGACGCAATTTGTGTGTTCCATAGTCTACAGGAAGTTTCATGGAATGCAGTAAACTGACAACTGCGCATCGGAAGCAAAGAAGTTGACTCCCAGGAGGACTTCCGATCGGTGACCATAGCCACTTTAGTTCCTATGTAAGAAGTCGTCTAGAGACTGCATTATTGACTCGCGACGCAATTTGTGTGTTCCATCGTCTACAGGAAGCTTTTAGGAGTGCAGTAAAGTGACAGCTGCGCATCGGAGCCAACCAAGGTGATTCCCAGGAGGACATCCGAACGACGACTAAGCCACTTTAGTTCCTTTGTAAGAAGTCATCTGGAGACTGCATTATTGACTCGCGACGCAATTTGTGTGTTCCATCGTCTACAGGACGCTTCAAGGAATGCAGGAAACTGAAAACTGTGCATCGGAAGCAACCAAGGTGACTCCCAGGACGACTCCCGAACGGTGACCTTAGCCACTTTAGTTCCTTTGTAAGAAGTTATCTGGAGACTGCATTATTGACTCCCGACGAAATTTGTTTGTTCCATCGTCTACAGGAAGCTTCAAGGAATTCATTAAACTGAAAACTGCGCCAAGAAGCAACCAAGGTGACTCCCAGGAGCACTTCCGAACGGTGACCATAGCCAATTTAGTTCCTTTGTAAGAAGTCATCTGGGGACTGCATTTTTGACTCGCAACGCAATTTGTGTGTTCCATCAGCATCTAGAGGAAGCTTCAAGGAATGCAGTAAACTAAAAACTGCGCATCGGAGGCAACCAAGGTGACTCCCTGGAGGACTTCCGATCGGTGACCAAAGCCACTTTAGTTCCTTTGTAAGACGTCATCCGGCGACAGTATTATTGACTCGCGACGCAATTTGTTTGTTCCATCGTCCACAGGAAGCTCCAAGGAATGCAGTAAACTGAGAACTGCGCAACGGAAGCAAGCAAGGTGACTCCCAGGAGCACTTCCGAACGATGACCATAGCCACCTTTGTTCCTTTGTTAGAAGTCATCTGGAGACTGCATTATTGACTCGCGACGCAATTTGTGTGTTCCATCGTCTACAGGAAGCTTCAAGGAGTTCAGTAAATTGAAAAATGCGCATCGGAAGCAGCCAAGGTGACTCGCAGGAGGACTTCCGAATGGTGATCATAGCCACTTTAGTTCCTTTGTAAGAAGTCATCTTAAGACTGTATAATTGACCCCCGACGCCATTTGTGTGTTCCATCGTCTACAGGAAGCTTCAAGGAATGAAGTAAACTGAAAACTGCGCATCAGAATCATTCAAGATGACTCGCAAGAGGACTTCCGAAAGATGACCATAGCCACTTTAGTTCCTTTGTAAGAAGTCATCTGGAGACTGCATTATTGACTTGCGACGCAACTTGTGTGTTCCATCGTCTACAGGAAGCTTCACGGAAACCAGTAAACTGACAACTGCGCATCGGAAGCAACCAAGGTGACTCCCAGGAGGACATCCGAACGGTGACTAAGCCACAATAGTTCCTTTGTAAGAAGTCATCTGGAGACTGTATTATTGACTCGCGACGCAATTTGTGTGTTCCATCGTCTACAGGAAGCTTCAAGGAATGCAGTAAACTGAAAACTGCGCGTCTTAAGCAACAAAGGTGCCTCCCAGGAGGAATTCCGAACGGTGACCATAGCCACTTTTGTTCCTTTGTAAGAAGTCATCTGGAGACTGCATAATTGACTCGCGACGCAATTTGTGTGTTCCATAGTCTACAGGAAGTTTCATGGAATGCAGTAAACTGACAACTGCGCATCGGAAGCAAAGAAGTTGACTCCCAGGAGGACTTCCGATCGGTGACCATAGCCACTTTAGTTCCTATGTAAGAAGTCATCTAGAGACTGCATTATTGACTCGCGACGCAATTTGTGTGTTCCATCGTCTACAGGAAGCTTTTAGGAGTGCAGTAAAGTGACAGCTGCGCATCGGAGGCAACCAAGGTGATTCCCAGGAGGACATCCGAACGACGACTAAGCCACTTTAGTTCCTTTGTAAGAAGTCATCTGGAGACTGCATTATTGACTCGCGACGCAATTTGTGTGTTCCATCGTCTACAGGAAGCTTCAAGGAATGCAGTAAACTGAAAACTGCGCATGGAAGCAACCAAGGTGACTCCCAGGGGGACTTCCGAACTTTGACCATAGCCACTTTAGTTCCTTTGCAAGAAGTCATCTGGAGACTGCATTATTGACTCGCGACGCTATTTGTGTGTTCCATCGTCTACAGTAAGCTTCAAGGAATGCAGTAAACTGAAAACTGCGCAACGGAAGCAACCAAGGAGACTCCCAGGAGGACTTCCGAACGGTGACCATAGCCACATTAGTTCCTTTGTAAGAAGTCATCTGGAGACTGCATCATTGCCTCGCGACGCAATTTGTGCGTTCCATCGTCTACAGGAAGCTTGAAGGAATGCAGTAAACTGACATCTGCGCATCGGAAGCAACCAGGGTGACTCTCAGGAGGACTTCCGCTCGGTGACCATAGCCAATTAAGTTCTCTTGTAAGAAGTCATGTGGAGACTTCATTATTGACTCGCGACGCAATTTGTGTGTTCCATCGTCTACAGGAAGCTTGAAGGAATGCAGTAAACTGAAAACTGCGCATCGGAAGCAACCAAGGTGACTCCCAGGAGGACTTCCGAACGATGACCATAGCCACATTAGTTCCTTTGTGAGAAGTCATCTGGGGACCGCATTATTTCCTTGCGACGCAATTTGTGTGTTCCATCGTCTACAGGAAGCTTCAAGAAATGCAGTAATCTGAAAATTGCGCATCGGAACAAACAAGCTCACTCCCAGAAGGACTTCCGAAGGGTGACGATAGCCACTTTAGTTCCTTTGTAAGAAGTCATATGGAGACTGCATTATTGACTCGCGAGGCAATTTATGTGTTCCTTTCGTCTACAGGTAGCTTCAAGGAATGCAGTACACTGGAAACTGCGCATCGGAAGCAACCAAGGAGACTCCCAGGAGGACTTCCGAACGGTGACCATAGCCACATTAGTTCCTTTGTAAGAAGTCATCTGGAGACTGCTTTATTGACCCGCGACGCAATTTGTGTGTTCCATCGTCTACAGGAAGCTTCAAGGAATGAAGTAAACTGAAAACTGTGCATCAGAAGCAACCAAGGTGACACGCAAGAGGACTTCCGAACGATGACCATAGCCACTTTAGTTCCTTTGTAAGATGTCATCTGGAGACTGCATTATTGACTCGCGACGCAATTTGTGTGTTCCATCGTCTACAGGAAGTTTCAAGGAATGCAGTAAACTGAAATCTGCGCATCGGAAGCAATCAAGGTGACTCCCAGGGGGACTTCCGAACTGTGACCATAGCCACTTTAGTTCCTTTGTAAGAAGTCATCTGGAGACTGCATTATTGACTCGCGACGCAATTTGTGTGTTCCATCGTCTACAGTAAGCTTCAAGGAACACAGAAAACTGAAAACTGCGCAACAGAAGCAAACAAGGTGACTCCCAGGAGGACTTCCGAACGATGACCATAGCCACTTTAGTTCCTTTGGAAGAAGTCATCTGCAGACTGCATTATTGACTCGCGACGCAATTTTTGCGTTCCATCGTCTACGGGAAGCTTCAAGGAAATCAGTAAACTGACATCTGCGAATCGGAAGCAACCAGGGTGACTCCCAGGAGAACCTCCGATCGGTATCCATAGCCACTTTAGTTCTCTTGTAAGAAGTCATGTGGAGACCATTATTGACTGGCGACGCAATTTGTGTGTTCCATCATCTACAGGAAGCTTCAAGGTATGCAGTAATCTGAAAACTGCGCTTCGGAAGCAACCAAGCTCACTCCCAGAACGACTTCCGAAGGGT
Source organism: Schistocerca americana (assembly GCF_021461395.2). NCBI lineage: Eukaryota > Metazoa > Arthropoda > Insecta > Orthoptera > Acrididae > Schistocerca > Schistocerca americana. Next base: position 131,641,918 of record NC_060121.1, read on the forward strand.
GACCATAGCCACTTTAGTTCCTTTGGAAGAAGTTATCTGGAGACTGCATTATTGACTCGCGACGCAATTTGTGTGTTCCATCGCCTACAGGAAGCTTCAAGGAATGCAGTAAACTGTAAACTGCGCATCGGAAGCAACCAAGGTGACTCCGAGGGGGACTTCCGAACTGTGACCATAGCCACTTTAGTTCCTTTGTAAGAAGTCATGTGGAGACTGCATTATTGACTCGCGACGCAATTTGTGTGTTCCATCATCTACAGGAAGCTTGAAGGAATGCAGTAAACTGAAAACTGCGCATCGGAAGCAACCAAGGTGTCTCATGGAGGACTTCCGAACGGTGACCATAGCCACTTTAGTTCCTTTGTAAGAAGTCATTTGGGGACCGCATTATTGACTCTCGACGCAATTTGTGTTTTCCATCGTCTACAGGAAGCTTCAAGGAATGCAGTAATCTGAAAACTGCGCATCGGAAGCAACCAAGCTGACTCCCAGAAGGACTTGCATACGGTGACCATAGCCACTTTAGTTCCCCTGTAAGAAGTCAGCTGGAGACTGCATTATTGGCTCTCGACGCAATTTGTGTGTTCCATCGTCTACAGGAAGCTTCAAGGAATGCAGTAAACTGACAACTGCGCATCGGAAGCAACCAAGGTGACTCCCAGGAGGACTTCCGTTCGATGACCATAGCCAATTTAGTTCCTTTGTAAGAAGTAATCTGGAGACTGCATTATTGACTCGCGACGCAATTTGTGTGTTCCATCGTCTACAGGAAGCTTCTAGGAATGCAGTAATCTGAAAACTGCGCAACGGAAGCAACCAAGGTGACTCCCAGGAGGACTTCCGAACGATGACCATAGTCACTTTAGTTCCTTTGTGAGAAGTCATCTGGAGACAGCGTTATTGACTCGCGACGCAATTTGTGTTTTCCATCGTCTACAGGAAGCTTCGAGGCATGCAGTAAACTGACAACTGCACATCGGAAGCAACCAAGGTGACTCCCAGAAGGGCTTCCGATCAGTGACCATAGCCACATTAGTTCCTTTGTGAGAAGTCATCTGGAGACTGCATTATTGACGCGCGACGCAATTTGTGTGCTCCATCGTCTACAGGAAGCTTCAAGGAATGCAGTAAACTGAAAACTGCGCATCGGAAGCAACCAAGGTGATTCGCAGGAGGATTTCCGAACGATGACCATAGCCACATTAGTTCCTTTGTAAGAAATCATCTGGAGACTGCATTATTGACGCGCGACGCAATTTGTGTGTCATATCGTGTACAGGAAGCTTCAAGGAATGCAGTAAACTGAAAACTGCGCATCGCAGGCAACCAAGCTGACTCGCAGGAGGACTTCCGAACGATGACCATAGCCACTTTAGTTCCTTTGTAAGAAGTCATCTGGAGACTGCATTAATGACTCGCGACGCAATTTGTGTGTTCCATCGTCTACAGGAAGCTTCAAGGAATGCAGTAAACTGAAAACTGCGCAACGGAAGCAACCAAGGTGACACCCAGGGGGACTTCCGAACGGTGACTAAGCCACTTTAGTTCCTTTGTAAGAAGTCATCTGCAGACTGCATTATTGACTCGCCACGCAATTTGTGTGTTCCATCGTCTACAGGAAGCTTCAAGGAATGCACTATACTGAAAAGTGCGCATCGGAAGCAACCAAGGTGACTCCCAGAAGACTTCCGATCGGTGACCATAGCCACTTAAGGTCCCTTGTAAGAAGTCATCTGGAGACTGCATTATTGACTCGCGACGAAATTTGTCTGTTCCATCGTCTACAGGAAACTTCAAGGAGTGCAGTAAACTGAAAACTGTGCATCGGAAGCAAACAAAGGTGACTCCCAGGAGGACTTCCAGACGGTGACCATAGCCACATTAGTTCCTTTGTGAGAAGTCATCTGGAGACTGCATTATTGACGCGCGACGCAATTTGTGTGCTCCATCGTCTACAGGAAGGTTCAAGGAATGCAGTAAACTGAAAACTGCGCATCGGAAGCAACCAAGGTGATTCGCAGGAGGACTCTCGAACGGTGACCATAACCACGCTAGTTCCTTTGTAAGAAGTCATCTGGAGACTGCATTATTGACTCGCGACGCAATTTGTGTGTTCCATCGTCTACAGGAAGCTTTAAAGAATGCCATAAACTGAAAACTGCGCATCGGAAGCAACCAAGGTGACTCACAGGGGGACTTCCGAACTGTGACCATAGCCACTTTAGTTCCTTTGTAAGAAGTCATCGGGCGACTGCATTATTGACTCGCGACGAAATTTGTGTGTTCCATCGTCTACAGTAAGCTTCAAGGAATGCAGTAAACTGAAAACTGCGCAACGGAAGCAACCAAGGTGACTCCCAGGAAGACTTCCGAACGGTGAACATAGCCACATTAGTTCCTTTGTAAGAAGTCATCCGGCGACTGTATTATTGACTCGCGACGCAATTTGTTTGTTCCATCGTCAACAGGAAGCTTCAAGGAGTGCAGTAAACTGAAAACTGCGCATCGGAAGCAACCAAGGTGACTCCCAGGAGGACTTCCGAACGGTGACCATAACCACTTTAGTTCCTTTGTAAGAAGTCATCTGGCGACTGCATTATTGACTCGCGACGCAATTTGTGTGTTTCATCGTCTACAGGAAGCTTCAAGGAATGCAGTACACTGAAAACTGCGCAACGGAAGCAATCAAGGTGACTCCCAGGAGGACTTCCGAACGATGACCATAGCCACTTTAGTCCCTTTGTAAGAAGTCATCTGGAGACTGCATTATTGACTCTACACAACTTGTGTGTTCCATCTTCTACAGGAAGCTTCAACGAAAGCAGTAAACTGACAACTGCGCATCGAAAGCATCCAAGGTAACTCCCAGGAGGACTTCCGATCGGTGACCATAGCCACTTTAGTTCCTTTGTAAGAAGCCATCTGATGACAGCAATATTGACTCGCGACGCAATTTGTGTGTTCCATCGTCTACAGGAAGCTTCAAGGAATGCAGCAAACAGAAAACTGCGCATCTGAAGCAAACATGGTGACTCCCATCAGGACTTCTGAACGGTGACCATAGCCACTTTAGTTCCTTTGTAAGAAGTCATCTGGAGACTGCATTATTGGCTCGCGACACAATTTGTCTGTCCCATCATCTACAGGAAGCTTCAAGGAGTGCAGTAAACTGAAAACTGCGCATCGGAAGCAACCAAGGTGACTCCCAGGAGGACTTCCGAACGGTGACGATAGCCACTTTAGTTCCTTTGTAAGAAGTAATCTGGAGACAGCAAATTGACTCGCGACGTAATTTGTGTGCTCCATCGTCTACAGGAAGCTTCAAGGAATGCAGCAAACTGAAAACTGCACATCGGAGGCAACCAAGGTGACTCCCAGGAGGGCTTCCGAACGGTGACCACAGCCACTTTAGTTCCTTTGTAAGAAGTCATCTGGGGACTGCATTATTGACTCGCGACGCAATTTGTGTGTTCCATCGTCTAGAGGAAGCTTCTAGGTATGCAGTCCACTGAAAACTGCGCATTGGAAGCAACCAAGGTGACTCCCAGGAGGACTCCCGAACGGTGACCATAGCCACGCTAGTTCCTTTGTAAGAAGTCATCTGGAGACTGCATTACTGACTCGCGACGCAATTTGTGTGTTCCATCATCTACTGGAAGCTTTAAGGAATGCAGTAAACTGAAAACTGCGCATCGGAAGCAACCAAGGTGACTCCCAGGAGGACTTCCGGACGGTGATTAAGCCACCTTAGTTCCTTTGTAGGATGTCATCTGGATACTGCATTATTGACTCGCGACGCAATTTGTGTGTTCCATCGTCTACAGGAAGCTTCAAGGAATGCAGTCAACTGAAAACTGCGCATCGGGAGCAACCAAGGTGGCTCCCAGGAGGACTTCCGAACGATGACCATAGCCACTTTAGTTCCTTTGTAAGAAGTCATCTGGCGACTGCATCATTGACTCGCAACGCAATTTGTGTGTTCCATCGTCTACAGGAAGCTTCAAGGAATGCAGTAAACTGTCAACTGCGCATTGGAAGCAACCAAGGTGACTCCCAGGACGACTACCGATCGGTGACGATAGCCACTTTAATTCTTTGTAAGAAGTCATCTGGAGACTGCATTATTGACTCGCGACGCAATTTGTGTATTCCATTGTCTACAGGAATCGTCAAGGAATGCAGTAAACTGAAAACTGCGCATCGGAAGCAGCCAAGGTGAGTCGCAGGAGGACTTCCGAACGATGACCATAGCCACTTTAGTTCCTTTGTAAGAAGTCATCTGGAGACTGTATTATTGACTCGCGACGCAATTTGTGTGTTCCATCGTCTACAGGAAGCTTCAAGGAATGCAGTAAACTGAAAACTGCGCATCGGAAGCAATCAAGGTGACTCCCAGGGGGACTTCTGAACTGTGACCATGGCCACTTTAGTTCCTTTGTAAGAAGTCATCTGGAGACTGCATTATTGACTCGCGACGCAATTTGTGTGTTCCATCGTCTACAGTAAGCTTCAAGGAACACAATAAACTGAAAACTGCGCAACGGAAGCAAACATGGTGACTCCCAGGAGGACTTCCGAACGGTGACCATAGCCACTTTAGTTCCTTTGTAAGAAGTAATTTGGGGACCGCATTATTGACTCTCGACGCAATTTGTGTGTTCCATCGTCTACAGGAAGCTTCAAGGAATGCAGTAATCTGAAAACTGCGCATCGGAAGCAACCAAGCTGACTCCCAGAAGGACTTGCATACGGTGACCATAGCCACTTTAGTTCCTTTGTGAGAGGTCATATGAAGACTGCATTATTGACTCGCGACGCAATTTATGTGTTGCTTTCGTCTACAGGAAGCTTCAAGGAATGCAGTACACTGAAAACTGCGCATCGGAAGCAACCAAGGTGACTCCCCGGAGGACTTCCGTTCGGTGACCATAGCCAATTTAGTTCCTTTGTAAGAAGTAATCTGGAGACTGCATTATTGACTCGCGACGCAATTTGTGTGTTCCATCGTCTACAGGAAGCTTCTAGGAATGCAGTAATCCGAAAACTGCGCAACGGAAGCAACCAAGGTGACTCCCAGGAGGACTTCCGAGCGATGACCATAGTCACTTTAGTTCCTTTGTGAATAGTCATCTGGAGACAGCGTTATTGACTCGCGACGCAATTTGTGTTTTCCATCGTCTACAGGAAGCTTCAAGGAATGCAGTAAACTGACAACTGCACATCGGAAGCAACCAAGGTGACTCCCAGAAGGGCTTCCGATCAGTGACCATAGCCACATTAGTTCCTTTGTGAGAAGTCATCTGGAGACTGCATTATTGACGCGCGACGCAATTTGTGTGCTCCATCGTCTACAGGAAGGTTCAAGGAATGCAGTAAACTGAAAACTGCGCATCGGAAGCAACCAAGGTGATTCGCAGGAGGACTACCGATCGGTGACGATAGCCACTTTAGTTCCTTTGTAAGAAGTCATCTGGAGACTGCATTATTGACTCGCGACGCAATTTGTGTGTTATATCGTCTACAGGAAGCTTCAAGGAATGCAGTAAACTGAAAACTGCGCATCGCAGGCAACCAAGCTGACTCTCAGGAGAACTTCCGAACGGTGACGATAGCCACTTTAGTTCCTTTGTAAGAGGTCATCTGGAGACTGCATTATTGACTCGCTACGGAATTTGTGTGTTTCATCGTCTACAGGAAGCTTCTAGGAATGCAGTATACTGAAAACTGCGCAACGGAAGCAACCAAGGTGACTCCCAGGAGGACTTCCGAACGGTGACCATAGCCACTTTAGTTCCTTTGTAAGAAGTCATCTGGAGACTGCATTACTGACTCGCGACGCAATTTGTGTGATCCATCATCTACTGGAAGCTTTAAGGATTGCAGAAAACTGAAAACTGCGCATCGGAAGCAACCAATTTGACTCCCAGGAGGACTTCCGGACGGTGATTAAGCCACCTTAGTTCCTTTGTAGGATGTCATCTGGATACTGCATTATTGACTCGCGACGCGATTTGTGTGTTCCATCGTCTACAGGAAGCTTCAAGGAATGCAGTAAACTATCAACTGCGCATCGGAAGCAACCAAGGTGACTCCCAGGACGACTACCGATCGGTGACGATAGCCACTTTAGTTCCTTTGTAAGAAGTCATCTGGAGACTGCATTATTGACTCGCGACGCAATTTGTGTATTCCATTGTCTACAGGAATCGTCAAGGAATGCAGTAAACTGAAAACTGCGCATCGGAAGCAACCAAGGTGAGTCGCAGGAGGACTTCCGAACGATGACCATAGCCACTTTAGTTCCTTTGTAAGAAGTCATCTGGAGACTGCATTATTGACTCGCGACGCAATTTGTGTGTTCCATCGTCTACAGGAAGCTTCAAGGAATGCAGTAAACTGAAAACTGCGCATCGGAAGCAATCAAGGTGACTCCCAGGGGACTTCCGAACTCTGACCGTGGCCACTTTAGTTCCTTTGTAAGAAGTCATCTGGAGACTGCATTATTGACTCGCGACGCAATTTGTGAGTTCCATCGTCTACAGTAAGCTTCAAGGAACACAATAAACTGAAAAATGCGCAACGGAAGCAAACATGGTGACTCCCAGGAGGTTTTCCGAACGATGACCATAGCCACTTTAGTTCCTTTGGAAGAAGTCATCTGCAGACTGCATTATTGACTCGCGACGCAATTTTTGCGTTACATCGTCTACAGGTAGCTTCAAGGAATGCAGTACACTGAAAACTGCGCATCGGAAGCAACCAAGGAGACTCCCAGGAGGACTTCCGGACGGTGACCATAGCCACATTAGTTCCTTTGTAAGAAGTCATCTGGAGACTGCAATATTGACTCGCGATGCTATTTGTGTGTTCCATCGTCTACAGGAAGCTTCAAGGGATGCAGTAAACTGAAAACCGTTCATCGGAAGCAACCAAGGTGACTCCCAGGAGCACTTCCGATCGGTGACCATAGCCACTTTAGTTCCTTTGTAAGAAGTCATCTGAACACTGCTTTATTGACCCGCAACGCAATTTGTGTGTTCCATTGTCTACAGGAAGCTTCAAGGAATGCAGTAAACTGAAAATTGCGCATCGGAAGCAACCAAGGTGTCTCATGGAGGACTTCCGAACGGTGACCATAGCCACTTTAGTTCCTTTGTAAGAAGTCATTTGGGGACCGCGTTATTGACTCTCGACGCAATTTGTGTGTTCCATCGTCTACAGGAAGCTTCAAGGAATGCAGTAAACTGAAAACTGCGCATCGGAAGCAACCAAGGTGATTCGCAGGAGGACTTCCGAACGATGACCATAGCCACATTAGTTCCTTTGTAAGAAGTCATCTGGAGACTGCATTATTGACTCGCGACGCAATTTGTGTGTTATGTCGTCTAAAGGAAGCTTCAAGGAATGCAGTAAACTGAAAACTGCGCATCGCAGGCAACCAAGCTGACTCGCAGGAGGACTTCCGAACGGTGACCATAGCCACTTTAGTTCCTTTGTAAGAAGTCATCTGGAGACTGCATTATTGACTCGCGACGCAATTTGTGTGTTCCATCGTCTACAGGAAGCTTCAAGGAATGCACTATACTGAAAACTGCGCATCGGAAGCAACCAAGGTGACTCCCAGGAAGACTTCCGATCGGTGACCATAGCCACTTAAGTTCCCTTGTAAGAAGTCATCTGGAGACTGCATTATTGACTCGCGACGAAATTTGTCTGTTCCATCGTCTACAGGAAACATCAAGGAGTGCAGTAAACTGAAAACTGCGCATCGGAAGCAAACAAAGGTCACTCCCAGGAGGACTTCCGGACGGTGACCATAGCCACTTTAGTACCTTTGTAAGAAGTCATCTGGAAACTGCATTATTGACTCGCGACGCAATTTGTTTGTTCCATCGTCTACAGGAAGCTTCAAGGAGTGCATTAAACTGAAAACTGGGCATCGGATGCAACCAAGGTTACTCCCAGGATGACTTCCGTATGGTGACCTTAGCCACTTTAGTTCCTTTGTAAGAAGTCATCTGGAGACTGCATTATTGACTCGAGGCGCAATTTGTGTATTCCATCGTCTACAGGAAGCGTCAAGGAATGCAGTTAATTGAAAACTGCGCATCGGAAGCAACCAAAGTGACTCCCAGGAAGACTTCCGAACGGTGACCATATCCACTTTAGTTCCTTTGTGAGAATTCATCTGGAGACTACATTATTGACTCGCGACGCAATTTGTGTGTTCCATCGTCTACAGGAAGCTTCAAGAAGTGCAGTCAACTGAAAACTGCGCACCGGAAGCAACCTAGGTAACTCCCAGGAGGGCTTCCAAACGGTGACCATAGCCTCTTAAGTTCCTTTGTAAGAAGTCATCTGGAGACTGCATTATTGACTCGCGACGCAAATTGTTTGTTCCATCGTCAACAGGAAGCTTCAAGGAGTGCAGTCAACTGAAAACTGCGCATCGGAAGCAACCAAGGTGACTCCCAGGATGACTTCCGAACGGTAACCATAACCACTTCAGTTCCTTTGTAAGAAGTCATCTGGCGACGGCATTATTGACTCGCGACGCAATTTGTGTGTTCCATCGTCTACAGGAAGCTTCAAGGAATGCAGTAAACTGAAAACTGCGCAACGGATGCAACCAAGGTGACTCCCAGAAGGACTTCCGAACGGTGGCCATACCCACTTCAGTTCCTTCGTAAGAAGTCATCTGGAGACTGCATTATTGACTCGCGACGCAATTTGTGTGTTCCATCGTCTACAGGAAGCTTCAAGGAGTGCAGTAAATTGAAAAATGCGCATCGGAAGCAACCAAGGTGATTCGCAGGAAGACTTCCGAACGGTGACCATAGCCACTTTAGTTCCTTTGTAAGAAGTCATCTAAAGACTGCATTATTGACCTGCGACGCAATTTGTGTTTTCCATCGTCTACAGGAAGCTTCAAGCAATGAAGTAAACACAAAACTGCGCATCAGAGGCAACCAAGGTGACTCGCAAGAGGACTTCCGAACGATGATCATAGCCACTTTAGTTCCTTTGTAAGAAGTTATCTTGAGACTGCATAATTGACTCGCGACGTAATTTGTGTTTTCCATCGTCTACAGGAAGCTTCAAGGAATGCAGTAAACTGACAACTGCGCATCGGAAGCAACCAAGGTGACTCCCAGGAGGACTTCCGATCGGTGACCATAGCCACTTTAGTTCCTTTGTATGAAGTCATCTGGAGACTGCATTATTGACTCGCGACGCAATTTGTGTGTTCCATCGTCTACAGGAAGCTTCAAGGAATGCAGCAAACAGAAAACTGCGCATCGGAAGCAACCATTGTGACTCCCATCAGGACTTCCGAACGGTGACCATAGCCACTTTAGTTCCTTTGTAAGAAGTCATCTGGGGACTGCATTATTGACTCGCGACGCAATTTGTGTGTTCCACCGTCTAGAGGAAGCTTCTAGGTATGCAGTCCACTGAAAATTGCGCATTGGAAGCAACCAAGGTGACTCCCAGGAGGACTCCCGAACGGTGACCATAGCCACGCTAGTTACTTTGTAAGAAGTCATCTGGAGACTGCATTACTGACTCGCGACGCAATTTGTGTGTTCCATCATCTACAGAAAGCTTTAAGGAATGCAGTAAACTGAAAACTGCGCATCGGAAGCAACCAAGGTGACTCCCCGGAGGACTTCCGAACGGTGACCATAGCCACTTTAGTTCCTTTGTATGACGTCATCCGGCGACTGTATTATTGACTCGCGACGCAATTTCATTGTTCCATCGTCTACAGGAAGCTTCAAGGAGTGCTGTAAACTGAAAACTGCGCATCGGAAGCAACCAAGGTGACTCCCAGGAGGACTTCCGAAGGGTGACGATAGCCACTTTAGTTCGTTTGTAAGAAGTAATCTGGAGACCGCATTATTGACTCGCGACGCACATTGTGTGTTCCATCGTCTACAGGAAGCTTCAAGGAATGCAGTAAACTGAAAACTGCGTATCGGAAGCAACCTAGGTGACTCCCAGGAGGACTTCCGGACGGTGACTAAGTCACCTTAGTTCCTTTGTAGGAAGTCATCTGGAGACTGCATTATTGACTCGCGACGCGATTTGTGTGTTTCATCGTCTACAGGAAGCTTCAAGGAATGCAGTACACCGAAAACTGCGCAACGGAAGCAACCAAGGCGACTCCCACGAGGACTTCCGAACGATGACCATAGCCACTTTAGTTCCTTTGTAAGAAGTCATCTGGAGACTGCATTATTAACTCGCGACGCAATTTGTGTGTTCCATCGTCTACAGGAAGCTTCAAGGAATGAAGTAAACTGAAAACTGCGCATCGGAAGCAACCAAGGTGACTCGCAGGAGGACTTGCGAACGATGACCATAGACACTTTAGTTCCTTTGTAAGAAGTCATCTGGGGACTGCATTATTGACTCACGACGCAATTTGTGTGTTCCATCATCTACAGGAGGCTTCAAGGAATGCAGTAAACTGAAAACTGCGCATCGGAAGCAACCAAGGTGACTCGCAGGAGGACTTCCGAACGGTGACCATAGCCATTTGAGTTCCTTTGTAAGAAGTAATCTGGAGACAATATTATTGACTCACGACGCAATTTGTGTGTTCCATCGTCTACAGGAAGCTTCAAGGAATGCAGCAAACTGAAAACTGCGCATCGGAAGCAACCATGGTGACTGCCCGGAGGACTTCCGAACGGTGACCATAGCCACTTTAGTTCCTTTGTATGACGTCATCCGGCGACTGTATTATTGACTTGCGACGCAATTTCTTTGTTCCATCGTCTACAGGAAACTTCAAGGAGTGCTGTAAACTGAAAACTGCGCATCGGAAGCAACCAAGGTGACTCCCAGGAGGACTTCCGAAGGGTGACGATAGCCACTTTAGTTCCTTTGTAAGAAGTAATCTGGAGACCGCATTATTGACTCGCGACGCACATTGTGTGTTCCATCGTCTACAGGAAGCTTCAAGGAATTCAGTCAACTGAAAACTGCGCATTGGAAGCTACCAAGGTGACTCTCAGGAGGACTTCCGAACGGTGACCATAGCCACTTTAATTCCTTTGTAAGAAGTAATCTGGAGATTGCGTTATTGACTCGCGACGCACATTGTGTGTTCCATCGTCTACAGGAAGCTTCAAGGAATGCAGTCAACTGGAAACTGCGCATTTGAAGCCACCAAGGTGACTCCCAGGAGGACTTCCGGACGGTGACTAAGCCACTTTAGTTCCTTTGTAGGAAGCCATCTGGAGACTGCATTATTGACTCGCGACGCAATTTGTGTGTTTCATCGTCTACAGGAAGCTTCAAGGAATGCAGTCAACTGAAAACTGCGCATCGGAAGCAACCAAGGTGACTCCCAGGAGGACTTCCGGACGATGACCAGAGCCACTGTTGTTCCTTTGTAAGAAGTCATCTGGCGACTGCACTATTGATTCGCAACGCAATTTGTGTGTTCCATCGTCTACAGGAAGCTTCAAGGAATGCAGTAAACTGAAAACTGCGCAACGGAAGCAACCAAGGTGACTCCCAGGAGGACTTCCGAACAATGACCATTGCCACTTTAGTTCCTTTGTAAGAAATCATCTGGAGACTGCATTTTTGACTCGCGATGCAATTTGTGTGTTCCATCGTCTACAGGAAGCCTCAAGCAGTGCAGCAAATTGACAAATGCGCATCGGAAGCAACCAAGGTGACTCGCAGGAGGACTTCCGAACGGTGACCATAGCCACTTTAGTTCCTTTGTAAGTAGTCATATGAAGACTGCATTATTGACCCGCAACGCAATTTGTGTGTTCCATCGTCTACAGGAAGCGTCAAGGAATGAAGTAAACTGAAAACTGCGCATTAGAAGCTACCAAGGTGACTCGCAAGAGGACTTCCGAACGATGACCATAGCCACTTTAGTTCCTTTGTAAGAAGTCATCTGGCGACTGCATTATTGACTCGCGATGCGAGCTTCAAGGAATGCAGCAAACAGAAAACTGCGCATCGGAAGCAACCATTGTGACTCCCATCAGGACTTCCGAACGGTGACCATAGCCACTTAAGTTATTTTGTAAGAAGTCATCTGGAGGCTGCATTATTGACTCGTGGCGCAATTTGTGTGTTCCATCGTATACAGGAAGCTTCAAGGAGTGCAGTAAAGTGACAACTGCGCATCGGAAGCAACCAAGGTGACTCCCAGGAGGACTTCCGAACGGTGACCATAGCCACTTTAGTTCCTTTGTAAGAGGTCATCTGGAGACTGCATTATTGACTCGCGACGCAATTTGTGTTTTCCATCGTCTACAGGAAGCTTCAAGGAATGCAGCAAACTGAAAACTGCGCATCGCAAGCAACCAAGGTGACTCCCAGGAGGTCATCCGAACGGTGACCATAGCCATTTGAGTTCCTTTGTAAGAAGTAATCTGGAGACAATATTATTGACTCACGACGCAATTTGTGTGTTCCATCGTCTACAGGAAGCTTCAAGGAATGCAGCAAACTGAAAACTGCGCATCGGAAGCAACCAAGGTGACTCCCCGGAGGACTTCCGAACGGTGACCATAGCCACTTTAGTTCCTTTGTATGACGTCATCCGGCGACTGTATTATTGACTCGCGACGCAATTTCTTTGTTCCATCGTCTACAGGAAAGTTCAAGGAGTGCTGTAAACTGAAAACTGCGCATCTGAAGCAAAGAAGGTGACTCCCAGGAGGACTTCGGAACGGTAACCTTAGCCACTTTAGTTCCTTTGTAAGAAGTCATCTGGAGACTGCATTATAGACTTGCGACGGAAATTGTGTGTTCCATCGTCTACAGAAAGTTTCAAGGAATGCAGTAAACTGACAACTGCGCATCTGAAGCAAAGAAGGTGACTCCCAGGAGGACTTCCGAACGATGACCATAGCCACTTTCGTTCCTTTGTAAGAAGTCATCTGGAGATTGCATTATTGACTCGAGACGCAATTTGTGTGTTTCATCGTCTACAGGAAGCTTCAAGGAATGCAGTAAACTGACAACTGCGCATCGGAAGCAACCAAGGTGACTCCCAGGAGGACTTCCGAACGGTGACTAAGCCACTTTAGTTCCTTTGTAAGAAGTAATCTGGAGACTGCATTATTGACTCGCGACGCAATTTGTGTGTTCCATCGTTTACAAGAAGCTTCAAGGAATGCGCTAAACTGAAAACTGCGCATCGGAAGCAACCAAGGTGGCTCCCAGGAGGACTTCCGATCGGTGACCATAGCCACAGTAGTTCCTTTGTAAGTAGTCATCTGGAGTCTGCATTATTGACTCGGGATGCAATTTGTGTGTTCCATTGTCTACAGGATGCTTCAAGGAATGCAGTAAACTGAAAACTGCGCATCGGAAGCAACCAAGGTGACTCCCAGGACGACTTCCGAAAGGTGTACATAGCCACTTTAGTTCCTTTGTTAGAAGTCATCTGAAATCTGCATTATTGACTCGCGACGCAATTTATGTGTTCCATCGTCTATAGGAACCTTCAAGGATTGCAGTTAACTGAAATCTGCGCATCGGAATCAACCAAGGTGACTTCCAGGTGGACTTCCGAACGTTGACCATAGCCGCTTTAGTTCCTTTGTAAGAAGTCATCTGGAGACTGCATTATTGAATCGCGACACAATTTGTGTGTTCCATCGTCTACAGGAAGCTTCAAGAAATGCAGTTAACTGAAAACTGCGCATCGGAAATAACCAAGGTGACTCCCAGGAGGACTTCCGAATGTTGACGATAGCCACTTTAGTTCCTTTGTAATAAGTCATCTGGAGACTGCATTATTGACTCGCGACACAATTTGTGTGTTCCATCGTCTACAGGAAGCTTCAAGGAATGCAGTAAACTGAAAACTGCGCATCGGAACCAACCAAGGTGACTCGCAGAGGACTTCCGAACGGTGACCATAGCCACTTTAGTTCCTTTGTAAGAAGTCATTTGGAGACTGCATTATTGAGTCGCGACGCAATTTGTGTGTTCCATCGTCTACAGGAAGCTTCAAGGAATGCAGTAAACTGAATACTGCGCATCGGAAGCAACCAACGTTACTCCCAGGAGGACTTCCGAACGATGACCATAGCCACTTTAGTTCCTTTGTAAGAAGTCATCTGGAGATTGCATTATTGACTCGGGACGCAATTTGTGTGTTCCATCGTCTACAGGAAGCTTCAAGGAATGCAGTAAACTGACAACTGCGCATCGGAAGCAACCAAGGAGACTCCCAGGATGACTTCCGAACGGTGACTAAGCCACTTTAGTTCCTTTGTAAGAAGTAATCTGGAGACTGCATTATTGACTCGCGACGCAATTTGTGTGTTCCATCGTTTACAGGAAGCTTCAAGGAATGCGCTAAACTGAAAACTGCGCATCGGAAGCAACCAAGGTGGCTCCCAGGAGGACTTCCGATCGGTGACCATAGAAACAGTAGTTCCTTTGTAAGTAGTCATCTGGAGTCTGCATTATTGACTCGGGATGCAATTTGTATGTTCCATTGTCTACAGGATGCTTCAAGGAATGCAGTAAACTGAAAACTGCGCATCGGAAGCAACCAAGGTGACTCCCAGGACGACTGCCGAAAGGTGTACATAGCCACTTTAGTTCCTTTGTTAGAAGTCATCTGAAAACTGCATTATTGTCTCGCGACGCAATTTGTGTGTTCCATCGTTTATAGGAACCTTCAAGGATTGCAGTTAACTGAAATCTGCGCATCGGAATCAACCAAGGTGACTCCCAGGTGGACTTCCGAACGTTGACCATAGCCGCTTTAGTTCCTTTGTAAGAAGTCATCTGGAGACTGCATTATTGACTCGCGACACAATTTGTGTGTTCCATCGTCTACAGGAAGCTTCAAGAAATGCAGTTAACTGAAAACTGCGCATCGGAAGCAACCAAGGTGACTCCCAGGAGGACTTCCGAATGTTGACGATAGCCACTTTAGTTCCTTTGTAATAAGTCATCTGGAGACTGCATTATTGACTCGCGACACAATTTGTGTGTTCCATCGTCTACAGGAAGCTTCAAGGAATGCAGTAAACTGAAAACTGCGCATCGGAACCAACCAAGGTGACTCCCAGGAGGACTTCCGAACGGTGACCACAGCCACGTTAGTTCCTTTGTGAGAAGTCATCTGGAGACTGCATTATTGACTCGCGACGCAAATTGTGTGTTCCATCGTCTACAGGAAGCTTCTAGGAATGCAGTAAACCGAAAAATGCGCATCGGAAGCAACCGAGGTGACTCCCAGGAGTACTTCCGTGCATTGGCCATAGCGGAGTTAGTCGCTTTGTGAGAAGTCATTTGGAGACTGCATTATTGAGTCGCGACGCAATTTGTGTGTTCCATCGTCTACAGGAAGCTTCAAGGAATGCGGTAAACTGAATACTGCGCATCGGAAGCAACCAACGTTACCCCCAGGAGGACTTCCGAACGATGACCATAGCCACTTTAGTTCCTTTTTAAGAAGTCATCTGGAGACTGCATTATTGACTCGCGACGCAATCTGTGTGTTCCATCGTCTAGAGGAAGCTTCAAGGAATGCAGTAAACAGACAACTGCGCATCTGAAGCAACCAAGGTGCCTCCCAGGAGCACTTCCGATCGGTAACCGCTGCCACTTTAGTTCCTTTGTAAGAAGTCATCTGGAGACTGCATTATTGACTTGCGACGCAAATTGTGTGTTCCATCGTCCACAGGAAGTTTCAAGGAATGCAGTAAACTGACAACTGCGCATCGGAAGCAAAGAAGGTGACTCCCAGGAGGACTCCGATCGGTGACCATAGCTACTTAAGTTATTTTGTAAGAAGTCATCTGGAGGCTGCTTTATAGACTCGTGGCGCAATTTGTGTGTTCCATCGTCTACAGGAAGCCTCAAGGAGTGCAGTAAAGTGACAACTGCGCATCGGAAGCAACCAAGGTGACTCCCAGGAGGACTTCCGAACGGTGACCATAGCCGCTTTATTTCCTTTGTAAGAAGTCATATGGAGACGGCACTATTGACTTGCGATGCAATTTGTGTGTTCCATCGTCTACAGGAAGCTTCAAGGAATGCAATACACTGAAAACAGCGCAACGGAAGCAACCAAGGTGACTCCCAGGAGGATGTCCGAACGGTGACCATAGCCACATTATTTCCTCTGTAAGAAGTCATCTGGAGACTGCATTATTGACTTGCGATGCAATTTATGTGTTCCATCGTCTACAGGTAGCTTCAAGGGATGCAGTAAACTGAAAACTGTGCATCGGAAGCAATCAAGGTGACTCCCAGGAGGACTTCCGATCGGTGACCATAGCCGCTTTAGTTCCTTTGTAAGAAGTCATCTGGAGACTATAATATTGACTCACGACGCAATTTGTCTGTTGCAGCGTCTACAGGAAGCTTCAAGGAACGCAGTAAACTGAAAACTGCGCATCGGAAGCAAGCAAGGTGACTCCCAGGAAGACTTCCGAACATTGACTAAGCCACTTTAGATCCTTTGTAAGAAGTCATCTGGAGACTGCATTATTGACTCGCGTCGCAATTTGTGTGTTCCATCGTCTACATGAAGCTTCGAGGAATGCGCTAAACTGAAAACTGCGCATCGGAAGCAACCAAGGTGATTCCCTGGAGGACTTCCGAATGTTGACCATAGCCACTTTAGTTCCTTTGTAATAAGTCATCTGGAGACTGCATTATTGACTCGCGACACAATTTGTGTGATCCATCGTCTACAGGAAGCTTCAAGGAATGCAGTAAACTGAAAACTGCGCATCGGAACCAACCAAGGTGACTCCCAGGAGGACTTCCGAACGGTGACCACAGCCACGTTAGTTCCTTTGTGAGAAGTCATCTGGAGACTGCATTATTGACTCGCGACGCATATTGTGTGTTCCGTCGTCTACAGGAAGCTTCTAGGAATGCAGTAAACTGAAAAATGCGCAACGGAAGCATCCAAGGTGACTCCCAGAAGGACTTCCGAACGGTGACCATAGCCGCATTAGTTCCTTTGTAAGAAGTCATCTGCAGACTGCATTATTAACTCGCGACGCAATTTGTGTGTTCCATCGTCTACAGGAAGCTTCTAGGAATGCAGTAAACCGAAAAATGCGCATCGGAAGCAACCGAGGTGACTGCCAGGAGTACTTCCGTGCATTGGCCATAGCGGAGTTAGTCGCTTTGTGAGAAGTCATTTGGAGACTGCATTATTGAGTCGCGACGCAATTTGTGTGTTCCATCGTCTAGAGGAAGCTTCAAGGAATGCAGTAATCAGACAACTGCGCATCAGAAGCAACCAATGTGACTCCCAGGAGGACTTCCGATAGGTAACCGCTGCCACTTTAGTTCCTTTGTAAGAAGTCATCTGGAGACTGCATTATTGACTCGTGACGCAATTTGTGTGTTCCATCGTCTACAGGAAGCTTCAAGGAATGCAGTAAACTGAAAACAGCGCATCGAAAGCAACAAAGGTGACTCGCAGGAGGACTTGCGAACGATGACCATAGACACTTTAGTTCCTTTGTAAGAAGTCATCTGGGGACTGCATTATTGACTCGCGACGCAATTAGTGAGTTCCATCGTCTACAGGAAGCTTCAAGAAATGCAGTAAACTGAAAACTGCGCATCGGAAGCAACCAAGGTGACTCGCAGGAGGACTTCCGTACGGTGACCACAGCCACTTTAGTTCCTTTGTAAGAGGTCATCTGGAGACTGCATTATTGACTCGCGACGCAATTTGTGTGTTTCATCGTCTACAGGAAGCTTCAAGGAATGCAGTAAACTGAAAACTGCGCAACGGAAGCAACCAAGGTGACTCCCAGGAGGACTTCGGAACGGTAACCTTAGCCACTTTAGTTCCTTTGTAAGAAGTCATCTGGAGACTGCATTATTGACTTGCGACGCAAATTGTGTGTACCATCGTCTACAGGAAGTTTCAAGGAATGCAGTAAACTGACAACTGCGCATCGGAAGCAAAGAAGGTGACTCCCAGGAGGACTCCCGATCGGTGACCATAGCTACTTAAGTTATTTTGTAAGAAGTCATCTGGAGGCTGCATTATTGACTCGTGGCGCAATTTGTGTGTTCCATCGTCTACAGGAAGCCTCAAGGAGTGCAGTAAAGTGACAACTGCGCATCGGAAGCAACCAAGGTGACTCCCAGGAGGACTTCCGAACGGTGACCATAGCCGCTTTATTTCCTTTGTAAGAAGTCATATGGAGACGGCACTATTGACTTGCGATGCAATTTGTGTGTTCCATCGTCTGCAGGAAGCTTCAAGGAATGCAATACACTGAAAACAGCGCATCGGAAGCAACCAAGGTGACTCCCAGGAGGACGTCCGAACGGTGACCATAGCCACATTAATTCCTTTGTAAGAAGTCATCTGGAGACTGCATTATTGACTTGCGATGCAATTTGTGTGTTCCATGGTCTACAGGTAGCTTCAAGGGATGCAGTAAACTGAAAACTGTGCATCGGAAGCAATCAAGGTGACTCCCAGGAGGACTTCCGATCGGTGACCATAGCCGCTTTAGTTCCTTTGTAAGAAGTCATCTGGAGACTATAATATTGACTCACGACGCAATTTGTCTGTTACAGCGTCCACAGGAAGCTTCAAGGAACGCAGTAAACTGAAAACTGCGCATCGGAAGCTAGCAAGGTGACTCCCAGGAAGACTTCCGAACGTTGACTAAGCCACTTTAGTTCCTTTGTAAGAAGTCATCTGGAGACTGCATTATTGACTCGCGCCGCAATTTGTGTGTT
Organism: Schistocerca americana; assembly: GCF_021461395.2. Lineage (NCBI taxonomy): Eukaryota > Metazoa > Arthropoda > Insecta > Orthoptera > Acrididae > Schistocerca > Schistocerca americana. The sequence goes on from NC_060121.1 coordinate 131,660,653, forward strand.
CCATCGTCTACATGCAGCTTCAAGGAATGCGCTAAACTGAAAACTGCGCATCGGAAGCAACCAAGGTGATTCCCAGGAGGATTCCGAATGTTGACCATAGCCACTTTAGTTCCTTTGTAATAAGTCATCTGGAGACTGCATTATTGACTCGCGACACAATTTGTGTGTTCCATCGTCTACAGGAAGCTTCAAGGAATGCAGTAAACTGAAAACTGCGCATCGGAACCAACCAAGGTGACTCCCAGGAGGACTTCCGAACGGTGACCACAGCCACGTTAGTTCCTTTGTGAGAAGTCATCTGGAGACTGCATTATTGACTCGCGACGCATATTGTGTGTTCCATCGTCTACAGGAAGCTTCCAGGAATGCAGTAAACTGAAAAATGCGGATCGGAAGCATCCAAGGTGACTCCAAGAAGGACTTCCGAACGGTGACCATAGCCGCATTAGTTCCTTTGTAAGAAGTCATCTGGAGACTGCATTATTAACTCGCGACGTAATTTGTGTGTTCCATCGTCTACAGGAAGCTTCTAGGAATGCAGTATACTGAAAAATGCGCATCGGAAGCAACCAAGGTGACTCCCAGGAGGACTTCCGAAAGGTGACCATAGCCACATTACTTCCTTTGTTGAAGTCATCTGGACACTGAATTATTAACTCGCGACGCAGTTTGTGTGTTGCATCGTCTATAGGAAGCTTCAAGGAATGCAGTAAACCGAGAAGTGCGCATCGGGAGCAACCAACGTTACTCCCAGGAGGACTTCCGAACAGTGACCATAGCCATTTTAGTTCCTTTGTAAGAAGTCTTCTGGAGACTGCATTTTTGCCTCTTGACGCAATTTGTATGTTCCATCGTCTACAGGGAGCTTCAAGGAATGCAGTAAACTGAAAACTGCGCTTCGGAAGCAACCAAGGTGACTTCCAGGAGGACTTCCGAGCTGTGACCATAGCGACGTTAGTTCCTTTGTGAGAAGTCATCTGGAGACTGCATTATTGACTCGCGACGCAATTTGTGTGTTCAATCGTCTACAGGAAGCTACAAGGAATGCAGAAAACCGAAAACTGCGCATCGGAAGCAACCAATGTGACTCCCAGGAGGACTTCCGTACGGTGACCATAGCCACTTTAGTTCGTTTGTAAGAGGTCATCTGGAGACTGCATTTCTGCCTCGCGACGCAATTTGGGTGTTCCATCGTCTACAGGAAGCTTCAAGGAATGCAGTAAACTGAAAACTGCGCATCGGAAGCAACCAAGGTGACTTTCAGGAGGACTTCTGAACTGTGCCCATAGCCACGTTAGTTCCTTTGTGAGAAGTCATCTGGAGACTGCATTATTGACTCGCGACGCATATTGTGTGTTCCATCGTCTACAGGAAGCTACAAGGAATGCAGTAAACTGAGAACTGCGCATCGGAATCATACCGAGGTGACTCCAAGGAGTACTCCCGTGCAGTGGCCATAGCGACGTTAGCCGCTTTGTGAGGATTCATTTGGAGACTGCATTATTGACTTGCGACGCAATTTGTGTGTTCCATCATCTACAGGAAGCTTCAAGGAATGCAGTAAACTGTAAACTGCGCATCGGAAGTAACCAAGGTGACTCCCAGGAGGACTTCCGAACGTTGACCAAAGCCACTAAATTTCCTTTGTAAGAAGTCATCTGGAGACTGCATTATTGACTCGCGACGCAATTTGTGTGTTCCATCATCTACAGGAATCCTCTAAGAATGCAGTAAACTGAAAACTGTGCATCGGAAGCAACCAAGGTGACTCCCAGGAGGACTTCCGAACGGTGACCATAGCCACTTTAGATCCTTTGTAAGAAGTCATCTGGAGAATGCATATTTGCCTCGCGACGCAATTTGGGTGTTCCATCGTCTACTGGAAGCTTCACGGAATGCAGTAAACTGAAAACTGTGCATCGGAAGCAACCGAAGTGACTCCCAGGAGTACATCCTTGTAGTGGCCATAGCGACGGTAGGTGCTTTGTGAGAAATCATCTGGAGACTGCATTACTGACTCGCGACGCAATTTGTGTGTTCCATCGTCTACAGGAAGCTTCAAGGATTGCAGTAAACTGAAAACTGCGCATCGGAAGCAACCAACGTTACTCCCAGGAGGACTTCCGAACGGTGACCATAGCCACTTTAGTTCCTTTGTAAGTAGTCATCTGGAGACTGCATTTTTGCCTCGCGACGCAATTTGGGTGTTCCATCGTCTACAGGAAGCTTCAAGGAATGCAGTAAACTGAAAACTGCGCATCGGAAGCAACCAAGGTGACTTTCAGGAGGACTTCTGAACTGTGCCCATAGCCACGTTAGTTCCTTTGTGAGAAGTCATCTGGAGACTGCATTATTGACTCGCGACGCAAAATGTGTGTTCCATCGTCCACGGGAAGCTTCTAGGAATGCAGTAAACTGAAAAATGCGCATCGGAAGCAACCAAGGTGCCTCCCAGGAGGACTTCTGAACGGTGACCATAGCCACTTTAGTTCCTTTGTGAGAAGTCATCTGGAGACTGCACTATTGACTCGCGACGCAATTTGTGTCTTCCATCGTCTACAGGGAGCTTCAAGGAATGCAGTAAACTGAAAAAAGCCCATCGGAAGCAACCAAGGTGACTCCCAGGAGGACGTCCGAAAGGTGACCGTAGCCAGTTTAGTTCCTTTGTAAGAAGTCATCTGGAGAATGCATTTTTGCCTCGCGATGCAATTTGTGTGTTCCATCGTCTACAGGAAGCTTCAAGGAATGAAGTAAACTGAAAACTGCGCTTCGGAAGCAACCAAGGTGACTCCCAGGAGGACTTCCGAACTGTGACCATAGCCACGTTAGTTCCTTTCTGGGAAGTCATCTGGAGACTGCATTATTGACTCGCGACGCAAATTGTGTGTTCCGTCGTCTACAGGAAGCTACAAGGAATGCAGTAAACAGAGAACTGCGCATCGGAATCATACCGAGGTGACTCCAAGGAGTACTTCCGTGCAGTGGCCATAGCGACGTTAGCCGCTTTGTGAGGATTCATTTGGAGACTGCATTAATGACTCGCGACGCAATTTGTGTGTTCCATCATCTACAGGAAGCTTCAAGGAATGCAGTAAACTGAAAACTGCGCATCGAAAGTAACCAAGGTGACTCCCAGGAGGACTTCCGAACGTTGACCAAAGCCACTAAAGTTCCTTTGTAAGAAGTCATCTGGAGACTGCATTATTGACTCGCGACGCAATTTGTGTGTTCCATCGTCTACAGGATTCCTCTAGGAATGCAGTAAACTGAAAACTGTGCATCGGAAGCAACCAAGGTGACTCCCAGGAGGATTTCCGAACGGTGACCATAGCCACTTTAGATCCTTTGTAAGAAGTCATCTGGAGAATGCATATTTGCCTCGCGACGCAATTTGTGTGTTCCATCGTCTACAGGAAGCTTCAAGGAATGCAGTAAACTGAAAACTGCGCATCGGAAGTAACCAAGGTAACTCCCAGGAGGACTTCCGAACTGTGACCATGGGCTCGTTAGTTCCTTTGTGAGAAATTATCTGGAGACTGCATTATTGACTCGCGTCGAAAATTGTGTGTTCCATCGTCTACAGGAAGCTACAAGGAATGCAGTAAACTGAAAACTGCGCATCGGAAGCAACCAAGGTGTTTCCCAGGAGGACATCCGTACGGTGACCATAGCCACTTTAATTCCTTTGTAAGAAGTCATCTGGAGACTGCATTTTTGACTCGCGACGCAATTTGTGTGTTCCATCGTCTACAGGAAGCTTCAAGGAATGCAGTAAACTGAAAAATGCGCACCGGAAGCAACCAAGGTGACTCCCAGGAGGACATCCGAACTGTGACCATAGCCACGTCAGTTCCTTTGTGAGAAGTCATCTGGAGACTCCATTATTGACTCGCGACGCAATTTGTGTGTTCCATCGTCTACAGGAAGCTTCTAGGAATGCAGTAAACTGAAAAATGCGCATCGGAAGCAACCAAGGTGGCTCTCAGGAGGACTTCGGAACGGTAACCATAGCATTTTAGTTTCTTTGTAAGACGCCATCTGGAGACTGCATTATTAACTCGCGACGCAATTTGTGTGTTCCATCGTCTACAGGAAGCTTCAAGGAATGCAGTAAACTGAAAACTGCGCATCAGAAGCAACCAACGTTACTCACAGGAGGACTTCCGGGCGGTGACCATAGCCACATTAGTTCCTTTGCAAGAAGTCATCTGGAGACTGCATTTTTGCCTCGCGACACAATTTGAGTGTTCCATCGTCTACAGGAAGCCTCAAGGAATGCAGTAAACTGAAAAATGCGCATCGGAAGCAACCAAGGTGACTCCCAGGAGGACAACCGAACTGTGACCATAGCCACGTCAGTTCCTTTGTGTGAAGTCATCTGTAGACTGCATTATTGACTCGCGACGAAAATTGTGTGTTCCATCGTCTACAGGAAGCTACAAGGAATGCAGTAAACTGAAAACTGCGCATCGGAAGCAACCGAGGTGGTTCCCAGGAGTACTTCCGTGTAGTGGCCATAGCGACGTTAGCCGCTTTGTGAGAAGTCATCTGGAGACTGCATTATTGACTCGCGACGCAAATTGTGTGTTCCATCGTCTACAGGAAGCTACAAGGAATGCAGTAAACAGAGAACTGCGCATCGGAATCATACCGGGGTGACTCCAAGGAGTACTTCCGTGCAGTGGCCATAGCGACGTTAGCCGCTTTGTGAGGATTCATTTGGAGACTGCATTAACGACTCGCGACGCAATTTGTGTGTTCCATCATCTACAGGAAGCTTCAAGGAATGCAGTAAACTGAAAACTGCGCATCGAAAGTAACCAAGGTGACTCCCAGGAGGACTTCCGAACGTTGACCAAAGCCACTAAAGTTCCTTTGTAAGAAGTCATCTGGAGACTGCATTATTGACTCGCGACGCAATTTGTGTGTTCCATCGTCTACAGGATTCCTCTAGGAATGCAGTAAACTGAAAACTGTGCATCGGAAGCAACCAAGGTGACTCCCAGGAGGATTTCCGAACGGTGACCATAGCCACTTTAGATCCTTTGTAAGAAGTCATCTGGAGAATGCATATTTGCCTCGCGACGCAATTTGTGTGTTCCATCGTCTACAGGAAGCTTCAAGGAATGCAGTAAACTGAAAACTGCGCATCGGAAGTAACCAAGGTAACTCCCAGGTGGACTTCCGAACTGTGACCATGGGCTCGTTAGTTCCTTTGTGAGAAATTATCTGGAGACTGCATTATTGACTCGCGTCGAAAATTGTGTGTTCCATCGTCTACAGGAAGCTACAAGGAATGCAGTAAACTGAAAACTGCGCATCGGAAGCAACCAAGGTGTTTCCCAGGAGGACATCCGTACGGTGACCATAGCCACTTTAATTCCTTTGTAAGAAGTCATCTGGAGACTGCATTTTTGACTCGCGACGCAATTTGTGTGTTCCATCGTCTACAGGAAGCTTCAAGGAATGCAGTAAACTGAAAAATGCGCACCGGAAGCAACCAAGGTGACTCCCAGGAGGACATCCGAACTGTGACCATAGCCACGTCAGTTCCTTTGTGAGAAGTCATCTGGAGACTGCATTATTGACTCGCGACGCAATTTGTGTGTTCCATCGTCTACAGGAAGCTTCATCGAGTGCAATAAACTGAAAATTGCGCAACGGAAGCAACCAAGGTGACTCCAAGGAGGACTTCAGGACGGTGACCATAGCCACTTTAGTTCCTTTGTAAGAAGTCAGCTGGAGACTGCATTATTAACACGCGACGCAATTTGTGTGTTCCATCGTCTACAGGAAGCTCAAAGGAATGCAGTAAACCGAAAACTGCGCATCGGAAGCAACCAACGTTACTCCCAGGAGGACTTCCGAACGTTGACTTTAGCCACTTAAGTTCCCTATTAAGACGTCATCTGGAGACTGCATTTTTTCCTCGTGACGCAATTTGTGTGTTCCATCGTCTACAGGAAGCAACAAGGAATGCAGTAAACGGAAAACAGCGCATCGGAAGCAACCGAGGGGACTGACAGGAGTACCTCCTTGCAGTGGATATAGCGACGTTAGGCGCTTTGTGAGAAGTCATCTGGAGACTGCATTATTGACTCGCGACGCAATTTGTGTGTTCCATCGTCTACAGGAAGCTTCAAGGAATGCAGTAAACCGAAAACTGCGCATCGGAAGCAACCAACATTACTCCCATCAGGACTTCCGAACGGTGACCATAGCCACTTTAGTTCCTTTGTAAGAAGTCTTCTGAAGACTGCATTTTTGCCTCGCGACGCAATTTGGGTGTACCATCGTATACAGGAAGCTTCAATGAATGCAGTAAACCGAAAACTGCGCATCGGAAGCAACCAACATTACTCCCATCAGGACTTCCGAACGGTGACCATAGCCACTTTAGTTCCATTGTAAGACGTCATCTGGAGACTGCATTATTAACTCGCTACGCGATTTGTGTGTTCCATCGCCTACAGGATGCTTCAAAGAATGCAGTAAACTGAAAACTGCGCATCAGAAGCAACCGAGGTGACTCCCAGGAGTACTTCCGAAAGGTGGCCATAGCGACGTTAGCCGCTTTGTGAGAAGTCATCTGGAGACTGCATTATTGATTCGCGACGCAATTTGTGTGTTCCATCGTCTACCGGAAGCTTCAACGAATGCAGTAATTTGAAAACTGCACGTCGGAAGCAAACAAGGTGACTCCCAGGTGGACTTCCGAACGTTGACCATAGCCAATTTAGTTCCTTTGTAAGAAGTCATCTGGAGACTGCATTATTGACTCGCGACTCAATTTGTGTGTCCCATTGTCTACAGGATGATTCAAGGAATGCAGTAAACCAAAAACTGCGCATCGGAAGCAACCAAGGTTACTCCCAGGAGGACTTCCGAACGGTGACCTTAGCCACATTAGTTCCTTTGTAAGAAGTCGTCTGGAGACTGCATTATTGCCTCGCGACGCAATTTGGGTGTTCCATCGTCTACAGGAAGCTTCCAGGAATGCAGTAAACTGAAAACTGCGCAATGGAAGCATCCAAGGTGACTCGCAGGCGGACTTCCGAACTGTGACCATAGCCACGTTAGTTCCTTTGTGAGAAGTTATCTGGAGACGGCATTATTGACTCGCGACGCAAATTGTGTGTTCCATCGTCTACAGGAAGCTACAAGGAATGCAGAAAACTGAAAACTGCGCATCGAAAGCAACCAAGGTGACTCCCAGGAGGACTTCCATGCAGTGGCCATAGCGTCGTTAGCCGCTTTGTGAGAAGTCATCTGGAGACTGCATTATTGACTCGCGACGCAATTTGTGTGTTCCATCGTCAACAGGAAGCTTCAAGGAATGCAGTAATTTGAAAACTGCACATCGGAAGCAACCAAGGAGACTCCTAGGAGGACTTCCGTGCAGTGGCCATAGCGACGTTAGCCGCTTTGTGAGAAGTCATCTGGAGACTGCATTATTGACTCGCGACGCAATTTGTGTGTTCCATCGTCAACAGGAATCTTCAAGGAATGCAGTAATTTGAAAACTGCGCATCGGAAGCAACCAAGGTTACTCCCAGGAGGACTTCCGAACGGTGACCTTAGCCACTTTAGTTCCTTTGTAAGAAGTCATCTGGAGACTGCATTATTGACTCGCGACGCTCTTTGTGTGTTCCTTCGTCTACAGGAACCTTCAAGGAATGCAATAAACTGAAAACTGCGCATCGGAAGCAACCAAGGTGACTCCCAGGAGGACTTCCATGCAGTGGCCATAGCGACGTTAGCCGCTTTGTGAGAAGTCATCTGGAGACTGCATTATTGACTCGCGACGCAATTTGTGTGTTCCATCGTCAACAGGAATCTTCAAGGAATGCAGTAATTTGAAAACTGCGCATCGGTAGCGAACAAGGTGACTCCCAGGAGGACATCCGAACGTTGACCATAGCCACTTTAGTTCCTTTGTAAGAAGTCATTTGGGGACAGCATTATTGACACGCGACGCAATTTGTGTGTTCCATCGTCTACAGGAAGCTTCAAGGAATGCAATAAACTGAAAACTGCGCATCGGAAGCAACCAAGGTGACTCCCAGGAGGACTTCCAGACGTTGACCATAGCCACTTTAGTTCCTTTGTAAGAAGTCATCTGGAGATTGCATTATTGACTCGCGAAGCAATTTATGTGATCCTTCGTCTACAGGAAGCTTCAAGGAATGCAGTTAACTGAAAGCTGCGCATCGGAAGCAACCAAGGTGACTCCAAGGAGGACTTCCATGCAGTGGCCATAGCGTCGTTAGCCGCTTTGTGAGAAGTCATCTGGAGACTGCATTATTGATTCGCGACGCAATTTGTTAGTTTCATCGTCAATAGGAAGCTTCAAGGAATGCAGTAATTTGAAAACTGCGCATCGGAAGCAACCAAGGTGACTCCCAGGAGGACATCCGTACGGTGAACATAGCCACTTTAATTCCTTTGTAAGAAGTCATCTGGAGACTGCATTTTTGACTCGCGACGCAATTTGTGTGTTCCATCGTCTACAGGAAGCTTCAAGGAATGCAGTAAACTGAAAAATGCGCACCGGAAGCAACCAAGGTGACTCCCAGGAGGACATCCGAACTGTGACCATAGCCACGTCAGTTCCTTTGTGAGAAGTCATCTGGAGACTGCATTATTGACTCGCGACGCAATTTGTGTGTTCCATCGTCTACAGGAAGCTTCTAGGAATGCAGTAAACTGAAAAATGCGCATCGGAAGCAACCAAGGTGGCTCTCAGGAGGACTTCCGAACGGTGACCATAGCCATTTTAGTTTCTTAGTTAGAAGCCATCTGGAGAGTGCATTATTAACTCGCGACGCAATTTGTGTGTTCCATCGTCTACAGGAAGCTTCAAGGAATGCAGTAAACTGAAAACTGCGCATCAGAAGCAACCAACGTTACTCACAAGATGACTTCCGGGCGGTGACCATAGCCACATTAGTTCCTTTGCAAGAAGTCATCTGGAGACTGCATTTTTGCCTCGCGACGCAATTTGAGTGTTCCATCGTCTACAGGAAGCCTCAAGGAATGCAGTAAACTGAAAAATGCGCATCGGAAGCAACCAAGGTGACTCCCAGGAGGACATCCGAACTGTGACCATAGCCACGTCAGTTCCTTTGTGTGAAGTCATCTGGAGACTGCATTATTGAGTCGCGACGCATTTTGTGTGTTCCTTCGTCTACACGAAGCTTCTAGGAATGCAGTAAACCGAAAAATGCGCAACGGAAGCAACCAAGGTGACTCCCAGGAGGACTTCCGAACGGTGACCATAGCCACTTTCTCTCCTTTGTAAGAAGTCATCTGGAGGCTGCATTATTGACTCGCGACGCAATTTGTGTGTTCCGTCGTCTACAGGAAGCTTCATGGAGTGCAATAAACTGAAAATTGCGCAACGGAAGCAACCAAGGTGACTCCAAGGAGGACTTCAGGACGGTGACCATAGCCACTTTAGTTCCTTTGTAAGAAGTCAGCTGGAGACTGCATTATTAACACGCGACGCAATTTGTGTGTTCCATCGTCTACAGGAAGCTCAAAGGAATGCAGTAAACCGAAAACTGCGCATCGGAAGCAACCAACGTTACTCCCAGGATGACTTCCGAACGTTGACCTTAGCCACTTAAGTTCCCTATTAAGACGTCATCTGGAGACTGCATATTTTCCTCGTGACGCAATTTGTGTGTTCCATCGTCTACAGGAAGCAACAAGGAATGCAGTAAACGGAAAAGCGCATCGGAAGCAACCGAGGGGACTGACAGGAGTACCTCCTTGCAGTGGATATAGCGACGTTAGGCGCTTTGTGAGAAGTCATCTGGAGACTGCATTATTGACTCGCGACGCAATTTGTGTGTTCCATCGTCTACAGGAAGCTTCAAGGAATGCAGTAAACCGAAAACTGCGCATCGGAAGCAACCAACATTACTCCCATCAGGACTTCCGAACGGTGACCATAGCCACTTTAGTTCCTTTGTAAGAAGTCATCTGAAGACTGCATTTTTGCCTCGCGACGCAATTTGGGTGTACCATCGTCTACAGCAAGCTTCAATGAATGCAGTAAACCGAAAACTGCGCATCGGAAGCAACCAACATTACTCCCATCAGGACTTCCGAACGGTGACCATAGCCACTTTAGTTCCATTGTAAGACGTCATCTGGAGACTGCATTATTAACTCGCTACGCGATTTGTGTGTTCCATCGTCTACAGGAAGCTTCAAAGAATGCAGTAAACTGAAAACTGCGCATCAGAAGCAACCGAGGTGACTCCCAGGAGTACTTCCGAAAGGTGGCCATAGCGACGTTAGCCGCTTTGTGAGAAGTCATCTGGAGACTGCATTATTGACTCGCGACGCAATTTCTGTGTTCCATCGTCTACCGGAAGCTTCAACGAATACAGTAATTTGAAAACTGCACATCGGAAGCAAACAAGGTGACTCCCAGGAGGACATCCGAACGTTGACCATAGCCACTTTAGTTCCTTTGTAAGAAGTCATTTGGGGACAGCATTATTGACACGCGACGCATTTTGTGTGTTCCATCGTCTACAGGAAGCTTCAAGGAATGCAATAAACTGAAAACTGCGCATCGGAAGCAACCAAGGTGACTCCCAGGAGGACTTCCAGACGTTGACCATAGCCACTTTAGTTCCTTTGTAAGAAGTCATCTGGAGACTGCATTATTGGCTCGCAACGTAATTTGTGTGTTCCATCATCTACAGGAAGCTTCAAGGAATGCAGTTATTTGAAACCTGCGCATCGGAAGCAATCAAAGTTAATCGCAGGAAGACTTCCGAACGGTGACCATAGCCACTTTAGTTCCTTTGTAAGAAGTCATTTGGAGACAGCATTAATGACACGCGACGCAATTTGTGTGTTCCATCGTCTCCAGGATGCTTCAAGGAATGCAGTAAACTGAAAACTGCGCATCGGAAGCAACCAAGGTGACTCGCAGGAAGTCTTCTGTACGGTGACCATAGCCACTTTAGTTCCCTTGGACGAAGTCATCTGGGGACTGCATTATTGACTCGCGACGCAATTTGTGTGTTCCATCGTCTACAGGAAGCTTCAAGGAATGCAGTAAACTGAAGACTGCGCATCGGAAGCAACCAAGGTGACTCCAAGGAGGACTTCCGAACGATGACCTTAGCCACTTTAGTTCCTTTGTAAGAAGTCGTCTGGAGACTGCATTATTGCCTCGCGACGAAATTTGGGTGTTCCATCGTCTACAGGAAGCTTCAAGGAATACAGTTAACTGAAAGCTGCGCATCGGAAGCAACCAAGGTGACTCCAAGGAGGACTTCCATGCAGTGGCCATAGCGTCGTTAGCCGCTTTGTGAGAAGTCATCTGGAGACTGCATTATTGACTCGCGACTCAATTTGTGTGTTCCATCCTCTACAGGAAGCTTAAAGGAATGCAGTAAACTGAGAACTGCGCATTGGAAGCAACCAAGGTTACTCCCAGGAGGACTTCCGATCGGTGAGTTTAGCCACTTTAGTTCCTTTGTAAGAAGTCGTCTGGAGACTGCATTATTGCCTCGCGACGAAATTTGGGTGTTCCATCGTCTACAGGAAGCTTCTAGGAATGCAGTAAACTAAAAACTGTGAAATGGAAGCACACAAGGTGACTCGCAGGCGGACTTCCGAACTGTGACCATGGCCACGTTAGTTCCTTTGTGAGAAGTTATCTGGAGACTGCATTATTGACTCGCGACGCAAATTGTGTGTTCCATCGTCTACAGGAAGCTACAAGGAATGCAGAAAACTGAAAACTGCGCATCGGAAGCAACCAAGGTGACTCCCAGGAGTATTTCCGTGCAGTGGCCATATCGACGTTAGCCGCTATGTGAGAAGTCGTCTGGAGACTGCATTATTGACTCGCGACGCAATTTGTGTGTTCCATCGTCTACAGGAAGCTTCAAGGAATGCTATAAACTGAAAACTGCGCATATTAAGCAGCCAAGGTGACTCCCAGGAGGACTTCCGAACGGTGACCATAGAAACTTTAGTTCCTTTGTAAGAAGTCATCTGGAGACTTGCATTATTGGCTCGCGACGCAATTTGGGTGTTCCATCGTCTACAGGAAGCTTCAAGGAATGCAGTTAATTGAAACCTGCGCATCGGAAGCAACCAAGGTGACTCCCAGGAGGACATCCGAACGTTTACCAAAGCCACTTTAGTTCCTTTGTAAGAAGTCATTTGGAGACTGCATTATTGACTCGCGACGCAATTTGTGTGTTCCATCGTCTACAGGAAGCTTCAAGGAATGCAATAAACTGAAAACTGCGCATATGAAGCAACCAAGGTGACTCCCAGGAGGACTTCCGAACGGTGACCATAGCCACTTTAGTTCCTTTGTAAGAAGTCATCTGGAGACTGCATTATTGGCTCGCAACGCAATTTGTGTGTTCCATCGTCTACAGGAAGCTTCAAGGAATGCAGTTAATTGAAACCTGCGCATCGGAAGCAATAAAAGTTAATCGCAGGAAGACTTCCGAACGGTGACAATTGCCACTTTAGTTCCTTTGTAAGAAGTCATTTGGAGACAGCATTATTGACACGCGACGCAATTTGTGTGTTCCATCGACTACAGGATGCTTCAAGGAATGCAGTAAACTGAAAACTGCGCATCGGAAGCAACCAAGGTGACTCGCAGGAAGTCTTCTGTACGGTGACCATAGCCATTTTAGTTCCCTTGGACGAAGTCATCTGGGGACTGCATTATTGACTCGCGACGCAATTTGTGTTCCATCGTCTACAGGAAGCTTCAAGGAATGCAGTAAACTGAAAACTGCACATCGGAAGCAACCAAGGTGACTCCCAGGAGGACCTCCGTGCAGTGGCCGTAGCGACGTTAGCCGCTTTCCAAGAATTCATCTAGAGACTGCATTATTGACTCGCGACGCAATTTGTGTGTTCCATCGTCTACAGGAAGCTTCAAAGAATGCAGTAAACTGAAGACTGCGCATCGGAAGCAACCAAGGTGACTCCAAGGAGGACTTCCGAACGATGACCATAGCCACGTTAGTTCCTTTGTAAGAAGTCATCTGGAGACTGCATTATTGACTCGTGACGCAATGTGTGTTGGATCGTCAACAGGAAGCTTCAAGGAATGCAGTAAACTGAAAACTGCGCATCGGAAGCAACCAAGGTGACTCCCAGGAGGACCTCCGTGCAGTGGCCGTAGCGACGTTAGCCGCTTTCTGAGAAGTCATTTAGAGACTGCATTATTGACTCGCGACGCAATTTGTGTGTTCCATCGTCTACAGGAAGCTTCAAGGAATGCAGTAAACTTAAAACTGCGCATCAGAAGCAACCAAGGTCACTCGAAGGAGGACTTCCGAACGGTGACCATTGCCACTTTAGTTCCTTTGTAAGAGGTCATCTGGAGACTGCATTATTGACTCGCGACGCAATTTGTGTGTTCCATCGTCTACAGGATGCTACAAGGAATGCAGTAAACTGAACACTGTGCATTGGAAGCAACCAAGGTGACTCCCGGGAGGACTTCCAAACTGTGACCATAGCCACGTTAGTTCCTTTGTGAGAAGTCATCTCGAGACTGCATTATTGACTCGCAAAGCAAATTGTGTGTTCCATCGTCTACAGGAAGCTTCAAGGAATGCAGTAAACTGAAGACTGCGCATATGAAGCAACCAAGGTGACTCCTGGGAGGACTTCCGAACGATGACCATAGCTACTTTAGTTCCTTTGTAAGAAGTCATCTGGAGACTGCATTATTGACTCGCGACGCAATTTGTGTTCCATCGTCTACAGGAAGCTTCAAGGAATGCAGTAAACTGAAAACTGCGCATCAGAAGCAACCAAGGTGACTCCAGGGAGGACTTCCGAACGGTGACCATAGCCACTTTAGTTCCTTTGTAAGAAGTCATCTGGAGACTGCATTATTGACTCGCGACGCAATTTGTGTTCCATCGTCTACAGGAAGCCTCAAGGAATGCAGTAAACTGAAAACTGCGCATCGGAAGCAACCAAGGTGACTCCCAGGAGGACCTCCGTGCAGTGGCCGTAGCGACGTTAGCCGCTTTGTGGGAAGTCATTAAGAGACTGCATTATTGACTCGCAACGCAATTTGTGTGTTCCATCGTCTACAGGAAGCTTCAAGTAATGCAGTAAACTGAAAACTGCGCATCGGAAGCAACCAAGGTGACTCGAAGGAGGACTTCCGAACGGTGATCATAGCCACTTTAGTTCCTTTGTAAGAAGTCATCTGGAGACTGCATTATTGACTCGCGACGCAATTTGTGTTCCATCGTCTACAGGAAGCTTCAAGGAATGCAGTAAACAGAAAACTGCGCATCGGAAGCAACCAAGGTGACTCCCAGGAGGACCTCCGTGCAGTGGCCGTAGCGACGTTAGCCGCTTTGTGAGAAGTCATCTAGAGACTGCATTATTGACTCGCAACGCAATTTGTGTGTTCCATCGTCTACAGGAAGCTTCAAGGAATGCAGTAACCCAAAAACTGCGCATCGGAAGCAACCAAGGTTACTCCCAGGAGGACTTCCGAACGATGACCATAGCCACTTAAGTTCCTTTGTAAGAAGTCATCTGGAGACTGCATTATTGACTCGCGACGCAATTTGGGTGTTCCATCGTCTACAGGATGCTTCAAGGAATGCAGTAAACTGAAGACTGCGCATCGGAAGCAACCAAGGTGACTCCAAGGAGGACTTCCGAACGGTGACCATAGCCACTTAAGTTCCTTTGTAAGAAGTCATCTGGAGACTGCATTATTGACTCGCGACGCAATTTGGGTGTTCCATCGTCTACAGGATGCTTCAAGGAATGCAGTAAACTGAAGACTGCGCAACGGAAGCAACCAAGGTGACTCCCAAGAGTCCTTCCGTGCAGTGGCCATAACGACGTTAGCGTCTATGTGAGAAGGCATCTGGAGACTGCATTATTGACTCGCGACGCAATTTGTGTGTTCCATCGTCTACAGGGAGCTTCAAGGAATGCAATAAACTGAAAACTGCGCATCGGAAGCAACCAAGGTGACTCCCAGGAGGACTTCCGTGCAGTGGCCATAACGACGTTAGCCGCTATGTGAGAAGTCGTCTGGAGACTGCATTATTGACTCGCGACGCAATTTGTGTGTTCCATCGTCTACAGGATGCTTCAAGAAAAGCAGTAAACTGAAGACTGCGCATCGGAAGCAACCAATTTGACTCCAAGGACGACTTCCGAACGATGACCATAGCCACTTAAGTTCCTTTGTAAGAAGTCATCTGGAGACTGCATTACTGACTCGCGACGCAATTTGGGTGTTCCATCGTCTACAGGAAGCTTCAAGGAATGCAGTTAATTGAAACCTGCGCATCGGAAGCATCCAAGGTGACTCCCAGGAGGACTTCCGTGCAGTGGCCATAACGACGTTAGCCGCTATGTAAGAAGTCGTCTGGAGACTGCATTATTGACTCGAGACGCAATTTGTGTGTTCCATCGTCTACAGGATGCTTCAAGAAAAGCAGTAAACTGAAGACTGCGCATCGGAAGCAACCAAGGTGACTCCAAGGAGGACTTCCGAACGATGACCATAGCCACGTTAGTTCCTTTGTAAGAAGTCATCTGGAGACTGCATTATTGACTCGCGACGCAATTTGGGTGTTCCATCGTCTACAGAAAGCTTCAAGGAATGCAGTTAATTGAAACCTGCGCAACGGAAGCAACCAAGGTGACTCCCAGGAGGACTTCCGTGCAGTGGCCATAACGACGTTTGCCGCTATGTGAGAAGTCGACTGGAGACTGCATTATTGACTCGCGACGAAATTTGTGTGTTCCATCGTCTACAGGATGCTTCAAGAAAAGCAGTAAACTGAAGACTGCGCATCGGAAGCAACCAATTTGACTCCAAGGACGACTTCCGAACGATGACCATAGCCACTTAAGTTCCTTTGTAAGAAGTCATCTGGAGACTGCATTATTGACTCGCGACGCAATTTGGGTGTTCCATCGTCTACAGGATGCTTCAAGGAATGCAGTAAACTGAAGACTGCGCATCGGAAGCAACCAAGGTGACTCCAAGGAGGACTTCCGAACGATGACCATAGCCACGTTAGTTCCTTTGTAAGAAGTCATCTGGAGACTGCATTATTGGCTCGCGACGCAATTTGTGTGTTCCATCGTCTACAGGAAGCTTCAAGGAATGCAGTTAATTGAAACCTGCGCATCGGAAGCAACCAAGGTGACTCCCAGGAGGACTTCTGTGCAGTGGCCATAACGACGTTAGCCGCTATGTGAGAAGTCGTCTGGAGACTGCATTATTGACTCGCGACGCAATTTGTGTGTTCCATCGTCTACAGGATGCTTCAAGAAAAGCAGTAAACTGAAGACTGCGCATCGGAAGCAACCAATTTGACTCCAAGGACGACTTCCGAACGATGACCATAGCCACTTAAGTTCCTTTGTAAGAAGTCATCTGGAGACTGCATTATTGACTCGCGACGCAATTTGGGTGTTCCATCGTCTACAGGATGCTTCAAGGAATGCAGTAAACAGAAGACTGCGCATCGGAAGCAACCAAGGTGACTCGCGGGTAGTCTTCTGTACGGTGACCATAGCCACTTTAGTTCCCTTGTAAGAAGTCATCTGGGGACTGCCTTATTGACTCGCGACGCAATTTGGGTGTTCCATCGTCTACAGGATGCTTCAAGGAATGCAGTAAACTGAAAACTGCGCAACGGAAGCAACCAAGGTGACTCCCAAGAGTCCTTCCGTGCAGTGGCCATAACGACGTTAGCGTCTATGTGAGAAGTCAGTTGGAGACTGCATTATTGACTCGCGACGCAATTTGTGTGTTCCATCGTCTACAGGAAGCTTCAAGGAATGCAATAAACTGAAAACTGCGCATATGAAGCAACCAAGGCGATCCCCAGGAGGACTTCCGAACGTTGACCATAGCCACTTTAGTTCCTTTGTAAGAAGTCATCTGGAGACTGCATTATTGGCTCGCGACGCAATTTGTGTGTACCATCGTCTACGGGAAGCTTCAAGGAATGCAGTTAATTGAAACCTGCGCATCGGAAGCTACCAAGGTGACTCGCAGGAAGTCTTCTGTACGGTGACCATAGCCACTTTAGTTCCCTTGTAAGAAGTCATCTGGGGACTGCATTATTGACTCGCGACGCAATTTGTGTGTTCCATCGTCTACAGGATGCTTCAAGAAAAGCAGTAAACTGAAGACTGCGCATCGGAAGCAACCAATTTGACTCCAAGGACGACTTCCGAACGATGACCATAGCCACTTTAGTTCCTTTGTAAGAAGTCATCTGAAGACTGCATTATTGACTCGCGACGCAATTTGGGTGTTCCATCGTCTACAGGATGCTTCAAGGAATGCAGTAAACTGAAGACTGCGCATCGGAAGCAACCAAGGTGACTCCAAGGAGGACTTCCGAACGATGACAATAGCCACGTTAGTTCCTTTCTAAGAAGTCATCTGGAGACTGCATTATTGACTCGCGACGCAATTTGGGTGTTCCATCGTCTACAGGATGCTTCAAGAAAAGCAGTAAACTGAAGACTGTGCATCGGAAGCAACCAATTTGACTCCAAGGACGACTTCCGAACGATGACCATAGCCACTTAAGTTCCTTTGTAAGAAGTCATCTGGAGACTGTGTTATTGACTCGCGACGCAATTTGGGTGTTCCATCGACTACAGGATGCTTCAAGGAATGCAGTAAACTGAAGACTGCGCATCGGAAGCAACCAAGGTGACTCCAAGGAGGACTTCCGAACGATGACCATAGCCACGTTAGTTCCTTTGTAAGAAGTCATCTGGAGACTGCATTATTGACTCGCGACGCAATTTGGGTGTTCCATCGTCTACAGGAAGCCTCAAGGAATGCAGTAAACTGAAGACTGCGCATCGGAAGCAACCAAGGTGACTCCAAGGAGGACTTCCGAACGGTGACCATAGCCACGTTAGTTCCTTTGTAAGAAGTCATCTGGAGACTGCATTATTGACTCGCGACGCAATTTGTGTGCTCCATCGTCTACAGGATGCTGCAAGAAAAGCAGTAAACTGAAGACTGCGCATTGGAAGCAACCAATTTGACTCCAAGGTCGACTTCCGAACGATGACCATAGCCACTTAAGTTCCTTTGTAAGAAGTCATCTCGAGACTGCATTATTGACTCACGACGCAATTTGGGTGTTCCATCGTCTACAGGATGCTTCAAGGAATGCAGTAAACTGAAGACTGCGCATCGGAAGCAACCAAGGTGACTCCAAGGAGGACTTCCGAACGATGACCATAGCCACGTTAGTTCCTTTGTAAGAAGTCATCTGGAGACTGCATTATTGACTCGCGACGCAATTTGTGTGTTAAATCGTCTACAGGATGCTTCAAGAAAAGCAGTTAACTGAAGACTGCGCACTGGAAGCAACCAATTTGACTCCAAGGACGACTTCCGAACGATCACCATAGCCACTTAAGTTCCTTTGTAAGAAGTCATCTGGAGACTGCATTGTTGACTCGCGACGCAATTTGGGTGTTCCATCGTCTACAGGATGCTTCAAGGAATGCAGTAAACTGAAGACTGCGTATCGGAAGCAACCAAGGTGACTCCAAGGAGGACTTCCGAACGATGACCATAGCCACGTTAGTTCCTTTGTAAGAAGTCATCTGGAGACTGCATTATTGACTCGCGACGCTTATTGTGTGTTCCGTCGTCTACAGGATGCTTCAAGGAATGCAGTAAACTGAAGACTGCGCATCGGAAGCAACCAAGGTGACTCCAAGGAGGACTTCCGAACGATGACCATAGCCACGTTAGTTCCTTTGTAAGAAGTCATCTGGAGACTGCATTATTGACTCGCGACGCAATTTGTGTGTTAAATCGTCTACAGGATGCTTCAAGAAAAGCAGTAAACTGAAGACTGCGCACTGGAAGCAACCAATTTGACTCCAAGGACGACTTCCGAACGATGACCATAGCCACTTAAGTTACTTTGTAAGAAGACATCTGGAGACTGCATTATTGACTCGCGACGCAATTTGATTGTTCCATCGTCTACAGGATGCTTCAAGGAATGCAGTAAACTGAAGACTGCGCATCGGAAGCAATCAAGGTGACTCCAAGGAGGCCTTCCGAACGATGACCGTAGCCACGTTAGTTCCTTTGTAAGATGTCATCTGGAGACTGCATTATTGACTCGCGACGCAATTTGGGTGTTCGATCGTCTACAGGATGCTTCAAGGAATGCAGTAAACTGAAGACTGCGCATCGGAAGCAACCAAGGTGACTCCAAGGAGGACTTCCGAACGATGACCGTAGCCACGTTAGTTCCTTTGTAAGAAGTCATCTGGAGACTGCATTATTGACTCGCGACGCAATTTGGGTGTTCCATCGTCTACAGGATGCTTCAAGGAATGCAGTAAACTGAAGATTGCGCATCGGAAGCAACCAAGGTGACTCCAAGGAGGACTTCCGAACCATGACCATAGCCACGTTAGTTCCTTTGTAAGAAGTCATCTGGAGACTGCATTATTGACTCGCGACGCTTATTGTGTGTTCCATCGTCTACAGGATGCTTCAAGTAAAGCAGTAAACTGAAGACTGCGCATCGGAAGCAACCAATTTGACTCCAAGGACGTTTTCCGAACGATGACCATAGCCACTTAAGTTCCATTGTAAGAAGTCATCTGGAGACTGCATTATTGACTCGCGATGCAATTTGGGTGTTCCATCGTCTACAGGATGCTTCAAGGAATGCAGTAAACTGAAGACTGCGCATCGGAAGCAACCAAGGTGACTCCAAGGAGGACTTCTGAACGATGGCCATAGCCACGTTAGTTCCTTTGTAAGAAGTCATCTGGAGACTGCATTATTGACTCGCGACGCTTATTGTGTGTTCCATCGTCTACAGGATGCTTCAAGTAAAGCAGTAAACTGAAGACTGCGCATCGGAAGCAACCAATTTGACTCCAAGGACGACTTCCGAACGATGACCATAGCCACTTAAGTTCCTTTGTAAGAAGTCATCTGGAGACTGCATTATTGACTCGCGACGCAATTTGGGTGTTCCATCGTCTACAGGATGCTTCAAGGAATGCAGTAAACTGAAGACTGCGCATCGGAAGCAACCAAGGTGACTCCAAGGAGGCCTTCCGAACGATGACCATAGCCACGTTAGTTCCTTTGTAAGAATTCATCTGGAGACTGCATTATTGACTCGCGACGCTTATTGTGTGTTCCATCGTCTACAGGATGCTTCAAGTAAAGCAGTAAACTGAAGACTGCGCATCGGAAGACACCAATTTGATTCCAAGGACGACTTCCGAACGATGACCATAGCCACTTAAGTTCCTTTGTAAGAAGTCATCTGGAGACTGCATTATTGACTCGCGACGCAATTTGGGTGTTCCATCGTCTACAGGATGCTTCAAGGAATGCAGTAAACTGAAGACTGCGCATCGGAAGCAACCAAGGTGACTCCAAGGAGGACTTCCGAACGATGACCATAGCCACGTTAGTTCCTTTGTAAGAAGTCATCTGGAGACTGCATTATTGACTCGCGACGCAATTTGGGTGTTCCATCGTCTACAGGATGCTTCAAGGAAAGCAGTAAACTGAAGACTGCGCATCGGAAGCAACCAAGGTGACTCCGAGGAGGACTTCCGAACGATGACCATAGCCACGTTAGTTCCTTTGTAAGAAGTCATCTGGAGACTGCATTATTGACTCACGACCCAATTTGTGTGTTCCATCGTCTACAGGATGCTTCAAGAAAAGCAGTAAACTGAAGACTGCGCATCGGAAGCAACCAATTTGACTCTAAGGACGACTTCCGAACGATGACCATAGCCACTTAAGTTCCTTTGTAAGAAGTCATCTGGAGAATGCATTATTGACTCGCGACGCAATTTGGGTGTTCCATCGCCTTCAGGATGCTTCAAGGAATGCAGTAAACTGAAGACTGCGCATCGGAAGCAACCAAGGTGACTCCAAGGAGGACTTTCGAACGATGACCATAGCCACGTTAGTTCCTTTGTAAGAAGTTATCTGGAGACTGCATTATTGACTCGCGACGCAATTTGGGTGTTCCATCGTCTACAGGATGCTTCAAGGAATGCAGTAAACTGAAGACTGCGCATCGGAAGCAACCAAGGTGACTCAAAGGAGGACTTCCGAACGATGACCATAGCCACGTTAGTTCCTTTGTAAGAAGTCATCTGGAGACTGCATTATTGACTCGCGACGCAATTTGGGTGTTCCATCGTCTACAGGATGCTTCAAGGAATGCAGTAAACTAAAGACTGCACATCGGAAGCAACCAAGGTGACTCCAAGGACGACTTCCGAACGATGACCATAGCCACGTTAGTTCCTTTGTAAGAAGTCATCTGGAGACTGCATTATTGACTCGCGACGCAATTTGTGTGTTCCATCGTCTACAGGATGCTTCAAGAAATGCAGTAAACTGAAGACTGCGCATCGGAAGCAACCAATTTGACTCCAAGGACGACTTCCGAACGATGACCATAGCCACTTAAGTTCCTTTGTAAGAAGTCATCTGGAGACTGCATTATTGACTCGCGACGCAATTTGGGTGTTCCATCGTCTACAGGATGCTTCAAGGAATGCAGTAAACTGAAGACTGCGCATCGGAAGCAACCAAGGTGACTCCAAGGAGGACTTCCTAACGATGACCATAGCCACGTTAGTTCCTTTTTTAGAAGTCATCTGGAGACTGCATTATTGACTCGCGACGCAATTTGGGTGTTCCATCGTCTACAGGAAGCTTCAAGGAATGCAGTAAACTGAAGACTGCGCATCGGAAGCAACCAAGGTGACTCCAAGGAGGACTTCCGAACGATGACCATAGCCACGTTAGTTCGTTTGTAAGAAGTCATCTGGAGACTGCATTATTGACTCGCGACGCAATTTGGGTGTTCCATCGTCTACAGGATGCTTCAAGGAATGCAGTAAACTGAAGACTGCGCATCGGAAGCAACCAAGGTGACTCAAAGGAGGACTTCCGAACGATGACCATAGCCACGTTAGTTCCTTTGTAAGATATCATCTGGAGACTGCATTATTGACTCGCGACGCAATTTGGGTGTTCCATCGTCTACAGGATGCTTCAAGGAATGCAGTAAACTGAAGACTGCACATCGGAAGCAACCAAGGTGATTCGCAGGAGGACTTCCGAACGATGACCATAGCCACGTTAGTTCCTTTGTAGGAAGTCATCTGGAGACTGCATTATTGACTCACGACGCAATTTGTGTGTTCCATCGTCTACAGGATGCTTCAAGAAAAGCAGTAAACTGAAGACTGCGCATCGGAAGCAACCAATTTGACTCTAAGGACGACTTCCGAACGATGACCATAGCCACTTAAGTTCCTTTGTAAGAAGTCATCTGGAGAATGCATTATTGACTCGCGACGCAATTTGGGTGTTCCATCGCCTTCAGGATGCTTCAAGGAATGCAGTAAACTGAAGACTGCGCATCGGAAGCAACCAAGGTGACTCCAAGGAGGACTTCCGAACGATGACCATAGCCACGTTAGTTCCTTTGTAAGAAGTCATCTGGAGACTGCATTATTGACTCGCGACGCAATTTGGGTGTTCCATCGTCTACAGGATGCTTCAAGGAATGCAGTAAACTGAAGACTGCGCATCGGAAGCAACCAAGGTGACTCAAAGGAGGACTTCCGAACGATGACCATAGCCACGTTAGTTCCTTTGTAAGAAGTCATCTGGAGACTGTATTATTGACTCGCGACGCAATTTGGGTGTTCCATCGTCTACAGGATGCTTCAAGGAATGCTGTAAACTGAAGACTGCGCATCGGAAGCAACCAAGGCGACTCAAAGGAGGACTTCCGAACGATGACCATAGCCACGATAGTTCCTTTGTAAGAAGTCATCAGGAGACTGCATTATTGACTCGCGACGCAATTTGGGTGTTCCATCGTCTACAGGTTGCTTCAAGGAATGCAGTATACTGAAGACTGCACATCGGAAGCAACCAAGGGGACTCCAAGGAGGACTTCCGAACGATGACCATAGCCACGTTAGTTCCTTTGTAAGAAGTCATCTGGAGACTGCATTATTGACTCACGACGCAATTTGTGTGTTCCATCGTCTACAGGATGCTTCAAGAAAAGCAGTAAACTGAAGACTGCGCATCGGAAGCAACCAAATTGACTCTAAGGACGACTTCCGAACGATGACCATAGCCACTTAAGTTCCTTTGTAAGAAGACATCTGGAGAATGCATTATTGACTCGCGACGCAATTTGGGTGTTCCATCGCCTTCAGGATGCTTCAAGGAATGCAGTAAACTGAAGACTGCGCATCGGAAGCAACCAAGCTGACTCCAAGGAGGACTTTCGAACGATGACCATAGCCACGTTAGTTCCTTTGTAAGAAGTTATCTGGAGACTGCATTATTGACTCGCGACGCAATTTGGGTGTTCCATCGTCTACAGGATGCTTCACGGAATGCAGTAAACTGAAGACTGCGCATCCGAAGCAACCAAGGTGACTCCAAGGAGGACTTCCGAACGATGACCATAGCCACGTTATTTCATTTGTAAGAAGTCATCTGGAGACTGCATTATTGACTCGCGACGCAATTTGGGTGTTCCATCGTCTACAGGAAGCTTCAAGGAATGCAGTAAACTGAAGACTGCGCATCGGAAGCAACCAAGGTGACTCCAAGGAGGACTTCCGAACGATGACCATAGCCACGTTAGTTCTTTTGTGAGATGCCATCTGGAGACTGCATTATTGACTCGCGACGCAATTTGTGTGTTCCATCGTCTACAGGATGCTTCAAGAAAAGCAGTAAACTGAAGACTGCGCATCGGAAGCAACCAATTTGACTCCAAGGACGACTTCCGAACGATGACCATAGCCACTTAAGTTCCTTTGTAAGAAGTCATCTGGAGACTGCATTATTGACTCGCGACGCAATTTGTGTGTTCCATCATCTACAGGATGCTTCAAGAAAAGCAGTAAACTGAAGACTGCGCATCGGAAGCAACCAATTTGACTCCAAGGACGACTTCCGAACGATGACCATAGCCACTTAAGTTCCTTTGTAAGAAGTCATCTGGAGACTGCATTATTGACTCGCGACGCAATTTGGGTGTTCCATCGTCTACAGGAAGCTTCAAGGAATGCAGTAAAGTGAAAACTGCGCATCGGAAGCAACCAAGGTGACTCGCAGGAAGTCTTCTGTACGGTGACCATAGCCACTTCCGTTCCCTTGTATGAATTCATCTGGGGACTGCATTATTGACTCGCGACGCAATTTGTGTGTTCCATCGTCTACAGGATGCTTCAAGAAAAGCAGTAAACTGAAGACTGCGCATCGGAAGCAACCAATTTGACTCAAAGGACGACTTCCGAACGATGACCATAGCCACTTAAGTTCCTTTGTAAGAAGTCATCTGGAGACTGCATTATTGACTCGCGACGCAATTTGTGTGTTCCATCGTCTACAGGATGCTTCAAGAAAAGCAGTAAACTGAAGACTGCGCATCGGAAGCAACCAATTTGACTCCAAGGTCGACTTCCGAACGATGACCATAGCCACTTAAGTTCCTTTGTAAGAAGTCATCTGGAGACTGCATTATTGACTCGCGACGCAATTTGTGTGTTCCATCGTCTACAGGATGCTTCAAGAAAAGCAGTAAACTGAAGACTGCGCATCGGAAGCAACCAATTTGACTCCAAGGACGACTTCCGAACGATGATCATAGCCACTTAAGTTCCTTTGTAAGAAGTCATCTGGAGACTGCATTATTGACTCGCGACGCAATTTGTGTGTTCCATCGTCTACAGGATGCTTCAAGAAGAGCAGTAAACTGAAGACTGCGCATCGAAAGCAACCAATTTGACTCCAAGGACGACTTCCGAACGATGACCATAGCCACTTTAGTTCCCTTGTAAGAAGTCATCTGGGGACTGCATTATTGACTCGCGACACAATTTGTGTGTTCCATCGTCTACAGGATGCTTCAAGAAAAGCAGTAAACTGAAGACTGCGCATCGGAAGCAACCAATTTGACTCCCAGGACGACTACCGAACGATGACCATAGCCACTTAAGTTCCTTTGTAAGAAGTCATCTGGAGGCTGCATTATTGACTCGCGACGCAATTTGTGTGTTCCATCGTCTACAGGAAGCTTCAAGGAATGCAGTAAAGTGAAAACTGCGCATCGGAAGCAACCAAGGTGACTCGCAGGAAGTCTTCTGTACGGTGACCATAGCCACTTTAGTTCCCTTGTAAGAAGTCATCTGGGGACTGCATTATTGACTCGCGACGCAATTTGTGTGTTCCATCGCCTACAGGATGCTTCAAGAAAAGCAGTAAACTGAAGACTGCGCATCGGAAGCAACCAATTTGACTCCAAGGACGACTTCCGAACGATGACCATAGCCACTTAAGTTCCTTTGTAAGAAGTCATCTGGAGACAGCATTATTGACTCGTGACGCAATTTGTGTGTTCCATCGTCTACAGGATGCTTCAAGAAAAGCAGTAAACTGAAGACTGCGCATCGGAAGCAACCAATTTGACTCCAAGGACGACTTCCGAACGATGACCATAGCCACGTAAGTTCCTTTGTAAGAAGTCATCTGGAGACTGCATTATTGACTCGCGACACAATTTGTGTGTTCCATCGTCAAAAGGATGCTTCAAGAAAAGCAGTGAACTGAAGACTGCGCATCGGAAGCAACCAATGTGACTCCAAGGACGACTTCCGAACGATGACCATAGCCACTTAAGTTCCTTTGTAAGAAGTCATCTGGAGACTGCATTATTGATTCGCGACGCAATTTGGGTGTTCCATCGTCTACAGGATGCTTCAAGGAATGCAGTAAACTGAAGACTGCGCATCGGAAGCAACCAAGGTGACTCCAAGGAGGACTTCCGAACGATGACCATAGCCACGTTAGTTCCTTTGTGAGAAGTCATCTGGAGACTGCATTATTGACTCGCGACGCAATTTGGGTGTTCCATCGTCTACAGGATGCTTCAAGGAATGCAGTAAACTGAAGACTGCGCATCGGAAGCAACCAAGGTGACTCCAAGGAGGACTTCCGAACGATGACCATAGCCACGTTAGTTCCTTTGTAAGAAGTCATCTGGAGACTGCATTATTGACTCGCGACGCAATTTGTGTGTTTCATCGTCTACAGGATGCTTCAAGAAAAGCAGTAAACTGAAGACTGCACATCGGAAGCAACCAATTTGACTCCAAGGACGACTTCCGGACGATGACCATAGCCACTTAAGTTCCTTTGTAAGAAGTCATCTGGAGGCTGCATTATTGACTCGCGACGCAATTTGGGTGATGCATCGTCTACAGGATGCTTCAAGGAATGCAGTAAACTGAAGACTGCTTATCGGAAGCAACCAAGGTGACTCCAAGGAGGACTTCCGAACGATGACCATAGCCACGTTAGTTCCTTTGTAAGAAGTCATCTGGAGACTGCATTATTGACTCGCGACGCAATTTGTGTGTTCCATCGTCTACAGGATGCTTCAAGAAAAGCAGTAAACTGAAGACTGCGCATCGGAAGCAACCAATTTGACTCCAAGGACGACTTCCGAACGATGACCATAGCCACTTAAGTTCCTTTGTAAGAAGTCATCTGGAGACTGCACTATTGACTCGCGACGCAATTTGTGTGTTCCATCGTCTACAGGATGCTTCAAGAAAAGCAGTAAACTGAAGACTGCGCATCGGAAGCAACCAATTTGACTCCAAGGACGACTTCCGAACGATGATCATAGCCACTTAAGTTCCTTTGTAAGAAGTCATCTGTTGACTGCATTATTGACGCGCGACGCAATTTGTGTGTTCCATCGTCTACAGGATGCTTCAAGAAAAGCAGTAAACTGAAGACTGCGCATCGGAAGCAACCAATTTGACTCCAAGGACGACTTCCGAGCGATGACCATAGCCACTTAAGTTCCTTTGTAAGAAGTCATCTGGAGACTGCATTATTGATTCGCGACGCAATTTGTGTGTCCCATCGTCTACAGGAAGCTTCAAGGAATGCAGTAAAGTGAAAACTGCGCATCGGAAGCAACCAAGGTGACTCGCAGGAAGTCTTCTGTACGGTGACCATAGCCACTTTAGTTCCCTTGTAAGAAGTCATCTGGGGACTGCATTATTGACTCGCGACGCAATTTGTGTGTTCCATCGTCTACAGGATGCTTCAAGAAAAGCAGTAAACTGAAGACTGCGCATCGGAAGCAACCAATTTGACTCCAAGGACGACTTCCGAACGATGATCATAGCCACTTAAGTTCCTTTGTAAGAAGTCATCTGGAGACTGCATTATTGACGCGCGACGCAATTTGTGTGTTCCATCGTCTACAGGATGCTTCAAGAAAAGCAGTAAACTGAAGACTGCGCATCGGAAGCAACCAATTTGACTCCAAGGACGACTTCCGAGCGATGACCATAGCCACTTAAGTTCCTTTGTAAGAAGTCATCTGGAGACTGCATTATTGATTCGCGGCGCAATTTGTGTGTCCCATCGTCTACAGGAAGCTTCAAGGAATGCAGTAAAGTGAAAACTGCGCATCGGAAGCAACCAAGGTGACTCGCAGGAAGTCTTCTGTACGGTGACCATAGCCACTTTAGTTCCCTTGTAAGAAGTCATCTGGGGACTGCATTATTGACTCGCGACGCAATTTGGGTGTTCCATCGTCTACAGGATGCTTCACGGAATGCAGTAAACTGAAGACTGCGCATCCGAAGCAACCAAGGTGACTCCAAGGAGGACTTCCGAACGATGACCATAGCCACGTTATTTCATTTGTAAGAAGTCATCTGGAGACTGCATTATTGACTCGCGACGCAATTTGGGTGTTCCATCGTCTACAGGAAGCTTCAAGGAATGCAGTAAACTGAAGACTGCGCATCGGAAGCAACCAAGGTGACTCCAAGGAGGACTTCCGAACGATGACCATAGCCACGTTAGTTCTTTTGTGAGATGCCATCTGGAGACTGCATTATTGACTCGCGACGCAATTTGTGTGTTCCATCGTCTACAGGATGCTTCAAGAAAAGCAGTAAACTGAAGACTGCGCATCGGAAGCAACCAATTTGACTCAAAGGACGACTTCCGAACGATGACCATAGCCACTTAAGTTCCTTTGTAAGAAGTCATCTGGAGACTGCATTATTGACTCGCGACGCAATTTGTGTGTTCCATCGTCTACAGGATGCTTCAAGAAAAGCAGTAAACTGAAGACTGCGCATCGGAAGCAACCAATTTGACTCCAAGGTCGACTTCCGAACGATGACCATAGCCACATAAGTTCCTTTGTAAGAAGTCATCTGGAGACTGCATTATTGACTCGCGACGCAATTTGTGTGTTCCATCGTCTACAGGATGCTTCAAGAAAAGCAGTAAACTGAAGACTGCGCATCGGAAGCAACCAATTTGACTCCAAGGACGACTTCCGAACGATGATCATAGCCACTTAAGTTCCTTTGTAAGAAGTCATCTGGAGACTGCATTATTGACTCGCGACGCAATTTGTGTGTTCCATCGTCTACAGGATGCTTCAAGAAAAGCAGTAAACTGAAGATTGCGCATCGAAAGCAACCAATTTGACTCCAAGGACGACTTCCGAACGATGACCATAGCCACTTTAGTTCCCTTGTAAGAAGTCATCTGGGGACTGCATTATTGACTCGCGACACAATTTGTGTGTTCCATCGTCTACAGGATGCTTCAAGAAAAGCAGTAAACTGAAGACTGCGCATCGGAAGCAACCAATTTGACTCCAAGGACGACTACCGAACGATGACCATAGCCACTTAAGTTCCTTTGTAAGAAGTCATCTGGAGGCTGCATTATTGACTCGCGACGCAATTTGTGTGTTCCATCGCCTACAGGATGCTTCAAGAAAAGCAGTAAACTGAAGACTGCGCATCGGAAGCAACCAATTTGACTCCAAGGACGACTTCCGAACGATGACCATAGCCACTTAAGTTCCTTTGTAAGAAGTCATCTGGAGACAGCATTATTGACTCGTGACGCAAATTGTGTGTTCCATCGTCTACAGGATGCTTCAAGAAAAGCAGTAAACTGAAGACTGCGCATCGGAAGCAACCAATTTGACTCCAAGGACGACTTCCGAACGATGACCATAGCCACGTAAGTTCCTTTGTAAGAAGTCATCTGGAGACTGCATTATTGACTCGCGACACAATTTGTGTGTTCCATCGTCAAAAGGATGCTTCAAGAAAAGCAGTAAACTGAAGACTGCGCATCGGAAGCAACCAATGTGACTCCAAGGACGACTTCCGAACGATGACCATAGCCACTTAAGTTCCTTTGTAAGAAGTCATCTGGAGACTGCATTATTGATTCGCGACGCAATTTGGGTGTTCCATCGTCTACAGGATGCTTCAAGGAATGCAGTAAACTGAAGACTGCGCATCGGAAGCAACCAAGGTGACTCCAAGGAGGACTTCCGAACGATGACCATAGCCACGTTAGTTCCTTTGTGAGAAGTCATCTGGAGACTGCATTATTGACTCGCGACGCAATTTGTGTGTTCCATCGTCTACAGGATGCTTCAAGGAATGCAGTAAACTGAAGACTGCGCATTGGAAGCAACCTATTTGACTCCAAGGACGAGTTCCGAACGATGACCATAGCCACTTAAGTTCCTTTGTAAGAAGTCATCTGGAGACTGCATTATTGACTCGCGACGCAATTTGTGTGTTCCATCGTCTACAGGATGCTTCAAGAAAAGCAGTAAACTGAAGACTGCGCATTGGAAGCAACCAATTTGACTCCAAGGACGACTTCCGAACGATGACCATAGCCACTTAAGTTCTTTTGTAAGAAGTCATCTGGAGACTGCATTATGGACTCGCGACACAATTTGGGTGTTCCATCGTCTACAGGATGCTTCAAGGAATGCAGTAAACTGAAGACTGCGCATCGGAAGCAACCAATTTGACTCCAAGGACGACTTCCGGACGATGACCATAGCCACTTAAGTTCCTTTGTAAGAAGTCATCTGGAGACTGCATTATGACTCGCGACGCAATTTGTGTGTTCCATCGTCTACAGGAAGCTTCAAGGAATGCAGTAAAGTGAAAACTGCGCATCGGAAGCAACCAAGGTGACTCGCAGGAAGTCTTCTGTACGGTTACCATAGCCACTTTAGTTCCCTTGTAAGATGTCATCTGGGGACTGCATTATTGACTCGCGACGCAATTTGTGTGTTCCATCGTCTACAGGATGCTTCAAGAAAAGCAGTAAACTGAAGACTGCGCATCGGAAGCAACCAATTTGACTCCAAGGACGACTTCCGAACGATGACCATAGCCACTTAAGTTCCTTTGTAAGAAGTCATCTGGAGACTGCATTATTGACTCGCGACGCAATTTGTGTGTTCCATCGTCTACAGGATGCTTCAAGAAAAGCAGTAAACTGAAGACTGCGCATCGGACACAACCTATTTGACTGCATGGACGACTTCCAAACGATGACCATAGCCACTTAAGTGCCTTTGTAAGAAGTCATCTGGAGACAGCATTATTGACTCGCGACGCAATTTGTGTGTTCCAGCGTCTACAGGATGCTTCATGAAAAGCATTAAACTGAAGACTGCGCATCGGAAGCAACCAATTTGACTTCAAGGACGACTTCCGAACGATGACCATAGCCACTTAAGTTCCATTGGAAGAAGTCATCTGGAGACTGCATTATTGACTCGCGACGCAATTTGTGTGTTCCATCGTCTGCAGGATGCTTCAAGAAAAGCAGTAAACTGAAGACCGCGCATCGGAAGCAACCAATTTGACTCCAAGGACGACTTCCGAACGATGACCATAGCCACTTAAGTTCCTTTGTAAGAAGTCATCTGGAGACTGCATTATTGATTCGCGATGCAATTTGTGTGTTCCATCGTCTACAGGATGCTTCAAGAAAAGCAGTAAACTGAAAACTGCGCATCGGAAGCAACCAATTTGACTCCAAGGACGACTTCCAAACGATGACCATAGCCACTTAAGTTCCTTTGTAAGAAGTCATCTGGAGACTGCATTATTGACTCGCGACGCAATTTGTGTGTTCCATTGTCTACAGGCTGCTTCAAGAAAAGCAGTAAACTGAAGACTGTGCATCGGCAGCAACCAATTTGACTCCAAGGACGACTTCCGAACGATGACCATAGCCACTTAAGTTCCTTTGTAAGAAGTCATCTGGAGACTGCATTATTGACTCGCGACGCAATTTGTGTGTTCCATCGTCTACAGGAAGCTTCAAGGAATGCAGTAAAGTGAAAACTGCCCATCGGAAGCAACCAAGGTGACTCGCAGGAAGTCTTCTGTACGGTGACCATAGCCACTTTACTTCCCTTGTAAGAAGTCATATGGGGACTGCATTATTGACTCGCGACGCAATTTGTGTGTTCCATCGTCTACAGGATGCTTCAAGAAAAGCAGTAAACTGAAGACTGCGCATCGGAACCAACCAATTTGACTCCAAGGACGACTTCCGACGATGACCATAGCCACTTAAGTTCCTTTGTAAGAAGTCATCTGGAGACTGCATTATTGACTCGCGACGCAATTTGTGTGTTCCATCGTCTACAGGATGCTTCAAGAAAAGCAGTAAACTGAAGACTGCGCATCGGAAGCAACCAATTTGACTCCAAGGACGACTTCCGAACGATGACCATAGCCACTTAAGTTCCTTTGTAAGAAGTCATCTGGAGACTGCATTATTGACTCGCGATGCAATTTGTGTGTTCCATCGTCTACAGGAAGCTTCAAGGAATGCAGTAAAGTGAAAACTGCGCATCGAAAGCAACCAAGGTGACTCGCAGGAAGTCTTCTGTACGGTGACCATAGCCACTTTAGTTCCCTTGTAAGAAGTCATCTGGGGACTGCATTATTGACTCGCGACGCAATTTGTGTGTTCCATCGTCTACAGGAAGCTTCAAGAAAAGCAGTAAACTGAAGACTGCGCATCGGAAGCAACCAATTTGACTCCAAGGACGACTTCCGAACGATGTCCATAGCCACTTAAGTTCCTTTGTAAGAAGTCATCTGGAGACTGCATTATTGACTCGCGACGCAATTTGTGTGTTCCATCGTCTACAGGAAGCTTCAAGGAATGCAGTAAAGTGAAAACTGCGCATCGGAAGCAACCAAGGTGACTCGCAGGAAGTCTTCTGTACGGTGACCATAGCCACTTTAGTTCCCTTGTAAGAAGTCTTCTGGGGACTGCATTATTGACTCGCGACGCAATTTGTGTGTTCCATCGTCTACAGGATGCTTCAAGAAAAGCAGTAATCTGAAGACTGCGCGTCGGAAGCAACCAACTTGACTCCAAGGACGACTTCCGAACGATGACCATAGCCACTTAAGTTCCTTTGTAAGAAGTCATCTGGAGACTGCATTATTGACTCGCGACGCAATTTGTGTGTTCCATCGTCTACAGGATGCTTCAAGAAAAGCAGTAAACTGAAGACTGCGCAGCGGAAGCAACCAATTTGACTCCAAGGACGACTTCCGAAAGATGACCATAGCCACTTATGTTCCTTTGTAAGAAGTCATCTGGAGACTGCATTATTGACTCGCGACGCAATTTGTGTGTTCCATCGTCTAAAGGATGCTTCAAGGAATGCAGTAAACTGAAGACTGCGCAACGGAAGCAACCAAGGTGACTCCCAAGATTGCTTCCGTGCAGTGGCCATAACGACGTTAGCGTCTATGTGAGAAGGCATCTGGAGACTGCATTATTGACTCGCGACGCAATTTGTGTGTTCCATCGTCTACAGGAAGCTTCAAGGAATGCAGTAAAGTGAAAACTGCGCATCGGAAGCAACCAAGGTGACTCGCAGGAAGTCTTCTGTACGGTGACCATAGCCACTTTAGTTCCCTTGTAAGAAGTCATCTGGGGACTGCATTATTGACTCGCGACGCAATTTGTGTGTTCCATCGTCTACAGGATGCTTCAAGAAAAGCAGTAAACTGAAGACTGCGCATCGGAAGCAACCAAGGTGACTCCCAAGAGTCCTTCCGTGCAGTGGCCATAACGACGTTAGCGTCTATGTGAGAAGTCATTTGGAGACTGCATTATTAACTCGCAACGCAATTTGTGTGTTCCATCGTCCACAGGATGCTTCAAGAAAAGCAGTAAACTGAAGACTGCGCATCGGAAGCAACCAATTTGACTCCAAGGACAACTTCCGAACGATGACCATAGCCACTTAAGTTCCTTTGTAAGAAGTCATCTGGAGACTGCATTATGGACTCGCGACGCAATTTGTGTGTTCCATCGTCTACAGGAAGCTTCAAGGAATGCAGTAAAGTGAAAACTGCGCTTCGGAAGCAACGAAGGTGACTCGCAGGAATTCTTCTGTACGGTGACCATAGCCACTTTAGTTCCCTTGTAAGAAGTCATCTGGAGACTGCATTATTGACTCGCGACGCAATTTGGGTGTTCCATCGCCTACAGGATGCTTCAAGGAATGCAGTAAACTCAAGACTGCGCAACGGAAGCAACCAAGGTGACTCCCAAGAGTCCTTCCGTGCAGTGGCCATAAGGACGTTAGCGTCTATGTGAGAAGTCTTTTGGACACTGCATTACTGACTCGCGACGCAATTTGTGAGTTCCATCGTCTACAGGAAGCTTCAAGGAATGCAATAAACTGAAAACTGCGCATATGAAGCAACCAAGGCGACTCCCAGGAGGACTTCCGAACGTTGACCATAGCCACTTTAGTTCCTTTGTAAGAAGTCATCTGGAGACTGCATTATTGGCTCGCGACGCAATTTGTGTGTTCCATCGTTTACAGGAAGCTTCAAGGAATGCAGATAATTGAAACCTGCGCATCGGAAGCAACCAAGGTGACTCCCAGGAGGACTTCCGTGCAGTGGCCATAACGACGTTAGCCGCTATGTGAGTTGTCGTCTGGAGACTGCATTATTGACTCGCGACGCAATTTGTGTGTTCCATCGTCTACAGGATGCTTCAAGAAAAGCAGTAAACTGAAGACTGCGCATCGGAAGCAACCAATTTGACTCCAAGGACGACTTCCGAACGATGACCATAGCCACTTAAGTTCCTTTGTAAGAAGTCATCAGCAGACTGCATTATGGACTCGCGACGCAATTTGGGTGTTCCATCGTCTACAGGATGCTTCAAGGAATGCAGTAAACTGAAAACTGCGCAACGGAAGCAACCAAGGTGACTCCCAAGAGTTCTTCCGTGCAGTGACCATAACGACGTTAGCGTCTATGTGAGAAGGCATCTGGAGACTGCATTATTGACTCGCGACGCAATTTGAGTGTTCCATCGTCTACAGGAAGCTTCAAGGAATGCAGTAAAGTGAAAACTGCGCATCGCAAGCAACCAAGGTGACTCGCAGGAAGTCTTCTGTACGGTGACCATCGCCACTTTAGTTCCCTTGTAAGAAGTTGTCTGGGGACTGCATTATTGACTCGCGACGCAATTTGTGTGTTCCATCGTCTACAGGAAGCTTCAAGGAATGCAGTAAACTGAAGACTGCGCATCGGAAGCAACCAAGGTGACTCCAAGGAGGACTTCCGAACGATGACCATAGCCACGTTAGTTCCTTTGTAAGAAGTCATCTGGAGACTGCATTATTGACTCGTGACGCAATTTGTGTGTGCCTTCGTCTACAGGAAGCTTCAAGGAATGCAGTAAACAGAAAACTGCGCATCGGAAGCAACCAAGGTGACTCCCAGGAGGACCTCCTTGCAGTGGCCGTAGCGACGTTAGCCGCTTTGTGAGAAGTCATCTAGAGACTGCATTATTGACTCGTGACGCAATTTGTGTGTGCCTTCGTTTACAGGAAGCTTCAAGAAATGCAGTAAAGTGAAAACTGCGCATCGGAAGCAACTAAGGTGACTCCCAAGAGTCTTCCGTGCAGTGGCCATAGCGACGTTAGCGTCTATGTGAGAAGGCATCTGGAGACTGCATTATTGACTCGCGACGCAATTTGTGCGTTCCATCGTCTACAGGATGCTTCAAGGATTGCAGTAAAGTGAAAACTGCGCATCGGAAGCAACCAAGGTGACTCGCTGGAAGTCTTCTGAACGGTGACCATAGCCACTTTAGTTCCCTTGTAAGAAGTCATCTGGGGACTGCATTATTGACTCGCGACGCAATTTCTGTGTTCCATCGTCTACAGGAAGCTTCAAGGAATGCAGTAAACTGAAGACTGCGCATCGGAAGCCACCAAGGTGACTCCAAGGAGGACTTCCGAACGATGACCATAGCCACGTTAGTTCCTTTGTAAGAAGTCATCTGGAGACTGCATTATTGACTCGTGACGCAATTTGTGTGTGCCTTCGTCTACAGGAAGCTTCAAGGAATGCAGTAAACGGAAAACTGCGCATCGGAAGCAACCAAGGTGACTCCCAGGAGGACCTCCGTGCAGTGGCCGTAGCGACGTTAGCCGCTTTGTGAGAAGTCATCTAGAGACTGCATTATTGACTCGTGACGCAATTTGTGTGTGCCTTCGTCTACAGGAAGCTTCAGGGAATGCAGTAAACTGAAGACTGCAAATCAGAAGCAACCAAGGTGACTCCAGGGAGGACTTCCGAACGGTGACCATAGCCACTTTAGTTCCTTTGTAAGAAGTCTTCTGGAGACTGCATTATTGACTCGCGACGCAATTTGTGTGTTCCATGTCTACAGGAAGCTTCAAGGAATGCAGTTAACTAAAAACTGCGCATCGGAAGCAACCAAGGTGACTCCAAGGAGACTTCCGAACGGTGACCATAGCCACTTTAGTTCCTTTGTAAGAAGTCATCTGGAGACTGCATTATTGATTCGCAAAGCAAATTGTGTGTTCCATCGTCTACAGGATGCTTCAAGGAATGCAGTAAACTGAAGACTGCGCATCGGAAGCAACCAAGGTGACTCCCAGGAGGACTTCCGAACGGTGACCATTGCCACTTTAGTTCCTTTGTAAGAAGTCATCTGGAGACTGCATTATTGACTCGCGACGCAATTTGTGTGTTCCATCGTCTACAGGAAGCTTCAAGGAATGCAGTAAAGTGAAAACCGCGCATCGGAAGCAACCAAGGTAACTCGCAGGAAGTCTTCTGTACGGTGACCATAGCCACTTTAGTTCCCTTGTAAGAAGTCATATGGGGACTGCATTATTGACTCGCGACGCAATTTGTGTGTTCCATCGTCTACAGTATGCTTCAAGAAAAGCAGTAAACTGAAGACTGCGCATCGGAACCAACCAATTTGACTCCAAGGACGACTTCCGAACGATGACCATAGCCACTTAAGTTCCTTTGTAAGAAGTCATCTGGAGACTGCATTATTGATTCGCGATGCAATTTGTGTGTTCCATCGTCTACAGGATGCTTCAAGAAAAGCAGTAAACTGAAAACTGCGCATCGGAAGCAACCAATTTGACTCCAAGGACGACTTCCGAACGATGACCATAGCCACTTAAGTTCCTTTGTAAGAAGTCATCTGGAGACTGCATTATTGACTCGCGACGCAATTTGTGTGTTCCATTGTCTACAGGCTGCTTCAAGAAAAGCAGTAAACTGAAGACTGTGCATCGGAAGCAACCAATTTGACTCCAAGGACGACTTCCGAACGATGACCATAGCCACTTAAGTTCCTTTGTAAGAAGTCATCTGGAGACTGCATTATTGACTCGCGACGCAATTTGTGTGTTCCATCGTCTACAGGAAGCTTCAAGGAATGCAGTAAAGTGAAAACTGCCCATCGGAAGCAACCAAGGTGACTCGCAGGAAGTCTTCTGTACGGTGACCATAGCCACTTTACTTCCCTTGTAAGAAGTCATATGGGGACTGCATTATTGACTCGCGACGCAATTTGTGTGTTCCATCGTCTACAGGATGCTTCAAGAAAAGCAGTAAACTGAAGACTGCTCATCGGAACCAACCAATTTGACTCCAAGGACGACTTCCGACGATGACCATAGCCACTTAAGTTCCTTTGTAAGAAGTCATCTGGAGACTGCATTATTGTCTCGCGACGCAATTTGTGTGTTCCATCGTCTACAGGATGCTTCAAGAAAAGCAGTAAACTGAAGACTGCGCATCGGAAGCAACCAATTTGACTCCAAGGACGACTTCCGTACGATGACCATAGCCACTTAAGTTCCTTTGTAAGAAGTCATCTGGAGACTGCATTATTGACTCGCGACGCAATTTGTGTGTTCCATCGTCTACAGGAAGCTTCAAGGAATGCAGTAAAGTGAAAACTGCGCATCGAAAGCAACCAAGGTGACTCGCAGGAAGTCTTCTGTACGGTGACCATAGCCACCTTAGTTCCCTTGTAAGAAGTCATCTGGGGACTGCATTATTGACTCGCGACGCAATTTGTGTGTTCCATCGTCTACAGGATGCTTCAAGAAAAGCAGTAAACTGAAGACTGCGCATCGGAAGCAACCAATTTGACTCCAAGGACGACTTCCGAACGATGACCATAGCCACTTAAGTTCCTTTGTAAGAATTCATCTGGAGACTGCATTATTGACTCGCGACGCAATTTGTGTGTTACATCGTCTACAGGATGCTTCAAGAAAAGCAGTAAACTGAAGACTGCGCATCGGAAGCAACCAATTTGACTCCAAGGACGACTTCCGAACGATGACCATAGCCACTTAAGTTCCTTTGTAAGAAGACATCTGGAGACTGCATTATTGACTCGCGACGCAATTTGGGTGTTCCATCGTCTACAGGATGCTTCAAGGAATGCAGTAAACTGAAGACTGCGCAACGGAAGCAACCAAGGTGACTCCCAAGAGTCCTTCCGTGCAGTGGCCATTACGACGTTAGCGCCTATGTGAGAAGCCATCTGGAGACTGCATTATTGACTCGCGACGCAATTTGTGTGTTCCATCGTCTACAGGAAGCTTCAAGGAATGCAGTAAAGTGAAAACCGCGCATCGGAAGCAACCAAGGTGACTCGCAGGAAGTCTTCTGTACGGTGACCATAGCCACTTTAGTTCCCTTGTAAGAAGTCATCTGGGGACTGCATTATTGACTCGCGACGCAATTTGTGTGTTCCATCGTCTACAGGATGCTTCAAGAAAAGCAGTAAACTGAAGACTGCGCATCGGAAGCAACCAAGGTGACTCCCAAGAGTCCTTCCGTGCAGTGGCCATAACGACGTTAGCGTCTATGTGAGAAGTCATTTGGAGACTGCATTAATGTCTCGCGACGCAATTTGTGTGTTCCATCGTCTACAGGAAGCTTCAAGAAAAGCAGTAAACTGAAGACTGCGCATCGGAAGCAACCAATTTGACTCCAAGGACGACTTCCGAACGATGTCCATAGCCACTTAAGTTCCTTTGTAAGAAGTCATCTGGAGACTGCATTATTGACTCGCGACGCAATTTGTGTGTTCCATCGTCTACAGGAAGCTTCAAGGAATGCAGTAAAGTGAAAACTGCGCATCGGAAGCAACCAAGGTGACTCGCAGGAAGTCTTCTGTACGGTGACCATAGCCACTTTAGTTCCCTTGTAAGAAGTCTTCTGGGGACTGCATTATTGACTCGCGACGCAATTTGTGTGTTCCATCGTCTACAGGATGCTTCAAGAAAAGCAGTAAACTGAAGACTGCGCGTCGGAAGCAACCAACTTGACTCCAAGGACGACTTCCGAACGATGACCATAGCCTCTTAAGTTCCTTTGTAAGAAGTCATCTGGAGACTGCATTATTGACTCGCGACGCAATTTGTGTGTTCCATCGTCTACAGGATGCTTCAAGAAAAGCAGTAAACTGAAGACTGCGCAGTGGAAGCAACCAATTTGACTCCAAGGACGACTTCCGAAAGATGACCATAGCCACTTAAGTTCCTTTGTAAGAAGTCATCTGGAGACTGCATTATTGACTCGCGACGCAATTTGTGTGTTCCATCGTCTACAGGATGCTTCAAGGAATGCAGTAAACTGAAGACTGCGCAACGGAAGCAACCAAGGTGACTCCCAAGATTGCTTCCGTGCAGTGGCCATAACGACGTTAGCGTCTATGTGAGAAGGCATCTGGAGACTGCATTATTGACTCGCGACGCAATTTGTGTGTTCCATCGTCTACAGGAAGCTTCAAGGAATGCAGTAAAGTGAAAACTGCGCATCGGAAGCAACCAAGGTGACTCGCAGGAAGTCTTCTGTACGGTGACCATAGCCACTTTAGTTCCCTTGTAAGAAGTCATCTGGGGACTGCATTATTGACTCGCGACGCAATTTGTGTGTTCCATCGTCTACAGGATGCTTCAAGAAAAGCAGTAAACTGAAGACTGCGCATCGGAAGCAACCAAGGTGACTCCCAAGAGTCCTTCCGTGCAGTGGCCATAACGACGTTAGCGTCTATGTGAGAAGTCATTTGGAGACTGCATTATTAACTCGCAATGCAATTTGTGTGTTCCATCGTCCACAGGATGCTTCAAGAAAAGCAGTAAACTGAAGACTGCGCATCGGAAGCAACCAATTTGACTCCAAGGACGACTTCCGAACGATGACCATAGCCACTTAAGTTCCTTTGTAAGAAGTCATCTGGAGACTGCATTATGGACTCGCGACGCAATTTGTGTGTTCCATCGTCTACAGGAAGCTTCAAGGAATGCAGTAAAGTGAAAACTGCGCTTCGGAAGCAACGAAGGTGACTCGCAGGAATTCTTCTGTACGGTGACCATAGCCACTTTAGTTCCCTTGTAAGAAGTCATCTGGAGACTGCATTATTGACTCGCGACGCAATTTGGGTGTTCCATCGCCTACAGGATGCTTCAAGGAATGCAGTAAACTTAAGACTGCGCAACGGAAGCAACCAAGGTGACTCCCAAGAGTCCTTCCGTGCAGTGGCCATAAGGACGTTAGCGTCTATGTGAGAAGTCTTTTGGACACTGCATTACTGACTCGCGACGCAATTTGTGTGTTCCATCGTCTACAGGAAGCTTCAAGGAATGCAATAAACTGAAAACTGCGCATATGAAGCAACCAAGGCGACTCCCAGGAGGACTTCCAAACGTTGACCATAGCCACTTTAGTTCCTTTGTAAGAAGTCATCTGGAGACTGCATTATTGGCTCGCGACGCAATTTGTGCGTTCCATCGTTTACAGGAAGCTTCAAGGAATGCAGATAATTGAAACCTGCGCATCGGAAGCAACCAAGGTGACTCCCAGGAGGACTTCCGTGCAGTGGCCATAACGACGTTAGCCGCTATGTGAGTTGTCGTCTGGAGACTGCATTATTGACTCGCGACGCAATTTGTGTGTTCCATCGTCTACAGGATGCTTCAAGAAAAGCAGTAAACTGAAGACTGCGCATCGGAAGCAACCAATTTGACTCCAAGGACGACTTCCGAACGATGACCATAGCCACTTAAGTTCCTTTGTAAGAAGTCATCTGCAGACTGCATTATTGACTCGCGACGCAATTTGGGTGTTCCATCGTCTACAGGATGCTTCAAGTAATGCAGTAAACTGAAAACTGCGCAACGGAAGCAACCAAGGTGACTCCCAAGAGTTCTTCCGTGCAGTGACCATAACGACGTTAGCGTCTATGTGAGAAGGCATCTGGAGGCTGCATTATTGACTCGCGACGCAATTTGTGTGTTCCATCGTCTACAGGAAGCTTCAAGGAATGCAGTAAAGTGAAAACTGCGCATCGCAAGCAACCAAGGTGACTCGCAGGAAGTCTTCTGTACGGTGACCATCGCCACTTTAGTTCCCTTGTAAGAAGTTGTCTGGGGACTGCATTATTGACTCGCGACGCAATTTGTGTGTTCCATCGTCTACAGGAAGCTTCAAGGAATGCAGTAAACTGAAGACTGCGCATCGGAAGCAACCAAGGTGACTCCAAGGAGGACTTCCGAACGATGACCATAGCCACGTTAGTTCCTTTGTAAGAAGTCATCTGGAGACTGCATTATTGACTCGTGACGCAATTTGTGTGTGCCTTCGTCTACAGGAAGCTTCAAGGAATGCAGTAAACAGAAAACTGCGCATCGGAAGCAACCAAGGTGACTCCCAGGAGGACCTCCTTGCAGTGGCCGTAGCGACGTTAGCCGCTTTGTGAGAAGTCATCTAGAGACTGCATTATTGACTCGTGACGCAATTTGTGTGTGCCTTCGTTTACAGGAAGCTTCAAGAAATGCAGTAAAGTGAAAACTGCGCATCGGAAGCAACTAAGGTGACTCCCAAGAGTCTTCCGTGCAGTGGCCATAGCGACGTTAGCGTCTATGTGAGAAGGCATCTGGAGACTGCATTATTGACTCGCGACGCAATTTGTGCGTTCCATCGTCTACAGGATGCTTCAAGGATTGCAGTAAAGTGAAAACTGCGCATCGGAAGCAACCAAGGTGACTCGCTGGAAGTCTTCTGAACGGTGACCATAGCCACTTTAGTTCCCTTGTAAGAAGTCATCTAGGGACTGCATTATTGACTCGCGACGCAATTTGTGTGTTCCATCGTCTACAGGAAGCTTCAAGGAATGCAGTAAACTGAAGACTGCGCATCGGAAGCCACCAAGGTGACTCCAAGGAGGACTTCCGAACGATGACCATAGCCACGTTAGTTCCTTTGTAAGAAGTCATCTGGAGACTGCATTATTGACTCGTGACGCAATTTGTGTGTGCCTTCGTCTACAGGAAGCTTCAAGGAATGCAGTAAACAGAAAACTGCGCATCGGAAGCAACCAAGGTGACTCCCAGGAGGACCTCCGTGCAGTGGCCGTAGCGACGTTAGCCGCTTTGTGAGAAGTCATCTAGAGACTGCATTATTGACTCGTGACGCAATTTGTGTGTGCCTTCGTCTACAGGAAGCTTCAAGGAATGCAGTTAACTGAAGACTGCAAATCAGAAGCAACCAAGGTGACTCCAGGGAGGACTTCCGAACGGTGACCATAGCCACTTTAGTTCCTTTGTAAGAAGTCTTCTGGAGACTGCATTATTGACTCGCGACGCAATTTGTGTGTTCCATGTCTACAGGAAGCTTCAA
Organism: Schistocerca americana; assembly: GCF_021461395.2. Taxonomy (NCBI): domain Eukaryota; kingdom Metazoa; phylum Arthropoda; class Insecta; order Orthoptera; family Acrididae; genus Schistocerca; species Schistocerca americana. Next base: position 131,702,647 of record NC_060121.1, read on the forward strand.
GGAATGCAGTTAACTAAAAACTGCGCATCGGAAGCAACCAAGGTGACTCCAAGGAGACTTCCGAACGTTGACCATTGCCACTTTAATTCCTTTGTAAGAAGTCATCTGGAGACTGCATTATTGATTCGCAAAGCAAATTGTGTGTTCCATCGTCTACAGGAAGCTACGAGGAATGCAGAAAACTGAAAACTGCGCATCGGAAGCAACCAAGGTGACTCGCAGGAAGTCTTCTGTACGGTGACCATAGCCACTTTAGTTCCCTTGTAAGAAGTCATCTGGGGACTGCATTATTGACTCGCGACGCAATTTGTGTGTTCCATCGTCTACAGGATGCTTCAAGAAAAGCAGTAAACTGAAGACTGCGCATCGGAAGCAACCAAGGTGACTCCCAAGAGTCCTTCCGTGCAGTGGCCATAACGACGTTAACGTCTATGTGAGAAGTCATTTGGAGCCTGCATTATTAACTCGCGACGCAATTTGTGTGTTCCATCGTCCACAGGATACTTCAAGAAAAGCAGTAAACTGAAGACTGCGCATCGGAAGCAACCAATTTGACTCCAAGGACGACTTCCGAACGATGACCATAGCCACTTAAGTTCCTTTGTAAGAAGTCATCTGGAGACTGCATTATGGACTCGCGACGCAATTTGTGTGTTCCATCGTCTACAGGAAGCTTCAAGGAATGCAGTAAAGTGAAAACTGCGCATCGGAAGCAACCAAGGTGACTCGCAGGAAGTCTTCTGTACGGTGACCATAGCCACTTTAGTTCCCTTGTAAGAAGTCATCTGGAGACTGCATTATTGACTCGCGACGCAATTTGGGTGTTCCATCGCCTACAGGATGCTTCAAGGAATGCAGTAAACTGAAGACTGCGCAACGGAAGCAACCAAGGTGACTCCCAAGAGTCCTTCCGTGCAGTGGCCATAAGGACGTTAGCGTCTATGTGAGAAGTCTTTTGGACACTGGATTATTGACTCGCGACGCAATTTGTGTGTTCCAGCGTCTACAGGAAGCTTCAAGGAATGCAATAAACTGAAAACTGCGCATATGAAGCAACCAAGGCGACTCCCAGGAGGACTTCCGATCGTTGACCATAGCCACTTTAGTTCCTTTGTAAGAAGTCATCTGGAGACTGCATTATTGGCTCGCGACGCAATTTGTGTGTTCCATCGTTTACAGGAAGCTTCAAGGAATGCAGTTAATTGAAACCTGCGCATCGGAAGAAACCAAGGTGACTCCCAGGAGGACTTCCGTGCAGTGGCCATAACGACGTTAGCCGCTATGTGAGTTGTCGTCTGGAGACTGCATTATTGACTCGCGACGCAATTTGTGTGTACCATCGTCTACAGGATGCTTCAAGAAAAGCAGTAAACTGAAGACTGCGCATCGGAAGCAACCAATTTGACTCAAAGGACGACTTCCGAACGATGACCATAGCCACTTAAGTTCCTTTGTAAGAAGTCATCTGGAGACTGCATTATTGACTCGCGACGCAATTTGGGTGTTCCATCGTCAACAGGATGCTTCAAGATTAGATTAGATTAGATTAGATTAGATCTACTTTCATTCCAATTGATCCGTAGTGAGGAGGTCCTCCAGGATGTGGAACATGTCAGAAAAACAACAATACATGACAAATATTTAAACTAAAACAAATAAGCTAATGTACCATTCCACAGGTCCCAAGTGGAATGATCGTCATTTTTTAATGAACACTAAGAGTCATTTTACAAATACTATTGCACTGAATTTAAAATAAAAAAGTTTTTTATTTATTTATAAGGTAAGAAACATGTAATACAACTACTGTAATACTTATTTACAATGAACACATTACTGCACTGAAATGGTGCAGAAGTTAGATTATACTTACACACACTCACACACACACACACACACACACACACACACACACACACACAATTTTCAGTGAACACATTACTGCACTGAAATTGTGCAGAAGATATGTTGTACTTATATACAAATCAGTTGGTTTTCCTCAGAAATTCATCAATGGAGTAGAAGGAGTTGGCCACCAATAAATCCTTTAGGCTTCTCTTAAACTGAATTTCATTGGTTGTTAAGCTTTTTATGGCTGCTGGCAAGTTATTGAAAATGTGTGTTCCTGAATAATGCACACCTTTTTGTACAAGACTAAGTGACTTTAAATCCTTGTGAAGATTATTCTTATTTCTAGTATTGATTCCATTAATTGAGCTATTGGTTTGAAAAAGTGATATATTTTTAATGACATATTTTTAATGCAGGAATGCAGTAAACTGAAAACTGCGCAACGGAAGCAACCAAGGTGACTCCCAAGAGTCCTTCCGTGCAGTGACCATAACGACGTTAGCGTCTATGTGAGAAGGCATCTGGAGACTGCATTATTGACTCGTGACGCAATTTGTGTGTGCCTTCGTCTACAGGAAGCTTCAAGGAATGCAGTAAACAGAAAACTGCGCATCGGAAGCAACCAAGGTGACTCCCAGGAGGACCTCCTTGCAGTGGCCGTAGCGACGTTAGCCGCTTTGTGAGAAGTCATCTAGAGACTGCATTATTGACTCGTGACGCAATTTGTGTGTGCCTTCGTTTACAGGAAGCTTCAAGAAATGCAGTAAAGTGAAAACTGCGCATCGGAAGCAACTAAGGTGACTCCCAAGAGTCTTCCGTGCAGTGGCCATAGCGACGTTAGCGTCTTTGTGAGAAGGCATCTGGAGACTGCATTATTGACTCGCGACGCAATTTGTGCGTTCCATCGTCTACAGGAAGCTTCAAGGATTGCAGTAAAGTGAAAACTGCGCATCGGAAGCAACCAAGGTGACTCGCTGGAAGTCTTCTGAACGGTGACCATAGCCACTTTAGTTCCCTTGTAAGAAGTCATCTGGGGACTGCATTATTGACTCGCGACGCAATTTGTGTGTTCCATCGTCTACAGGAAGCTTCAAGGAATGCAGTAAAGTGAAGACTGCGCATCGAAAGCCACCAAGGTGACTCCAAGGAGGACTTCCGAACGATGACCATAGCCACGTTAGTTCCTGTGTAAGAAGTCATCTGGAGAATGCATTATTGACTCGTGACGCAATTTGTGTGTGCCTTCGTCTACAGGAAGCTTCAAGGAATGCAGTAAACAGAAAACTGCGCATCGGAAGCAACCAAGGTGACTCCCAGGAGGACCTCCGTGCAGTGGCCGTAGCGACGTTAGCCGCTTTGTGAGAAGTCATCTAGAGACTGCATTATTGACTCGTGACGCAATTTGTGTGTGCCTTTGTCTACAGGAAGCTTCAAGGAATGCAGTAAACTGAAGACTGCACATCAGAAGCAACCAAGGTGACTCCAGGGAGGACTTCCGAACGGTGACCATAGCCACTTTAGTTCCTTTGTAAGAAGTCATCTGGAGACTGCATTATTGACTCGCGACGCAATTTGTGTGTTCCATGTCTACAGGAAGCTTCAAGGAATGCAGTTAACTAGAAACTGCGCATCGGAAGCAACCAAGGTGACTCCAAGCAGACTTCCGAACGGTGACCATAGCCACTTTAGTTCCTTTGTAAGAAGTCATCTGGAGACTGCATCATTGATTCGCAAAGCAAATTGTGTGTTCCATCGTCTACAGGAAGCTACGAGGAATGCAAAAAACTGAAAACTGCGCATCGGAAGCAGCCAAGGTGACTCCCAGGAGAACTTCCGTGCAGTGGCCATAGCGACGTTAGCCGCTTTGTGAGAAGTCATCTGGAGACTGCATTACTGACTCGCGGCACAACTTGTGTGTTCCATCGTATACAGGAAGCTTCAAGAAATGTAGTTATTTGAAAACTGCGGAGCGGAAGCAAACAAAGTTACTCCCAGGAGGACTTCTGTACAGTGGCCATAGCGACGTTAGCCGCTTTGTGAGAAGTCATCTGGAGACTGCATTATTGACTCGCGACGCAATTTTTGTGTTCCATCATCTACAGGAAGCTTCGCGGAATGCAGTAAACTGAAAACTGCGAATCGGAAGCAACCAATGTGACTCCCAGGAGGTCTTCCGAACGGTGACCGTAGCTACTTTAGTTCCTTTGTAAGATGTCATCAGGAGACTGCAGTATTGACTCGCGACGCAATTTGTGTGTTCCAACGTCTACAGGAAGCTTAAAGGAATGCAGTAAACTGAAAACTGCTCATCGGAGGCAACCAAGGTTACTCCCAGGAAGACTTCCGAACGGTGACCATAGCCACTTTAGTTCCTTTGTAAGAAGTCATCTGGAGACTGCATTATTGACTCGCGACGCAATTTGTGTGTTCCATCGTCTACAGGTAGCTTCCAGGAAAGCAGTAAACTGAAAACTGCGCATCGGAAGCAACCAAGGTGACTCCCAGGAGGACTAATGAACGGCGACCATAGCCACTTTAGTTCCTTTGAAAGAAATCATCTGGAGACTGCATTATTGACTCGCGACGCAATTTGTGTGTTCCATTGTCTACAGGAAACTTCAAGAAAAGCAGTAAACTGAAGAAAGCGCATTGGAAGCTACCAAGGTGACTCCCAGGAGGACTTCCGAACGGTGACCATAGCCACTTTAGTTCCTTTGTAAGAAGTCATCTGGAGACTGCGTTATTGACTCGCGACGCAATTTGTGTGTTCCATCGTCTCCAGGAAGCTTCAAGGAATGCAGTAAAGCGAAAACTGCGCATCGGAAGCAACCAAGGCTACTGCCAGGAGGACCTCCGAACGGTGAGCATAGCCACTTTAGTTCCTTCGTAAGAAGTTATCTGGAGACTGCATCATTGACTCGCGACGCAATTTGTGTGTTCCATCGTCTACAGGAAGCTTCAAGGAATGCAGTAAACTGAAAACTGCGCAATGGAAGCAACCAAGGTGACTCCCAGGCGGACTTCCGAACTGTGACCATAGCCACGTTAGTTCCTTTGTGAGAAGTCATCTGGAGACTGCATTATTGACTCGCGGCGCAATTTGTGTGTTCCATCGTCTACAGGAAGCCTCAAGGAATGCACAAAACTGAAGACTGCGCATCGGAAGCAACCAAGGTGACTCCCAGGAGGATTTCCGAACGGTGACCACAGCCACTTTAGTTCATTTGTAAGAAGTCATCTGGAGACTGCATTATTGACTCGCGACGCAATTTGTGTGTTCCATCGTTTACAGGAAGCTTCAAGGAATGCAGTAAACTGAAAACTGCGCATCGAAAGCAACCAAGGTTACTCCCAGGAGGACTTCCGAACGGTGACCATGGCCACTTTAGTTCCTTTGTAAGAAGTCATCTGCAGACTGCATAATGGACTCGCGACGCAATTAGTGTGTTCCTTCGTCTACAAGAAGCTTCAAGGAATGCAGTAAACTGGAAACTGCGCATTGGAAGCTTCCAAGGTGACTCCCAGGTGGACTCCCGAAAGGTGACCATAGCTTGTTTTGTTCCCTTGTAAGAAGTCATCTGGAGACTGCATTATTGTTTCGCGACACAATTTGTGTGTTCCATCGACTACAGGAATCTTTAGGGAATGCAGTAAAGTGAAAACTGCGCATCGGAAGCAACCAAGCTTCCTCCCAGGAGGACTTCCGGACGGTGACTGTAGCCACTTTAGTTCCTTTGTAAGAAGTCATCTGGAGACTGTATTATTGACTCACGATGCAATTTGCGTGTTCCATCGTCTACAGGAAACTACAAGGAACGCAGTAAAGTGAAAACTGCGCATCGGAAGCAACCAAGGTGACTCCCAGGAGGACTCCCGAGCGGCGACCATAACCACTTTAGTTCCTTTGTGAGAAGTCATCTGGAGACAGCATTATTGACTCGCGACGCAATTTGTGTGTTCCATCGTCTACAGGAAGCTTCAAGGAATGCAGTAAAGTGAAAACTGCGCATCGGAAGCAATCAAGGCTACTCCCAGGAGGACTTCCGAACGGTTAGCATAGCCACTTTAGTTCCTTAGTTAGAAGTCAACTGGAGACTGCATTATTGACTCGCGACGCAATTTGTGTGTTCCGTCGTCTACAGGAAGCTTCAAGGAATGCAGTAAACTGAAAACTGCTCATCGGAAGCAACCAAGGTTACTCCCAGGAGGACATCCGGACGGTAACCATAGCCACTATAGTTCCTTTGTAAGAAGTCATCTGGAGACTGCATTATTGACTCGCGACGCAATTTGTGTGTTCCATCGTCTACAGGAAGCTTCAAGGAAAAGAGTAAACTGAAAACTGCGCATAGGAAGCAACCAAGGTGACTCCCAGGAGGACTCCCGAACGGTGACCATAGCTTCTTTAGTTCCCTTGTAAGAAGTCATCTGGAGACTGCATTATTGACTCGCGACGCAATTTGTGTGTTCCATCGTCTACAGGAAGTTACAAGGAATGCAGTAAACTGAAAACTGCGCATCGGAAGCAACCAAGGTGACTCCCAGGAGTACTTCCGTACAGTGGCGATAACGACGTTAGCCCCTTTGTGAGAAGACATCGGGAGACTGCCTTATTGACTCGCGAAGCAATTTGTGTGTTCCATCGTCTAAAGGAAGCTGCAAGGAATGCAGTAAACTGAAAACCGCGCATTGGAAGCAACCAAGGTTACTCCCAGGAGCACCTCCGAACGGTGCCCATAACCACGTTAGTTCCTTTGTAAGAAGTCATCTGGAGATACATTACTGACTCGCGACGCAATTTGTGTGTTCCATCGTCTACAGGAAGCTTCAAGAAATGCAGTAAACTGAAAACTGCGCATCGGAAGCAACCAAGGTGACTCCCAGGAGGACTTCCGACGGTGACCATAGCCACTTTAGCTCCTCTGTAAGAGGTCATCTGGAGACTGCATTATTGACTCGTGACGCAATTTGTGTGTTCCATCGTCTACAGGAAGCTTAAAGGAATGCAGTAAACTGAAAAATGCGCATCGGAAGCAACCAACGTGACTCCCAGGAGGACATCCGAACTGTGACCATAGCCACTATAGTTCCTTTGTAAGAAGTCATCTGGAGACTGCATTATTGACTCACGATGCAATTTGCGTGTTCCATCGTCTACAGGAAACTACAAGGAACGCAGTAAAGTGAAAACTGCGCATCGGAAGCAACCAAGGTGACTCCCAGGAGGACTCCCGAACGGCGACCATAACCACTTTAGTTCCTTTGTGAGAAGTCATCTGGAGACAGCATTATTGACTCGCGACGCAATTTGTGTGTTCCATCGTCTACAGGAAGCTTCAAGGAATGCAGTAAAGTGAAAACTGCGCATCGGAAGCAATCAAGGCTACTCCCAGGAGGACTTCCGAACGGTTAGCATAGCCACTTTAGTTCCTTAGTTAGAAGTCAACTGGAGACTGCATTATTGACTCGCGGCGCAATTTGGGTGTTCCATCTTCTACAGGAAGCTACAAGGAATGCAGTAAACTGAAAACTTCGCATCGGAAGCAACCAAGGTGACTCCGAGGAGTACTTCCGTACAGTGGCCATAGCGACGTTAGCCGCTTTGTGAGAAGACATCGGGAGACTGCATTATTGACTCGCGACGCATTTTGTGTGTTCCATCGTCCACAGGAAGCTTCAAGGAATGCAGTAAACTGAAAACTGCGCATCGGAAGCAACCAAGGTGACTCCCAGGAGGACTTCCGAACGGTGACCATAGCCACTTTAGTTCCTTTGTAAGAAATCATCTGGAGACTGCATTATTGACTCGCGACGCAATTTGTGTGTTCCATCGTCTACAGGAAGCTTAAAGGAATGCAGTAAACTGAAAACTGCGCTTCGGTAGCAACCAAGGTGACTTCATGAAGTCTTCCGAACGGTGACGATAGCCACTTTAGTTCCTCTGTAGGAAGTCATCTGGAGACTGCATTATTGACTCGAGACGCAATTTGTGTGTTCCATCGTCTACAGGAAACTTCAAGGAATGCAGTAAACTGAAGACTGCGCATCGGAGGCAACCAAGGTGACTCCCAGGAGGACTTCCGAACGGTGACCGTAGCCACTTTAGTTCCTCTGTAAGAAAGCATCTGGAGACTGCATTATTGACTCGCGACGCAATTTGTGTGTTCCATCGTCTACAGGAAGCTTCAAGGAATGCAGTAAACTGAAATCTGCGCATCGGAAGCAACCAAGGTGACTCCCAGGAGTACTTCCGTACAGTGGCCATAACGACGTTAGCCCCATTGTGAGAAGACATCGGGAGACTGCATAATTGACTCGCGACGCAATTTGTGTGTTCCATCGTCTACAGGAAGCTGCAAGGAATGCAGTAAACTGAAAACTGCGCATTGGAAGCAACCAAGGTTACTCCCAGGAGGACTTCCAAACGGTGCCCATAGCCACTTTAGTTCCTTTGTAAGAAGTCATCTGGAGATACATTACTGACACGCGACGCAATTTGTGTGTTCCATCGTCTACAGGAAGCTTCAAGAAATGCAGTAAACGGAAAACTGAGCATCGGAAGCAACCAAGGCTACTCCCAGGAGGACTTCCGAACGGTGAGCATAGCCACTTTAGTTCCTTAGTAAGAAGTCAACTGGAGACTGCGATATTGACTCGCGACGCAATTTGTGTGTTCCATCGTCTACAGGAAGCTTCAAGGAATGCAGTAAACTGAAAACTGCTCATCGGGAGCAACCAAGGTTACTGCCAGGAGGACTTCCGGACGGTGACCGTAGCCACTTTAGTTCTTTTGTAAGAAGTCATCTGGAGATTGCATTATTGATCGCGACGCAATTTGTGTGTTCCATCGTCTACAGGAAGCTTCAAAGAAAACAGTAAACTGAAAACTGCGCATCGGAAGCAACCAAGGTGACTCCCAGGAGGACTCCCGAACGGTGACCATAGCTTCTATAGTTCCTTAGTAAGAAGTCAACTGGAGACTGCATTATTGACTCGCGACGCAATTTGTGTGTTCCATCGACTACTGGAATCATCAGGGAATGCAGTAAACTGAAAACTAAGCATCGGAAGCAACCAAGGTTACTCCTAGGAGGACTTCCGAACGGTGGTCATTGCCACTTTAGTTCCTTTGTAAGAAGCCATCTGGAGATACATTACGGACTCGCGACGCAATTTGTGTGTTCCATCGTCTACAGGAAGCTTCAAGAAATGCAGTAAACTGAAAACTGCGAATCGGAAGCAACCAAGGTGACTCCTAGGAGGACTTCCGAACGGTGACCATAGCCACTTTAGTTCCTCTGTAAGAAGTCATCTGGAGACTGCATTATTGACTCGCGACGCATCTTGTGTGTTGCATCGTCCACAGGAAACTTCAAGGAATGCAGTAAACTGAAAAATGCGCATCGGAAGCAACCAACGTGACTCCCAGGAGGACTTCCGAACTGTGACCATAGCCACGTTAGTTCCTATGTAAGAAGTCATTGGAGACTGCATCATTGACTCGCAACGCAATTTGGATGTTCCATCGTCTACAGGAAGCTACAAGCAATGCAGTAAACTGAAAACTGCGCATCGGAAGCAACCAAGGTGACTCCGAAGAGTACTTCCGTACAGTGGCCATAGCGACGTTAGCCGCTTTGTGAGAAGACATCGGGAGTCTGCATTATTGACTCGCGACGCAATTTGTGTGTTCCATCGTCTTCAGGAATCTTCAAGCAATACAGTATACTGAAAACAGCGCATGGGAAGCAACCAAGGTGACTCGCAGGAGGACTTCCGAACGGTGACCATAGCCACTTTAGTTCCTTTGTAAGAAGTCATTTGGTGACTGCATTATTGATTCGCGACGCAATTTGTGTGCTCCATCGTCTACAGGAAGCTTCAACGAATGCAGTAAACTGAAAATTGCGCACTGGAAGCAACCAAGGTTACTTCAAGCAGGACTTCCGAACGGTGACCATAGCCACTTTCGTTCATTTGTAAGAGTCATCTGGAGACTGCATTACTGACTCGCAACGCATTTTGTGTGTTCCATCGTCCACAGGAATCTTCAAGGAATGCAGTAAACTGAAAACTGCGCTTCGGAAGCAACCAAGGTGACTCCCAGGAGGACTTCCGAACGGTGACCATAGCCACTTTAGTTCCTTTGTAAGAAATCATCTGGAGACTGCATTATTGACTCGCGACGCAATTTGTGTGTTCCATCGTCCACAGGAAGCTTAAAGGAATGCAGTAAACTGAAAACTGCTCATCGGAAGCAACCAAGGTGACTTCATGAAGTCTTCCGAACGGTGACCACAGCCACTTTAGTTCCTCTGTAAGAAGTAATCTGGAGACTGCATTATTGACTCGCGACGCAATTTGTGTGTTCCATCGTCTACAGGAAACTTCAAGGAATGCAGTAAACTGAAGACTGCGCATCGGAAGCAACCAATGTGACTCCCAGGAGGACTTCCGAACGGTGGTCATAGTCGCTTTGGTTCCTCTGTAAGAAGGCATCTGGAGACTGCATTATTGACTCGCGACGCAATTTGTGTGTTCCATCGTCTACAGGAAGCCTCAAGGATTGCAGTAAACTGAAATCTGCGCATCGGAAGCAACCAAGGTGACTCCCAGGAGTACTTCCGTACAGTGGCCATAGCGACGTTAGCCCCATTGTGAGAAGCCATCGGGAGACTGCATTATTGACTCGCGACGCAATTTGTGTGTTCCATCGTCTACAGGAAGCTGCAAGGAATGCAGTAAACTGAAAACTGCGCATTGGAAGCAACCAAGGTTACTCCCAGGAGGGCTTCCGAACGGTGCCCATAGCCACTTTAGTTCCTTTGCAAGAAGTCATCTGGAGATACATTACTGTCTCGCGACGCCATTTGTGTGTTCCATCGTCTACAGGAAGCTTCAAGAAATGCAGTAAACTGAAAACTGCGCATCGGAAGCAACCAAGGTTACTCCCAGGAGGACTTCCGAACCGTGACCAGAGCCACTTTAGTTCCTCTGTAAGAAGGCATCAGGAGACTGCATTATTGACTCGCAACGCAATTTGTGTGTTCCATCATCTACAGGAATCTTCAAGCAATACAGTAAACTGAAAAGTGCGCATCGGAAGCAACCAAGGTGACTCCCAGGAGAACTTCCGAACGGTGACCATAGCCACTTAGTTCCTTTGTAAGAAATCATTTGGTGACTGCATTATTGACTCGCGACGCAATTTGTGTGTTCCATCGACTACTGGAAGCTTCAAGGAATGCCGTAAACTGAAAACTGCGCATCGAAAGCAACCAAGGTGACTCCCAGGAGGTCTTCCGAACGGTGAACATAGCCACTTTAGTTCCTTTGTAAGAAGTCATCTGGAGACTGCATTATTGTCTCGCGACGCAACATGTGTGTTCCATCTTCTACAGGAAGTTTCAAGGAATGCAGTAAACTGAAAATTGCGCACTGGAAGCAACCAAGGTTACTTCAAGGAGGACTTCCGAACGGTGACCATAGCCACTTTCGTTCCTTTGTAAGAGTCATCTGGAGACTGCATTACTGACTCGCGACGCATTTTGTGTGTTCCATCGTCCACAGGAAACTTCAAGGAATGCAGTAAACTGAAAACTGCGAATCGGAAGCAACCAAGGTGACTCCTAGGAGGACTTCCGAACGGTGACCATAGCCACTTTAGTTCCTCTGTAAGAAGTCATCTGGAGACTGCATTATTGACTCGCGACGCATCTTGTGTGTTGCATCGTCCACAGGAAACTTCAAGGAATGCAGTAAACTGAAAAATGCGCATCGGAAGCAACCAACGTGACTCCCAGGAGGACTTCCGAACTGTGACCATAGCCACGTTAGTTCCTATGTAAGAAGTCATTGGAGACTGCATCATTGACTCGCAACGCAATTTGGATGTTCCATCGTCTACAGGAAGCTACAAGCAATGCAGTAAACTGAAAACTGCGCATCGGAAGCAACCAAGGTGACTCCGAAGAGTACTTCCGTACAGTGGCCATAGCGACGTTAGCCGCTTTGTGAGAAGACATCGGGAGTCTGCATTATTGACTCGCGACGCAATTTGTGTGTTCCATCGTCTTCAGGAATCTTCAAGCAATACAGTATACTGAAAACAGCGCATGGGAAGCAACCAAGGTGACTCGCAGGAGGACTTCCGAACGGTGACCATAGCCACTTTAGTTCCTTTGTAAGAAGTCATTTGGTGACTGCATTATTGATTCGCGACGCAATTTGTGTGCTCCATCGTCTACAGGAAGCTTCAACGAATGCAGTAAACTGAAAATTGCGCACTGGAAGCAACCAAGGTTACTTCAAGCAGGACTTCCGAACGGTGACCATAGCCACTTTCGTTCATTTGTAAGAGTCATCTGGAGACTGCATTACTGACTCGCAACGCATTTTGTGTGTTCCATCGTCCACAGGAATCTTCAAGGAATGCAGTAAACTGAAAACTGCGCTTCGGAAGCAACCAAGGTGACTCCCAGGAGGACTTCCGAACGGTGACCATAGCCACTTTAGTTCCTTTGTAAGAAATCATCTGGAGACTGCATTATTGACTCGCGACGCAATTTGTGTGTTCCATCGTCCACAGGAAGCTTAAAGGAATGCAGTAAACTGAAAACTGCTCATCGGAAGCAACCAAGGTGACTTCATGAAGTCTTCCGAACGGTGACCATAGCCACTTTAGTTCCTCTGTAAGAAGTAATCTGGAGACTGCATTATTGACTCGCGACGCAATTTGTGTGTTCCATCGTCTACAGGAAACTTCAAGGAATGCAGTAAACTGAAGACTGCGCATCGGAAGCAACCAATGTGACTCCCAGGAGGACTTCCGAACGGTGGTCATAGTCGCTTTGGTTCCTCTGTAAGAAGGCATCTGGAGACTGCATTATTGACTCGCGACGCAATTTGTGTGTTCCATCGTCTACAGGAAGCCTCAAGGATTGCAGTAAACTGAAATCTGCGCATCGGAAGCAACCAAGGTGACTCCCAGGAGTACTTCCGTACAGTGGCCATAGCGACGTTAGCCCCATTGTGAGAAGCCATCGGGAGACTGCATTATTGACTCGCGACGCAATTTGTGTGTTCCATCGTCTACAGGAAGCTGCAAGGAATGCAGTAAACTGAAAACTGCGCATTGGAAGCAACCAAGGTTACTCCCAGGAGGGCTTCCGAACGGTGCCCATAGCCACTTTAGTTCCTTTGCAAGAAGTCATCTGGAGATACATTACTGTCTCGCGACGCCATTTGTGTGTTCCATCGTCTACAGGAAGCTTCAAGAAATGCAGTAAACTGAAAACTGCGCATCGGAAGCAACCAAGGTTACTCCCAGGAGGACTTCCGAACCGTGACCAGAGCCACTTTAGTTCCTCTGTAAGAAGGCATCAGGAGACTGCATTATTGACTCGCAACGCAATTTGTGTGTTCCATCATCTACAGGAATCTTCAAGCAATACAGTAAACTGAAAAGTGCGCATCGGAAGCAACCAAGGTGACTCCCAGGAGAACTTCCGAACGGTGACCATAGCCACTTAGTTCCTTTGTAAGAAATCATTTGGTGACTGCATTATTGACTCGCGACGCAATTTGTGTGTTCCATCGACTACTGGAAGCTTCAAGGAATGCCGTAAACTGAAAACTGCGCATCGAAAGCAACCAAGGTGACTCCCAGGAGGTCTTCCGAACGGTGAACATAGCCACTTTAGTTCCTTTGTAAGAAGTCATCTGGAGACTGCATTATTGTCTCGCGACGCAACATGTGTGTTCCATCTTCTACAGGAAGTTTCAAGGAATGCAGTAAACTGAAAATTGCGCACTGGAAGCAACCAAGGTTACTTCAAGGAGGACTTCCGAACGGTGACCATAGCCACTTTCGTTCCTTTGTAAGAGTCATCTGGAGACTGCATTACTGACTCGCGACGCATTTTGTGTGTTCCATCGTCCACAGGAAACTTCAAGGAATGCAGTAAACTGAAAACTGCGCATCGGAAGCAACCAAGGTGACTCCCAGGAGGACTTCCGAACGGTGACCATAGCCACTTTAGTTCCTTTGTAAGTAATCATCTGGAGACTGCCTTATTGACTCGCGACGCAATTTGTGTGTTCCAACGTCTACAGGAAGCTTAAAGGAATGCAGTAAACTGAAAACTGCGCATCGGAAGCAACCAAGGTGACTTCATGAAGTCTTCCGAAAGGTGACCATAGCCACTTTAATTCCTCTGTAAGAAGTCATCTGGAGACTGCATTATTGACTCGCGACGCAATTTGTGTGTTCCATCGTCTACAGGAAGCTGCAAGGAATGCAGTAAACTGAAAACTGCGCTATGGAAGCAACCAAGGTTACTCCCAGGAGGACTTCCGAACGGTGCCCATAGCCACTCTAGTTCCTTTGTAAGAAGTCATCTGGAGATACATTACTGACTCGCGACGCCATTTGTGTGTTCCATCGTCTACAGGAAGCTTCAAGAAATGCAGTAAACGGAAAACTGCGCATCGGAAGCAACCAATGTGACTCCCAGGAGGACATCCGAACGGTGACCATAGCCACTTTAGTTCCTCTGTAAGAAGGCATCAGGAGACTGCATTATTGACTCGCGACGCAATTTGTGTGTTACATCGTGTACAGGAAGCTTCAGGGAATGCAGTAATTTGAAAAATGCACATCGGAAGCAACCAAGGTGACTCACAGGAAGACTTCCGAACTGTGACCATAGCCACGTTAGTTCCTTTGTAAGAAGTCATTGGAGACTGCATTATTGACTCGCGACGCAATTTGTGTGTTCCATCGTCTACAGGAAGCTACAAGGAATGCAGTAAACTGAAAACTGCGCATCGGAAGCAACCAAGGTGTCTCCGAGGAGTACTTCCGTACAGTGGCCATAGCGACGTTAGCCGCTTTGTGAGAAGACATCGGGAGATTGCATTATTGACTCGCGACGCAATTTGTGTGTTCCATCGTCTACAGGAATCTTCAAGCAATACAGTAAACTGAAAACTGCGCATCGGAAGCAACCAAGGTGACTCCCAGGAGGACTTCCGAACGGTGACCATAGCCACTTTAGTTCCTTTGTAAGAAGTCATTTTGAGACTGCATTATTGAATCGCGACGCAATTTGTGTGTTCCATCGCCTACAGGAAGCTTCAAGGAATGCAGTAAACTGAAAACTGCGCATCGAATGCAACCAAGGTGACTCCCAGGAGGACTTCCGAACGGTGACCATAGCCACTTTAGTTCCTTTGTAAGAAGTCATTTGGAGACTGCATTATTGAATCGCGACGCAATTTGTGTGTTCCATCGTCTACAGGAAGCTTCAAGGAATGCAGTAAACTGAAAACTGCGCATCGGAAGCAACGAAGGTGACTCCCAGCTGGACGTCCGAACGGTGACCATAGCCATTTTAGTTCCTTTGTAAGAAGTCACCTGGAGACCACATTATTGACTCGCGACGCAACTTGTGTGTTCCATCGGCTACAGGAAGCTTCAAGGAATGCAGTAAACTGAAAACTGTGCATCGGAAGCAACCAAGGTGACTCCTAGGAGGACCTCCGAACGGTGACCATAGCCACTTTGGTTCCTTTGTAAGAAGCCATCTGGGGACTGCACTATTGACTCGCGAAGCAATTTGAGTGTTCCATCGTCTACAGGAAGCTTCAAGGAATGCAGTAAACGGAAAACTGCGCATTGGAAGCAACCAAGGTGACTCCCAGGAGGACTATTGAACGGTGACCATCACCACTTTAGTTCGTTTGTAAGAAGTCATCTGGAGACTGCATTATTGACTCGCGACGCAATTTGTGTGTTCCATCGTCTATAGGAAGCTTCAAGGAATGCAGTAAACTGAAAACTACGCATTGGAAGGAACCAAGGTTACTCCCAGGAGGACTTTTGAACTGTGACCATAGCCACTTTAATTCCTTTGTAAGAAGTCATCTGGAGACTGCATTACTGACTCGCGACGCAATTTGTGTGTTCCATCGTCTACAGGAAGCTTCAAGGAATGCAGTAGACTGAATACTGCGCATCGGAATCAACCAAGGTGACTCCCAGGACGACTTCCGAACGGTGACCATAGCCACTTTAGTTCCTTTGTAAGAAGTCATCTGGAGACTGCATCATTGACTCGCGACGCAATTTCTGAGTTCCATCGTCTACAGGAAGCTTCAAGGAATGCAGTAAACTGAAAACTGAGAATCGGAAGCAGCCAAGGTGACTTCATGATGTCTTCCGAACGGTGACCATAGCCACTTTAGTTCCTCTGTAAGAAGTCATTTGGAGACTGCATTATTGACTCGCGACGCACTTTGTGTGTTCCATCGTCTACAGGAAGCTTCAAGGAATGCAGTAAACTGAAAACTGAGCATCGAAAGCAACCAAGGTGTCTCCCAGGAGGACTTCCGAACGGTGACCATAGCCACTTTAGTTCCTTTGTAAGAAGTCATTTGGAGACTGCATTATTGAATCACGACGCAATTTGAGTGTTCCATCGCCTACAGGAAGCTTCAAGGAATGCAGTAAACTGAAAACTGTGCATCGGAAGCAACCAAGGTGACTCCCAGGTGGACTTCCGAACGGTGACCATAGCCATTTTAGTTCCTTTGTAAGAAGTCACCTGGAGACCACATTATTGAATCGCGAGGCAATTTGTGTGTTCCATCGTCTACAGGAAGCTTCAAGGAATGCAGTAAACTGAAAACTGTGCATCGGAAGCAACCAAGGTGACTCCTAGGAGGACCTCCGGACGGTGACCACAGCCACTTTGGTTCCTTTGTAAGTAGTTATCTGGAGACTGCATTCTTGACTCGCGACGCAGTTTGTGTATTCCATCGTCTACAGGAAGCTTCAAGGAATGCAGTAAACTGAAAACTGCGCATTGGAAGGAACCAAGGTCACTCCCAGGAGGACTTTTGAATTGTGACCATAGCCACTTTAGTTCCTTTGTAAGAAGTCATCTGGAGACTGCATTACTGACTCGCGACGCAATTTGTGTGTTCCATCGTCTACAGGAAGCTTCAAGGAATGCAGTAAACTGAATACTGCGCATCGGAAGCAACCAAGGTGACTCCCAGGAGGACATCCGAACGGTGACCATAGCCACTTTAGTTCCTTTGTAAGAAGTCATCTGGAGACTGCATTATTGACTCGCGACGCAATTTGTGTGTTCCATCGTCTACAGGAAGCTTCAAGGAATGCAGTAAACCGAAAACTGAGAATCCGAAGCAGCCAAGGTGACTTCATGAAGTCTTCCGAACGGTGACCATAGCCACTTTAGTTTCTTTGTAATAAGTCATCTGGAGACTGCACTGCTGACTCGCGACGCAATTTGTGTGTTCCATCGTATACAGAAAGCTTCAAGGAATGCAGTAAACTGAAAACTGCGCATCGGAAGGAACCTAGGTGACTCCCAGGAGGACTTCCGAACGGTGTCCATCACCATTTTACTACCTTTGTAAGTAGTCATCTGGAGACTGCATTATTGACTCGCGACGCAATTTGTGTGTTAAATCGTCTACAGGAAGCTTCAAGGAATGCAGTAAACTGAAAACTGCGCATTGGAAGCAACCAAGGTTACTCCCAGGAGGACCACCGAACGGTGACCATAGCCACTTTAGTTCCTTTGTAAGAAGTCATCTGGAGACTGCATTACTGACTCGCGACGCAATTTGTGTGTTCCATCGTCTACAGGAAGCTTCAAGGAAGGCAGAAAACTGAAAACTGCGCATCGGAAGCAACCAAGGTGATTTCATGAAGTCTTCCGAGCGGTGACCATAGCCATTTTACTTCCTCTGTCAGAAGTCATCTGGAGACTGCATTATTGACTCGCGACGCAATTTGTGTGTTCCATCGTCTACAGGAAGCTTCAAGGAGTGCAGTAAACCGAAAACAGCGCATCGGAAGCAACCAAGGTGACTCCCAGAAGGATTTCCGAACGGTGACCATAGCCACTTTAGTTCCTTTGTAGGAAGTCATCTGGTGACTGCATTATTGATTCGCGATGCTATGTGTGTGTTTCATCGTCTACAGGAAGCTTCAAGGAATGCAGTAAACTGAAAACTGCGCATCGGAAGCAACCAAGGTGACTCCCAGGAGGACTTCCGAACGGTTATCATAGCCACTTTAGTTTCTTTGCAATAAGTCATCTGGAGACTGCACTGCTGACTCGCGACGCAATTTGTGTGTTCCATCGTATACAGAAAGCTTCAAGGAATGCAGTAAACTGAAAACTGCGCATCGGAAGGAACCTAGGTGACTCCCAGGAGGACTTCCGAACGGTGACCATAGCCACTTTAGTTCCTTTGTAAGAAGTCATTTGGGGACTGCATTATTGAATCGCGACGCAATTTGTGTGTTCCATCGTCTACAGGAAGCCTCAAGGAATGCAGTAAACTGAAATCTGCGAATCGGAAGCAACCAAGGTGACTCCCAGGAGTACTTCCGTACAGTGGCCATAGCGACGTTAGCCCCATTGTGAGAAAACATCGGGATACTGCATTATTGACTCGCGACGCAATTTCTGTGTTCCATCGTCTACACGAAGCTGCAAGGTATGCAGTAAACTGAAAACTGCGCATTGGAAGCAACCAAGGTTACTCCCAGGAGGACTTCCGAACGGTGCCCATAGCCACTTTAGTTCCTTTGTAAGAGGTCATCTGGAGATACATTACAGACTCGCGACGCCATTTGTGTGTTCCATCGTCTACAGGAAGCTTCAAGAAATGCAGTGAACGGAAAACTATGCATCGGAAGCAACCAAGGTGACTCCCAGGAGGACTTCCGAACCGTGACCATAGCCACTTTAGTTCCTCTGTAAGATGGGATCAGGAGGCTACATTATTGACTCGCGACGCATTTTGTGTGTTCCATCGTGTACAGGAAGCTTCAGGGAAAGCAGTAAATTGAAAAATGCGCATCAGAAGCAACCAAGGTGACTCCCAGGAGGACTTCTGAACGGTGACCATCACCACTTTAGTTCGTTTGTAAGAAGTCATCTGGGGACTGCATTACTGACTCGCGACGCAATTTGTGTGTTCCATCGTCTACAGGAAGCTTCAAGGAATGCAGTAAACCGAAAACTGCGAATCGGAAGCAGCCATGGTGACTTCATGAAGTCTTCCGAATGGTGACCATAGCCACTTTAGTTCCTCTGTAAGAAGTCATCTGGAGACTGCATTATTGACTCGTGACGCGATTTGTGTGCTCCATCGTTTACAGGAAGCTTCAAGGAATGCAGTAAACTGAAAACTAAACATCAGAAGCAATCAAGGTAAATCCCAGGAGGACTTCCGAACGGTGAGCACAGCCACTTTGGTTCCATTGTAAGAAGTCAACTGGAGACTGCACTAGTGACTCGCGATGCAATTAGTGTGTTCCATCGTCTACAGGAAGCTTCAAGGAAAGCCGTAAACTGAAAACTGCGCATCGGAAGCAACCAAGGTGACTCCCAGGAAGACTTCCGAACGGTGACCATCACCACTTTAGTACCTTTGTAAGTAGTCATCTGGAGACTGCACTGCTGACTCGCGACGCAATTTGTGTGTTCCATCGTATACAGAAAGCTTCAAGGAATGCAGTAAACTGAAAACTGCGCATCGGAAGGAACCAAGGTGACTCCCAGGAGGACTTCCGAACGGTGACCATAACCACTTTTGTTACTTTGTAAGAACTCATCTGGAGACTGCATTATTGACTCGCGACGCAATTTGTGTGTTCCATTGACTACAGGAAGCTTCATGGAATGCCACAATCCAAAAACTGCGCATCGGAAGCAACAAAGATGACTCCCAGAAGGCCTTCCGAACGGTGACCATAGCCATTTTAGTACCTTTGTAAGTAGTCATCTGGAGACTGCACTGCTGACTCGCGACGCGATTTGTGTGTTCCATCGTTTACAGGAAGCTTCAAGGAATGCTGTAAACTGAAAACTAAACATCAGAAGCAATCAAGGTAAATCCCAGGAGGACTTCCGAACGGTGAGCACAGCCACTTTGGTTCCATTGTAAGAAGTCAACTGGAGACTGCACCATTGACTCGCGACGCAATTTGTGTGTTCCATCGTCTACAGGAAACTTAAAGGAATGCAGTAAACTGTAAACTGCGCATCGGAAACAACCAAGGTGACTTCATAAAGTCTTCCGAACGGTGCCCATAGCCATTTTAGTTCCTCTGTGAGAAGTCATCTGGAGACTGCATTATTGACTCGCGACGCAATCTGTGTGTTCCATCGTCAACAGGAAGTTTCAAGGAATGCAGTAAACTGAAAACTGCGCATCGGAAGCAACCAAGGTGACTTCATAAAGTCTTCCGAACGGTGACCATAGCCACTTTAGTTCCTCTGTGAGAAGTCATCTGGAGACTGCATTATTGACTCGCGACGCAATTAGTGTGTTCCATCATCTACAGGAAACTTCAAGGAATGCAGTAAACCCAAGGCTGCTCATATGAGGCAACCAAGGTGACTCCCAGGTGGACTTCCCAACGGTGACCATAGACAGTTTAGTTCCTTTGTAAGAACTCATCTGGAGACTGCATTATAGACTTGCGACGCAATTTGTGTGTTCCATCGTCTACAGGAAGCTTCAAGGAATGCAATAAACCGAATACTGCGCATCGGAAGCAACCAAGGTGACTCCCAGAAGGACTTCCGAACGGTGACCATAGCCACATTAGTTCCTTTGTAAGAAGTCATCAGGAGACTGCATTATTGACTCGCGATGCAATTCGTGAGTTTCATCGTCTATAGGAAGCTTCAAGGAATGCAGTAAACTGAAAACTGCGCATCGCAAGCAACCAAGGTGACACCCAGGAGGACTTCCGAACGGTGACCATTGCCACTTTAGTTCCTTTGTAAGAAGTCATGTGGAGACTACATTATTGAGTCGCGACGAAATTTGTGAGTTCCATCGTCTACAGGAAGCTTCACGGAATGCAGTAAACTGAAAACGGCGCATCAGAAGCAACCAAGGTGACCCCCAGGAGGACTTCGGAACGGTGACCATAGCCACTTTAGTTCCTTTGTAAGAAGTCATCTGGAGACTGCATTATTGACTCGCGATGCAATTTGTGTGTCCCATTGTCTACAGGAAGCTTCAAGGAATGCAGAAAACTGAAAAGTGCGCATCGGAAGCAACCAAGGTGACACCCACGAGGCCTTCTGAACGGTGACCATAGCCACTTTAGTTCCTTTGTAACAAGTCGTCTGGAGACTGCATTATTGACTCGCGACGCAATTTGGGTGTTCCATCGTCTACAGAAAGCTTCAAGGAAAGCAGTAAACTGAAAACTGCGCATTGGAAGCAACCAAGGTGACTCCCAGGCGGACTTCCGAATGGTGACCATAGCCACTTTAGTTCCTTTGTAAGAAGTCATCTGGAGACTGCATTATTGACTCGCGACTCAATTTGTGTGTTCCATCGTCTACAGGAAGCTTCAAGGAATGCAGTAAACTGAAAACTGCGCATCGGAAGCAACCAAGGTGACACGCAGGAGGACTTCCGAACTGTGACCATATCCACTTTAGTTCCTTTGTAAGAAGTCATCTGCGGACTGCATTACTGACTCGCGACCCAATTTGTGTGTTCCATCGTCTACAGGAAGCTTCAAGGAATGCAGTAAACTGATAACTGCGCATCGGAAGCAACCAAGGTTACTCCCAGGAAGACTTCCGAAAGGTGACCATAGCCACTTTAGTTACTTTGTGAGAAGTCAACTGGAGACTGCATTATTGACACGCGACGCAATTTGTGTGTTCCATCGTCTACAGGAAGCTTCAAGGAATGCAGAAAACTGAAAACTGCGCATCGGAAGCAACCAAAGTGACTCCCAGGAGGACTTCCGGTCGGTGACCATAGCCACTTTAGTTCCTTTGTTAGAAGTCATCTGGAGACTGCATTATTGACTCGCGACGCAATTTGTGTTCCATCGTCTACAGGAAGCTTCAAGGAATGCAGTAAACTGAAAACTGCGCATCGGAAGCAACCAAGGTGACTCCCAGGAGGACTTCTGAACGGTGACCATAGCCACTTTAGTTCCTTTGTAAGAAGTCGTCTGGAGACTGCATTATTGACTCGCGACGCAATTTGGGTGTTCCATCGTCTACAGAAAGCTTCAAGGAATGCAGTAAACTGAAAACTGCGCATCGGAAGCAACCAAGGTGACTCCCAGGCGGACTTCCGAATGGTGACCATAGCCACTTTAGTTCCTTTGTAAAAAGTCATCTGGAGACTGCATTATTGACTCGCGACGCAATTCGTGTGTTCCATCGTCTACAGGAAGCTTCAAGGAATGCAGTAAACTGAAAACTGCGCATCGGAAGCAACCAAGGTGAATCGCAGGAGGACTTCCGAACTGTGACCATATCCACTTTAGTTCCTTTGTAAGAAGGCATCTGCGGACTGCATTACTGACTCGCGACCCAATTTGTGTGTTCCATCGTCTACAGGAAGCTTCAAGGAATGCAGTAAAATGATAACTGCCCATCGGAAGCAACCAAGGTTACTCCCAGGAAGATTTCCGAAAGGTGACCATTGCCACTTTAGTTCCTTTGTGAGAAGTCAACTGGAGACTGCATTATTGACTCGCGACGCAATTTGTGTTTTCCATCGTCTACAGGAAACTTCAAGGAATGCAATAAACCGCATACTGCGCATCGGAAGCAACCAAGGTGACTCACAGAAGGTCTTCCGAACGGTGAACATAGCCACATTAGTTCCCTAGTAAGAAGTCATCTGAAGACTGCATTATTGACTCGCGTACCATTTGTGTGTTTCATCGTCTACAGGAAGCTTCAAGGAATTCAGTATACTGAAAACTGCGCATCGGAAGCAACCAAGGTGACTCCCAGGAGGACGTCCAAACGGTGACCATTGCCACTTTAGTTCCTTTGTTAGATGTCATTTGGAGACTGCATTATTGACTCGCGACGCAATTTGTGTGTTCCATCGTCTACAGGAAGCTTCAAGGAGTGCAGTAAACTGAAAACTGCGCAACGGAAGCAACCAAGCTGACTCCCAGGATGACTTCTGAACGGTGACCATAGCAATTTAGTTCCTTTGTAAGAAGTCATTTGGAGACTGCATCATTGACTCGCGACGCGATTTGTGTGTTCCATCGTCTACAGGAAGCTTCAAGGAATGCAGTAAACTGAAAACTGCGCATCGAAAGCAAACAAAGTGACCCATAGGAGGACTTCCGAACGGTGACCATAGCCACGTTTTTTCCTTTGTAAGAAGTCATCTGGAGACTGCATTATTGACTCGCGACGCAATTTGTGTGTTCCATCGTCTACACGAAGCTTAAAGGAATGCAGTAATTTGAAAACAGCGCGTCGGAAGTAAATAAGGTGACTTTATGTGGGCTTCCGAACGGGACCATAACCACTTTAGTTCCTCTGTAAGAAGTCATCTGGAGACTACGTTATTGACTTGCGACGCAATTTCTGTGTTCCATCGTCTACAGGAAACTTCAAGGAATGCAGTAAACTGAAGACTGCACATCGGAAGCAACCAAGGTGACTCCCAGGAGGACTTCCGAACGGTGACCATAGCCACTTTAGTTCCTATGTAAGAAGTCATCTGGAGACTGCAATATTGACTCACGACTCAATTTTTGTGTTCCTTCGTCTACAGGAAGCTTCAGGGAATGCAGTAAACTGAAAACTGCGCATCGGAAGCAGTGAAAGTGTCTCCATGGAGGACTTCGGAACGGTAACCTTAGCCACTTTAGTTCCTTTGTAAGAAGTCATCTGGAGACTGCATTATTGACTTCCGACGCAATTTCTGTGTTCCATCGTCCACAGAAAGCTTCAAGGAAAGCAGTAAACTGAAAAGTGCGCATCGGAAGCAACCATGGGGACCCCCAGGAGGACTTCCGAACGGTGACCATCGCCACTTTAGTTCCTTTGTATAAGGTCATCTGGATACTGCATTATTGACTCGCGACCCTATTTGTGTGTTGCATCGCCTGCAGGAAGCTTCAAGGAGTGCAGTAAACTAAAAACTGCGCCTCGGATGAAACCAAGGTGACTCCCAGGACGACTTCCGGACGGTGACCTTAGCCACTTTAGTTCCTTTGTAACAAGTCACCTGGAGACTGCATTATTGACTCGCGACGCAATTTGTGTGTTCCATCGTCTACAGGGAGCTTCAAGGAATGCAGTAAACTGAAAACTGCGCATCGAAAGCAAATAAGGTGACTCTCATGAGGACTTACGAACGGTGACTATAGCCACTCTAGTTCCTTTGTAAGATGGCATCTGGAGACTGTATTATCAACTTGCGTCACAATTTGTGTGTTCCATCGTCTACAGGAAGGTTCAAGGAATGCAGTAAACAGAAAACTGCGCATCGGAAGCAACCAATGTGACTCCCAGGAGGACTTCCGAACGGTGACCATAGCCACTTTAGTTCCTATGTGAGAAGTCAACTGGAGATTGCATTATTAACTCGCGTCGCAATTTGTGTGTTCTATCGTCTACAGGAAGCTTCAAGGAATGCAGTAAACTGAAAACTGCGCATCGGCAGCAACCAAGGTGACTCTCAGGAGGACATCCGAACGGTGACCATAGCCACGTTTGTTCCTTTGTAAGAAGTCATCTGGAGGCTGCATTACTGACTCGCGACGCAATTTGTGTGTTACATCGTCTACAGGAAGCTTCAGGGAATGCAGTAAACTGAAAACTGCCCATCGGAAGCAACCAAGGTGACTCCCAGGAGGACTTCCGAACGGTGACCATAGCCACTTTAGTTCCTATGTAAGATGTCACCTGGAGACTGCATTATTGACTCGCGACGCAATTTGTGTGTACCATCGTCTACAGGAAGCTTCAAGGAATGCAGTAAACTGAAAACTGCGCATCGGAGGCAACCAAGGTGACTCCCAGGAGGACATCCGAACGGTGACCATAGCCAGATTAGTTCCTTTGTAAGAAGTCATCTGGAGACTGCTTTATTGACTCGCGACGTTATTTGTGTGTTCCATCGTCTACAGTAGGCTTCAAGGAATGCAGTAAACTGAAAACTGCGCATCTGAAGCAACCAAGGTGGCTCCCAGGAGTAATTCCGAACAGTGACCATTGCCACTTTAGTTCCTCTGTATGAAGTCATCTGGAGACTGCACTCTTGACTCGCGTCGCAGTTTGTGTATTCCATCGTCTACAGGAAGCTTCAAGGAATACTGTAAACTGAAAACTGCGCATCGGAAGCAACCAAGGTTACTCCCAGGAGGACTTCCGAACGGTGACCATAGCCACTTTTGTTCGTTTGTAAGAAGTCACCTGGAGACTGCTTTGTTGACTCGCGACGTAATTTGTGTGTTTCATCGTCTACAGGAAGCTTCAAGGAATGCAGTAAACTGAAAACTGCGCATCGGAAGCAACGAATTTGACTCCCAGGAGGACTCCCGAACGGTGACCATCGCCACTTTAGTTCCTTTGTATAAAGTCATCTGGAGACTGCATTATTGACTCGCGTCACAATTTGTGTGTTCCATCGTCTACAGGAAGCTTCAAGGAATGCAGTAAACTGAAATCTGCGCATCGGAAGCAACGAATTTCACTTCCAGGAGGACTTCCGAACGGTGACCATAGCGACTTTAATTTGTTTGTAAGAAGTTATCTGGAGACTGCATTATTGACTCGCGATGGAATTTGTGTGTTCCATCGTCTACAGGAAGCTTCAAGGAATGCAGTAAACTGAAAACTGCGCATCGGAAGCAACCAAGGTGACTCCCAGGAGTACTTCCGAACAGTCACCATTGCCACTTTAGTTCCTCTGTAAGTAGTTATCTGGAGACTGCATTCTTGACTCGCGACGCAGTTTGTGTATTCCATCGTCTACAGGAAGCTTCAAGGAATGCAGTAAACTGAAAACTGCGCATCGGAAGCAACCAAGGTGACTCCCAGGAGTACTTCCGAACAGTCACCATTGCCACTTTAGTTCCTCTGTAAGTAGTTATCTGGAGACTGCATTATTGACTCGCGACGCAGTTTGTGTATTCCATCGTCTACAGGAAGCTTCAAGGAATGCAGTAAACTGAAAACTGCGCATCGGAAGCAACCAAGGTGACTCCCAGGAGTACTTCCGAACAGTCACCATTGCCACTTTAGTTCCTCTGTAAGTAGTTATCTGGAGACTGCATTATTGACTCGCGACGCAATTTGTGTGTCCATCGGCAACAGGATGCTTCAAGGAATGCAGTAACCTGAAAACTGCGCATCTGAAGCAACCAAGGTTATTCCAGGAGGAATTCCAAACGGTGACCATATCCACTTTAGTTCCTTTGTAAGAAGTCATCTGGAGACTGCATTATTTACTCGCGACGCAATTTGTGTATTCCATCGTCTACAGGAAGCTTCAAGGAATACAGTAAACTGAAAACTGCGCATCGGAAGGAACCAAGGTGACTCCCAGGAGTACTTCCGAACAGTCACCATTGCCACTTTAGGTCCTCTGTAAGTAGTTATCTGGAGACTGCATTCTTGACTCGCGACGCAGTTTGTGTATTCCATCGTCTACAGGAAGCTTCAAGGAATGCAGTAAACTGAAAACTGCGCATCGGAAGCAACCAAGGTGACTCCCAGGAGTACTTCCGAACAGTCACCATTGCCACTTTAGTTCCTCTGTAAGTAGTTATCTGGAGACTGCATTCTTGACTCGCGACGCAGTTTGTGTATTCCATCGTCTACAGGAAGCTTCAAGGAATGCAGTAAACTGAAAACTGCGCATCGGAAGCAACCAAGGTGACTCCCAGGAGTACTTCCGAACAGTCACCATTGCCACTTTAGTTCCTCTGTAAGTAGTTATCTGGAGACTGCATTATTGACTCGCGACGCAGTTTGTGTATTCCATCGTCTACAGGAAGCTTCAAGGAATGCAGTAAACTGAAAACTGCGCATCGGAAGCAACCAAGGTGACTCCCAGGAGTACTTCCGAACAGTCACCATTGCCACTTTAGTTCCTCTGTAAGTAGTTATCTGGAGACTGCATTATTGACTCGCGACGCAATTTGTGTGTCCATCGTCAACAGGATGCTTCAAGGAATGCAGTAACCTGAAAACTGCGCATCTGAAGCAACCAAGGTTATTCCAGGAGGAATTCCAAACGGTGACCATATCCACTTTAGTTCCTTTGTAAGAAGTCATCTGGAGACTGCATTATTTACTCGCGACGCAATTTGTGTATTCCATCGTCTACAGGAAGCTTCAAGGAATACAGTAAACTGAAAACTGCGCATCGGAAGCAACCAAGGTGACTCCCAGGAGTACTTCCGAACAGTCACCATTGCCACTTTAGTTCCTCTGTAAGTAGTTATCTGGAGACTGCATTCTTGACTCGCGACGCAGTTTGTGTATTCCATCGTCTACAGGAAGCTTCAAGGAATGCAGTAACCTGAAAACTGCGCATCGGAAGCAACCAAGGTGACTCCCAGGAGTACTTCCGAACAGTCACCATTGCCACTTTAGTTCCTCTGTAAGTAGTTATCTGGAGACTGCATTATTGACTCGCGACGCAGTTTGTGTATTCCATCGTCTACAGGAAGCTTCAAGGAATGCAGTAAACTGAAAACTGCGCATCGGAAGCAACCAAGGTGACTCCCAGGAGTACTTCCGAACAGTCACCATTGCCACTTTAGTTCCTCTGTAAGTAGTTATCTGGAGACTGCATTCTTGACTCGCGACGCAGTTTGTGTATTCCATCGTCTACAGGAAGCTTCAAGGAATGCAGTAAACTGAAAACTGCGCATCGGAAGCAACCAAGGTGACTCCCAGGAGTACTTCCGAACAGTCACCATTGCCACTTTAGTTCCTCTGTAAGTAGTTATCTGGAGACTGCATTCTTGACTCGCGACGCAATTTGTGTATTCCATCGTCTACAGGAAGCTTCAAGGAATGCAGTAAACTGAAAACTGCGCATCGGAAGCAACCAAGGTGACTCCCAGGAGTACTTCCGAACAGTCACCATTGCCACTTTAGTTCCTCTGTAAGTAGTTATCTGGAGACTGCAATCTTGACTCGCGACGCAATTTGTGTGTCCATCGTCAACAGGATGCTTCAAGGAATGCAGTAACCTGAAAACTGCGCAACTGAAGCAACCAAGGTTATTCCAGGAGGAATTCCAAACGGTGACCATATCCACTTTAGTTCCTTTGTAAGAAGTCATCTGGAGACTGCATTATTGACTCGCGACGCAATTTGTGTGTTCCATCGTCTACAGGAAGCTTCAGGGAATACAGTAAACTGAAAACTGCGCATCGAAAGCAACCAAGGTGACTCCCAGGAGTACTTCCGAACAGTCACCATTGCCACTTTAGTTCCTCTGTAAGTAGTTATCTGGAGACTGCATTATTGACTCGCGACGCAATTTGTGTGTCCATCGTCAACAGGATGCTCCAAGGAATGCAGTAACCTGAAAACTGCGCATCGGAAGCAACCAAGGTGGCTCCCAGGAGTACTTCCGAACAGTCACCATTGCCACTTTAGTTCCTCTGTAAGTAGTTATCTGGAGACTGCATTCTTGACTCGCGACGCAGTTTGTGTATTCCATCGTCTACAGGAAGCTTCAAGGAATGCAGTAAACTGAAAACTGCGCATCGGAAGCAACCAAGGTGACTCCCAGGAGTACTTCCGAACAGTCACCATTGCCACTTTAGTTCCTCTGTAAGTAGTTATCTGGAGGCTGCATTCTTGACTCGCGACGCAGTTTGTGTATTCCATCGTCTACAGGAAGCTTCAAGGAATGCAGTAAACTGAAAACTGCGCATCGAAAGCAACCAAGGTGACTCCCAGGAGTACTTCCGAACAGTCACCATTGCCACTTTAGTTCCTCTGTAAGTAGTTATCTGGAGACTGCATTCTTGACTCGCGACGCAATTTGTGTATTCCATCGTCTACAGGAAGCTTCAAGGAATGCAGTAAACTGAAAACTGCGCATCGGAAGCAACCAAGGTGACTCCCAGGAGTACTTCCGAACAGTCACCATTGCCACTTTAGTTCCTCTGTAAGTAGTTATCTGGAGACTGCAATCTTGACTCGCGACGCAATTTGTGTGTCCATCGTCAACAGGATGCTTCAAGGAATGCAGTAACCTGAAAACTGCGCAACTGAAGCAACCAAGGTTATTCCAGGAGGAATTCCAAACGGTGACCATATCCACTTTAGTTCCTTTGTAAGAAGTCATCTGGAGACTGCATTATTGACTCGCGACGCAATTTGTGTGTTCCATCGTCTACAGGAAGCTTCAGGGAATACAGTAAACTGAAAACTGCGCATCGAAAGCAACCAAGGTGACTCCCAGGAGTACTTCCGAACAGTCACCATTGCCACTTTAGTTCCTCTGTAAGTAGTTATCTGGAGACTGCATTATTGACTCGCGACGCAATTTGTGTGTCCATCGTCAACAGGATGCTCCAAGGAATGCAGTAACCTGAAAACTGCGCATCGGAAGCAACCAAGGTGACTCCCAGGAGTACTTCCGAACAGTCACCATTGCCACTTTAGTTCCTCTGTAAGTAGTTATCTGGAGACTGCATTCTTGACTCGCGACGCAGTTTGTGTATTCCATCGTCTACAGGAAGCTTCAAGGAATGCAGTAAACTGAAAACTGCGCATCGGAAGCAACCAAGGTGACTCCCAGGAGTACTTCCGAACAGTCACCATTGCCACTTTAGTTCCTCTGTAAGTAGTTATCTGGAGGCTGCATTCTTGACTCGCGACGCAGTTTGTGTATTCCATCGTCTACAGGAAGCTTCAAGGAATGCAGTAAACTGAAAACTGCGCATCGAAAGCAACCAAGGTGACTCCCAGGAGTACTTCCGAACAGTCACCATTGCCACTTTAGTTCCTCTGTAAGTAGTTATCTGGAGACTGCATTCTTGACTCGCGACGCAATTTGTGTATTCCATCGTCTACAGGCAGCTTCAAGGAATGCAGTAAACTGAAAACTGCGCATCGGAAGCAACCAAGGTGACTCCCAGGAGTACTTCCGAACAGTCACCATTGCCACTTCAGTTCCTCTGTAAGTAGTTATCTGGAGACTGCATTCTTGACTCGCGACGCAATTTGTGTATTCCATCGTCTACAGGAAGCTTCAAGGAATGCAGTAAACTGAAAACTGCGCATCGGAAGCAACCAAGGTGACTCCCAGGAGTACTTCCGAACAGTCACCATTGCCACTTTAGTTCCTCTGTAAGTAGTTATCTGGAGACTGCATTCTTGACTCGCGACGCATTTTGTGTATTCCATCGTCTACAGGAAGCTTCAAGGAATGCAGTAAACTGAAAACTGCGCATCGGAAGCAACCAAGGTGACTCCCAGGAGTACTTCCGAACAGTCACCATTGCCACTTTAGTTCCTCTGTAAGTAGTTATCTGGAGACTGCATTCTTGACTCGCGACGCAATTTGTGTATTCCATCGTCTACAGGAAGCTTCAAGGAATGCAGTAAACTGAAAACTGCGCATCGGAAGCAACCAAGGTGACTCCCAGGAGTACTTCCGAACAGTCACCATTGCCACTTTAGTTCCTCTGTAAGTAGTTATCTGGAGACTGCATTCTTGACTCGCGACGCAATTTGTGTATTCCATCGTCTACAGGAAGCTTCAAGGAATGCAGTAAACTGAAAACTGCGCATCGGAAGCAACCAAGGTGACTCCCAGGAGTACTTCCGAACAGTCACCATTGCCACTTTAGTTCCTCTGTAAGTAGTTATCTGGAGACTGCATCCTTGACTCGCGACGCAATTTGTGTATTCCATCGTCTACAGGAAGCTTCAAGGAATGCAGTAAACTGAAAACTGCGCATCGGAAGCAACCAAGGTGACTCCCAGGAGTACTTCCGAACAGTCACCATTGCCACTTTAGTTCCTCTGTAAGTAGTTATCTGGAGACTGCATTCTTGACTCGCGACGCAATTTGTGTATTCCATCGTCTACAGGAAGCTTCAAGGAATGCAGTAAACTGAAAACTGCGCATCGGAAGCAACCAAGGTGACTCCCAGGAGTACTTCCGAACAGTCACCATTGCCACTTTAGTTCCTCTGTAAGTAGTTATCTCGAGACTGCATTCTTGACTCGCGACGCAATTTGTGTATTCCATCGTCTACAGGAAGCTTCAAGGAATGCAGTAAACTGAAAACTGCGCATCGGAAGCAACCAAGGTGACTCCCAGGAGTACTTCCGAACAGTCACCATTGCCACTTTATTTCCTCTGTAAGTAGTTATCTGGAGACTGCATTCTTGACTCACGACGCAATTTGTGTATTCCATCGTCTACAGGAAGCTTCAAGGAATGCAGTAAACTGAAAACTGCGCATCGGAAGCAACCAAGGTGACTCCCAGGAGTACTTCCGAACAGTCACCATTGCCACTTTAGTTCCTCTGTAAGTAGTTATCTGGAGACTGCATTCTTGACTCGCGACGCAATTTGTGTATTCCATCGTCTACAGGAAGCTTCAAGGAATGCACTAAACTGAAAACTGCGCATCGGAAGCAACCAAGGTGACTCCCAGGAGTACTTCCGAACAGTCACCATTGCCACTTTAGTTCCTCTGTAAGTAGTTATCTGGAGACTGCATTCTTGACTCGCGACGCAATTTGTGTATTCCATCGTCTACAGGAAGCTTCAAGGAATGCAGTAAACTGAAAACTGCGCATCGGAAGCAACCAAGGTGACTCCCAGGAGTACTTCCGAACAGTCACCATTGCCACTTTAGTTCCTCTGTAAGTAGTTATCTGGAGACTGCATTCTTGACTCGCGACGCAATTTGTGTATTCCATCGTCTACAGGAAGCTTCAAGGAATGCAGTAAACTGAAAACTGCGCATCGGAAGCAACCAAGGTGACTCCCAGGAGTACTTCCGAACAGTCACCAATGCCACTTTAGTTCCTCTGTAAGTAGTTATCTGGAGACTGCATTCTTGACTCGCGACGCAGTTTGTGTATTCCATCGTCTACAGGAAGCTTCAAGGAATGCAGTAAACTGAAAACTGCGCATCGAAAGCAACCAAGGTGACTCCCAGGAGTACTTCCGAACAGTCACCATTGCCACTTTAGTTCCTCTGTAAGTAGTTATCTGGAGACTGCATTATTGACTCGCGACGCAATTTGTGTGTCCATCGTCAACAGGATGCTTCAAGGAATGCAGTAACCTGAAAACTGCGCATCGGAAGCAACCAAGGTGACTCCCAGGAGTACTTCCGAACAGTCACCATTGCCACTTTAGTTCCTTTGTAAGAAGTCATCTGGAGACTGCATTATTGACTCGCGACGCAATTTGTGTATTCCATCGTCTACAGGAAGCTTCAAGGAATGCAGTAAACTGAAAACTGCGCATCGGAAGCAACCAAGGTGACTCCCAGGAGTACTTCCGAACAGTCACCATTGCCACTTTAGTTCCTCTGTAAGTAGTTATCTGGAGACTGCATTCTTGACTCGCGACGCAATTTGTGTATTCCATCGTCTACAGGAAGCTTCAAGGAATGCACTAAACTGAAAACTGCGCATCGGAAGCAACCAAGGTGACTCCCAGGAGTACTTCCGAACAGTCACCATTGCCACTTTAGTTCCTCTGTAAGTAGTTATCTGGAGACTGCATTATTGACTCGCGACGCAATTTGTGTGTCCATCGTCAACAGGATGCTTCAAGGAATGCAGTAACCTGAAAACTGCGCATCGGAAGCAACCAAGTTGACTCCCAGGAGTACTTCCGAACAGTCACCATTGCCACTTTAGTTCCTCTGTAAGTAGTTATCTGGAGACTGCATTCTTGACTCGCGACGCAATTTGTGTATTCCATCGTCTACAGGAAGCTTCAAGGAATGCAGTAAACTGAAAACTGCGCATCGGAAGCAACCAAGGTGACTCCCAGGAGTACTTCCGAACAGTCACCATTGCCACTTTAGTTCCTCTGTAAGTAGTTATCTGGAGACTGCATTCTTGACTCGCGACGCAATTTGTGTATTCCATCGTCTACAGGAAGCTTCAAGGAATGCAGTAAACTGAAAACTGCGCATCGGAAGCAACCAAGGTGACTCCCAGGAGTACTTCCGAACAGTCACCATTGCCACCTTAGTTCCTCTGTAAGTAGTTATCTGGAGACTGCATTATTGACTCGCGACGCAATTAGTGTATTCCATCGTCTACAGGAAGCTTCAAGGAATGCAGTAAACTGAAAACTGCGCATCGGAAGCAACCAAGGTGACTCCCAGGAGTACTTCCGAACAGTCACCATTGCCACTTTAGTTCCTCTGTAAGTAGTTATCTGGAGACTGCATTCTTGACTCGCGACGCAATTTGTGTATTCCATCGTCTACAGGAAGCTTCAAGGAATGCAGTAAACTGAAAACTGCGCATCGGAAGCAACCAAGGTGACTCCCAGGAGTACTTCCGAACAGTCACCATTGCCACTTTAGTTCCTCTGTAAGTAGTTATCTGGAGACTGCACACTTGACTCGCGACGCAATTTGTGTATTCCATCGTCTACAGGAAGCTTCAAGGAATGCAGTAAACTGAAAACTGCGCATCGGAAGCAACCAAGGTGACTCCCAGGAGTACTTCCGAACAGTCACCAATGCCACTTTAGTTCCTCTGTAAGTAGTTATCTGGAGACTACATTCTTGTCTCGCGACGCAGTTTGTGTATTCCATCGTCTACAGGAAGCTTCAAGGAATGCAGTAAACTGAAAACTGCGCATCGAAAGCAACCAAGGTGACTCCCAGGAGTACTTCCGAACAGTCACCATTGCCACTTTAGTTCCTCTGTAAGTAGTTATCTGGAGACTGCATTATTGACTCGCGACGCAATTTGTGTGTCCATCGTCAACAGGATGCTTCAAGGAATGCAGTAACCTGAAAACTGCGCATCGGAAGCAACCAAGGTGACTCCCAGGAGTACTTCCGAACAGTCACCATTGCCACTTTAGTTCCTTTGTAAGAAGTCATCTGGAGACTGCATTATTGACTCGCGACGCAATTTGTGTATTCCATCGTCTACAGGAAGCTTCAAGGAATGCAGTAAACTGAAAACTGCGCATCGGAAGCAACCAAGGTGACTCCCAGGAGTACTTCCGAACAGTCACCATTGCCACTCTAGTTCCTCTGTAAGTAGTTATCTGGAGACTGCATTCTTGACTCGCGACGCAATTTGTGTATTCCATCG
The DNA here is from genome assembly GCF_021461395.2 of Schistocerca americana. Classification (NCBI taxonomy): domain Eukaryota; kingdom Metazoa; phylum Arthropoda; class Insecta; order Orthoptera; family Acrididae; genus Schistocerca; species Schistocerca americana. The sequence continues at coordinate 131,736,636 of NC_060121.1, forward strand.
TCTACAGGAAGCTTCAAGGAATGCAGTAAACTGAAAACTGCGCATCGGAAGCAACCAAGGTGACTCCCAGGAGTACTTCCGAACAGTCACCATTGCCACTTTAGTTCCTCTGTAAGTAGTTATCTGGAGACTGCATTATTGACTCGCGACGCAATTTGTGTGTCCATCGTCAACAGGATGCTTCAAGGAATGCAGTAACCTGAAAACTGCGCATCGGAAGCAACCAAGGTGACTCCCAGGAGTACTTCCGAACAGTCACCATTGCCACTTTAGTTCCTCTGTAAGTAGTTATCTGGAGACTGCATTCTTGACTCGCGACGCAAATTGTGTATTCCATCGTCTACAGGAAGCTTCAAGGAATGCAGTAAACTGAAAACTGCGCATCGGAAGCAACCAAGGTGACTCCCAGGAGTACTTCCGAACAGCCACCATTGCCACTTTAGTTCCTCTGTAAGTAGTTATCTGGAGACTGCATTCTTGACTCGCGACGCAATTTGTGTATTCCATCGTCTACAGGAAGCTTCAAGGAATGCAGTAAACTGAAAACTGCGCATCGGAAGCAACCAAGGTGACTCCCAGGAGTACTTCCGAACAGTCACCATTGCCACTTTAGTTCCTCTGTAAGTAGTTATCTGGAGACTGCATTATTGACTCGCGACGCAATTTGTGTGTCCATCGTCAACAGGATGCTTCAAGGAATGCAGTAACCTGAAAACTGCGCATCGGAAGCAACCAAGGTGACTCCCAGGAGTACTTCCGAACAGTCACCATTGCCACTTTAGTTCCTCTGTAAGTAGTTATCTGGAGACTGCATTCTTGACTCGCGACGCAATTTGTGTATTCCATCGTCTACAGGAAGCTTCAAGGAATGCAGTAAACTGAAAACTGCGCATCGGAAGCAACCAAGGTGACTCCCAGGAGTACTTCCGAACAGTCACCATGGCCACTTTAGTTCCTCTGTAAGTAGTTATCTGGAGACTGCATTCTTGACTCGCGACGCAATTTGTGTATTCCATCGTCTACAGGAAGCTTCAGGGAATGCAGTAAACTGAAAACTGCGCATCGGAAGCAACCAAGGTGACTCCCAGGAGTACTTCCGAACAGTCACCATTGCCACCTTAGTTCCTCTGTAAGTAGTTATCTGGAGACTGCATTATTGACTCGCGACGCAATTTGTGTATTCCATCGTCTACAGGAAGCTTCAAGGAATGCAGTAAACTGAAAACTGCGCATCGGAAGCAACCAAGGTGACTCCCAGGAGTACTTCCGAACAGTCACCATTGCCACTTTAGTTCCTCTGTAAGTAGTTATCTGGAGACTGCATTCTTGACTCGCGACGCAATTTGTGTATTCCATCGTCTACAGGAAGCTTCAAGGAATGCAGTAAACTGAAAACTGCGCATCGGAAGCAACCAAGGTGACTCCCAGGAGTACTTCCGAACAGTCACCATTGCCACTTTAGTTCCTCTGTAAGTAGTTATCTGGAGACTGCATTCTTGACTCGCGACGCAATTTGTGTATTCCATCGTCTACAGGAAGCTTCAAGGAATGCAGTAAACTGAAAACTGCGCATCGGAAGCAACCAAGGTGACTCCCAGGAGTACTTCCGAACAGTCACCAATGCCACTTTAGTTCCTCTGTAAGTAGTTATCTGGAGACTGCATTCTTGTCTCGCGACGCAGTTTGTGTATTCCATCGTCTACAGGAAGCTTCAAGGAATGCAGTAAACTGAAAACTGCGCATCGAAAGCAACCAAGGTGACTCCCAGGAGTACTTCCGAACAGTCACCATTGCCACTTTAGTTCCTCTGTAAGTAGTTATCTGGAGACTGCATTATTGACTCGCGACGCAATTTGTGTGTCCATCGTCAACAGGATGCTTCAAGGAATGCAGTAACCTGAAAACTGCGCATCGGAAGCAACCAAGGTGACTCCCAGGAGTACTTCCGAACAGTCACCATTGCCACTTTAGTTCCTTTGTAAGAAGTCATCTGGAGACTGCATTATTGACTCGCGACGCAATTTGTGTATTCCATCGTCTACAGGAAGCTTCAAGGAATGCAGTAAACTGAAAACTGCGCATCGGAAGCAACCAAGGTGACTCCCAGGAGTACTTCCGAACAGTCACCATTGCCACTCTAGTTCCTCTGTAAGTAGTTATCTGGAGACTGCATTCTTGACTCGCGACGCAATTTGTGTATTCCATCGTCTACAGGAAGCTTCAAGGAATGCAGTAAACTGAAAACTGCGCATCGGAAGCAACCAAGGTGACTCCCAGGAGTACTTCCGAACAGTCACCATTGCCACTTTAGTTCCTCTGTAAGTAGTTATCTGGAGACTGCATTATTGACTCGCGACGCAATTTGTGTGTCCATCGTCAACAGGATGCTTCAAGGAATGCAGTAACCTGAAAACTGCGCATCGGAAGCAACCAAGGTGACTCCCAGGAGTACTTCCGAACAGTCACCATTGCCACTTTAGTTCCTCTGTAAGTAGTTATCTGGAGACTGCATTCTTGACTCGCGACGCAAATTGTGTATTCCATCGTCTACAGGAAGCTTCAAGGAATGCAGTAAACTGAAAACTGCGCATCGGAAGCAACCAAGGTGACTCCCAGGAGTACTTCCGAACAGTCACCATTGCCACCTTAGTTCCTCTGTAAGTAGTTATCTGGAGACTGCATTATTGACTCGCGACGCAATTTGTGTATTCCATCGTCTACAGGAAGCTTCAAGGAATGCAGTAAACTGAAAACTGCGCATCGGAAGCAACCAAGGTGACTCCCAGGAGTACTTCCGAACAGTCACCATTGCCACTTTAGTTCCTCTGTAAGTAGTTATCTGGAGACTGCATTATTGACTCGCGACGCAATTTGTGTGTCCATCGTCAACAGGATGCTTCAAGGAATGCAGTAACCTGAAAACTGCGCATCGGAAGCAACCAAGGTGACTCCCAGGAGTACTTCCGAACAGTCACCATTGCCACTTTAGTTCCTCTGTAAGTAGTTATCTGGAGACTGCATTCTTGACTCGCGACGCAATTTGTGTATTCCATCGTCTACAGGAAGCTTCAAGGAATGCAGTAAACTGAAAACTGCGCATTGGAAGCAACCAAGGTGACTCCCAGGAGTACTTCCGAACAGTCACCATTGCCACTTTAGTTCCTCTGTAAGTAGTTATCTGGAGACTGCATTCTTGACTCGCGACGCAATTTGTGTATTCCATCGTCTACAGGAAGCTTCAAGGAATGCAGTAAACTGAAAACTGCGCATCGGAAGCAACCAAGGTGACTCCCAGGAGTACTTCCGAACAGTCACCATTGCCACTTTAGTTCCTCTGTAAGTAGTTATCTGGAGACTGCATTCTTGACTCGCGACGCAATTTGTGTATTCCATCGTCTACAGGAAGCTTCAAGGAATGCAGTAAACTGAAAACTGCGCATCGGAAGCAACCAAGGTGACTCCCAGGAGTACTTCCGAACAGTCACCATTGCCACTTTAGTTCCTCTGTAAGTAGTTATCTGGAGACTGCATTCTTGACTCGCGACGCAATTTGTGTATTCCATCGTCTACAGGAAGCTTCAAGGAATGCAGTAAACTGAAAACTGCGCATCGGAAGCAACCAAGGTGACTCCCAGGAGTACTTCCGAACAGTCACCATTGCCACTTTAGTTCCTCTGTAAGTAGTTATCTGGAGACTGCATTCTTGACTCGTGACGCAGTTTGTGTATTCCATCGTCTACAGGAAGCTTCAAGGAATGCAGTAAACTGAAAACTGCGCATCGAAAGCAACCAAGGTGACTCCCAGGAGTACTTCCGAACAGTCACCATTGCCACTTTAGTTCCTCTGTAAGTAGTTATCTGGAGACTGCATTATTGACTCGCGACGCAATTTGTGTGTCCATCGTCAACAGGATGCTTCAAGGAATGCAGTAACCTGAAAACTGCGCATCGGAAGCAACCAAGGTGACTCCCAGGAGTACTTCCGAACAGTCACCATTGCCACTTTAGTTCCTTTGTAAGAAGTCATCTGGAGACTGCATTATTGACTCGCGACGCAATTTGTGTGTCCATCGTCAACAGGATGCTTCAAGGAATGCAGTAACCTGAAAACTGCGCATCGGAAGCAACCAAGGTGACTCCCAGGAGTACTTCCGAACAGTCACCATTGCCACTTTAGTTCCTCTGTAAGTAGTTATCTGGAGACTGCTTTCTTGACTCGCGACGCAATTTGTGTATTCCATCGTCTACAGGAAGCTTCAAGGAATGCAGTAAACTGAAAACTGCGCATCGGAAGCAACCAAGGTGACTCCCAGGAGTACTTCCGAACAGTCACCATTGCCACTTTAGTTCCTCTGTAAGTAGTTATCTGGAGACTGCATTCTTGACTCGCGACGCAATTTGTGTATTCCATCGTCTACAGGAAGCTTCAAGGAATGCAGTAAACTGAAAACTGCGCATCGGAAGCAACCAAGGTGACTCCCAGGAGTACTTCCGAACAGTCACCATTGCCACTTTAGTTCCTCTGTAAGTAGTTATCTGGAGACTGCATTCTTGACTCGCGACGCAATTTGTGTATTCCATCGTCTACAGGAAGCTTCAAGGAATGCAGTAAACTGAAAACTGCGCATCGGAAGCAACCAAGGTGACTCCCAGGAGTACTTCCGAACAGTCACCATTGCCACTTTAGTTCCTCTGTAAGTAGTTATCTGGAGACTGCATTCTTGACTCGCGACGCAATTTGTGTATTCCATCGTCTACAGGAAGCTTCAAGGAATGCAGTAACCTGAAAACTGCGCATCGGAAGCAACCAAGGTGACTCCCAGGAGTACTTCCGAACAGTCACCATTGCCACTTTAGTTCCTTTGTAAGAAGTCATCTGGAGACTGCATTATTGACTCGCGACGCAATTTGTGTGTCCATCGTCAACAGGATGCTTCAAGGAATGCAGTAACCTGAAAACTGCGCATCGGAACCAACCAAGGTGACTCCCAGGAGTACTTCCGAACAGTCACCATTGCCACTTTAGTTCCTCTGTAAGTAGTTATCTGGAGACTGCATTCTTGACTCGCGACGCAATTTGTGTATTCCATCGTCTACAGGAAGCTTCAAGGAATGCAGTAAACTGAAAACTGCGCATCGGAAGCAACCAAGGTGACTCCCAGGAGTACTTCCGAACAGTCACCATTGCCACTTTAGTTCCTCTGTAAGTAGTTATCTGGAGACTGCATTCTTGACTCGCGACGCAATTTGTGTATTCCATCGTCTACAGGAAGCTTCAAGGAATGCAGTAAACTGAAAACTGCGCATCGGAAGCAACCAAGGTGACTCCCAGGAGTACTTCCGAACAGTCACCATTGCCACTTTAGTTCCTCTGTAAGTAGTTATCTGGAGACTGCATTCTTGACTCGCGACGCAATTTGTGTATTCCATCGTCTACAGGAAGCTTCAAGGAATGCAGTAAACTGAAAACTGCGCATCGGAAGCAACCAAGGTGACTCCCAGGAGTACTTCCGAACAGTCACCATTGCCACTTTAGTTCCTCTGTAAGTAGTTATCTGGAGACTGCATTCTTGACTCGCGACGCAATTTGTGTATTCCATCGTCTACAGGAAGCTTCAAGGAATGCAGTAAACTGAAAACTGCGCATCGGAAGCAACCAAGGTGACTCCCAGGAGTACTTCCGAACAGTCACCATTGCCACTTTAGTTCCTCTGTAAGTAGTTATCTGGAGACTGCATTCTTGACTCGCGATGCAATTTGTGTATTCCATCGTCTACAGGAAGCTTCAAGGAATGCAGCAAACTGAAGACTGCGCATCGGAAGCAACCAAGGTCACTCCCAGGAGTACTTCCGAACAGTCACCATTGCCACATTAGTTCCTCTGTAAGTAGTTATCTGGAGAATGCATTCTTGACTCGCGACGCAGTTTGTGTATTCCATCGTCTACAGGAAGCTTCAAGGAATGCAGTAAACTGAAAACTGCGCATCGAAAGCAACCAAGGTGACTCCCAGGAGTACTTCCGAACAGTCACCACTGCCACTTTAGTTCCTCTGTAAGTAGTTATCTGGAGACTGCATTATTGACTCGCGACGCAATTTGTGTGTCCATCGTCAACAGGATGCTTCAAGGAATGCAGTAACCTGAAAACTGCGCATCGGAAGCAACCAAGGTGACTCCCAGGAGTACTTCCGAACAGTCACCATTGCCACTTTAGTTCCTTTGTAAGAAGTCATCTGGAGACTGCATTATTGACTCGCGACGCAATTTGTGTGTCCATCGTCAACAGGATGCTTCAAGGAATGCAGTAACCTGAAAACTGCGCATCGGAAGCAACCAAGGTGACTCCCAGGAGTACTTCCGAACAGTCACCATTGCCACTTTAGTTCCTCTGTAAGTAGTTATCTGGAGACTGCATTCTTGACTCGCGACGCAATTTGTGTATTCCATCGTCTACAGGAAGCTTCAAGGAATGCAGTAACCTGAAAACTGCGCATCGGAAGCAACCAAGGTGACTCCCAGGAGTACTTCCGAACAGTCACCATTGCCACTTTAGTTCCTCTGTAAGTAGTTATCTGGAGACTGCATTCTTGACTCGCGACGCAATTTGTGTATTCCATCGTCTACAGGAAGCTTCAAGGAATGCAGTAAACTGAAAACTGCGCATCGGAAGCAACCAAGGTGACTCCCAGGAGTACTTCCGAACAGTCACCATTGCCACTTTAGTTCCTCTGTAAGTAGTTATCTGGAGACTGCATTCTTGACTCGCGACGCAATTTGTGTATTCCATCGTCTACAGGAAGCTTCAAGGAATGCAGTAAACTGAAAACTGCGCATCGGAAGCAACCAAGGTGACTCCCAGGAGTACTTCCGAACAGTCACCATTGCCACTTTAGTTCCTCTGTAAGTAGTTATCTGGAGACTGCATTCTTGACTCGCGACGCAATTTGTGTATTCCATCGCCTACAGGAAGCTTCAAGGAATGCAGTAAACTGAAAACTGCGCATCGGAAGCAACCAAGGTGACTCCCAGGAGTACTTCCGAACAGTCACCATTGCCACCTTAGTTCCTCTGTAAGTAGTTATCTGGAGACTGCATTATTGACTCGCGACGCAATTTGTGTATTCCATCGTCTACAGGAAGCTTCAAGGAATGCAGTAAACTGAAAACTGCGCATCGGAAGCAACCAAGGTGACTCCCAGGAGTACTTCCGAACAGTCACCATTGCCACTTTAGTTCCTCTGTAAGTAGTTATCTGGAGACTGCATTATTGACTCGCGACGCAATTTGTGTGTCCATCGTCAACAGCATGCTTCAAGGAATGCAGTAACCTGAAAACTGCGCATCGGAAGCAACCAAGGTGACTCCCAGGAGTACTTCCGAACAGTCACCATTGCCACTTTAGTTCCTCTGTAAGTAGTTATCTGGAGACTGCATTCTTGACTCGCGACGCAATTTGTGTATTCCATCGTCTACAGGAAGCTTCAAGGAATGCAGTAAACTGAAAACTGCGCATCGGAAGCAACCAAGGTGACTCCCAGGAGTACTTCCGAACAGTCACCATTGCCACTTTAGTTCCTCTGTAAGTAGTTATCTGGAGACTGCATTCTTGACTCGCGACGCAATTTGTGTATTCCATCGTCTACAGGAAGCTTCAAGGAATGCAGTAAACTGAAAACTGCGCATCGGAAGCAACCAAGGTGACTCCCAGGAGTACTTCCGAACAGTCACCATTGCCACTTTAGTTCCTCTGTAAGTAGTTATCTGGAGACTGCATTCTTGACTCGCGACGCAATTTGTGTATTCCATCGTCTACAGGAAGCTTCAAGGAATGCAGTAAACTGAAAACTGCGCATCGGAAGCAACCAAGGTGACTCCCAGGAGTACTTCCGAACAGTCACCATTGCCACTTTAGTTCCTCTGTAAGTAGTTATCTGGAGACTGCATTCTTGACTCGCGACGCAATTTGTGTATTCCATCGTCTACAGGAAGCTTCAAGGAATGCAGTAAACTGAAAACTGCGCATCGGAAGCAACCAAGGTGACTCCCAGGAGTACTTCCGAACAGTCACCATTGCCACTTTAGTTCCTCTGTAAGTAGTTATCTGGAGACTGCATTCTTGACTCGCGACGCAGTTTGTGTATTCCATCGTCTACAGGAAGCTTCAAGGAATGCAGTAAACTGAAAACTGCGCATCGAAAGCAACCAAGGTGACTCCCAGGAGTACTTCCGAACAGTCACCATTGCCACTTTAGTTCCTCTGTAAGTAGTTATCTGGAGACTGCATTATTGACTCGCGACGCAATTTGTGTGTCCATCGTCAACAGGATGCTTCAAGGAATGCAGTAACCTGAAAACTGCGCATCGGAAGCAACCAAGGTGACTCCCAGGAGTACTTCCGAACAGTCACCATTGCCACTTTAGTTCCTTTGTAAGAAGTCATCTGGAGACTGCATTATTGACTCGCGACGCAATTTGTGTGTCCATCGTCAACAGGATGCTTCAAGGAATGCAGTAACCTGAAAACTGCGCATCGGAAGCAACCAAGGTGACTCCCAGGAGTACTTCCGAACAGTCACCATTGCCACTTTAGTTCCTCTGTAAGTAGTTATCTGGAGACTGCATTCTTGACTCGCGACGCAATTTGTGTATTCCATCGTCTACAGGAAGCTTCAAGGAATGCAGTAAACTGAAAACTGCGCATCGGAAGCAACCAAGGTGACTCCCAGGAGTACTTCCGAACAGTCACCATTGCCACTTTAGTTCCTCTGTAAGTAGTTATCTGGAGACTGCGTTCTTGACTCGCGACGCAATTTGTGTATTCCATCGTCTACAGGAAGCTTCAAGGAATGCAGTAAACTGAAAACTGCGCATCGGAAGCAACCAAGGTGACTCCCAGGAGTACTTCCGAACAGTCACCATTGCCACTTTAGTTCCTCTGTAAGTAGTTATCTGGAGACTGCATTCTTGACTCGCGACGCAATTTGTGTATTCCATCGTCTACAGGAAGCTTCAAGGAATGCAGTAATCTGAAAACTGCGCATCGGAAGCAACCAAGGTGACTCCCAGGAGTACTTCCGAACAGTCACCATTGCCACTTTAGTTCCTCTGTAAGTAGTTATCTGGAGACTGCATTCTTGACTCGCGACGCAATTTGTGTATTCCATCGTCTACAGGAAGCTTCAAGGAATGCAGTAAACTGAAAACTGCGCATCGGAAGCAACCAAGGTGACTCCCAGGAGTACTTCCGAACAGTCACCATTGCCACTTTAGTTCCTCTGTAAGTAGTTATCTGGAGACTGCATTCTTGACTCGCGACGCAATTTGTGTATTCCATCGTCTACAGGAAGCTTCAAGGAATGCAGTAACCTGAAAACTGCGCATCGGAAGCAACCAAGGTGACTCCCAGGAGTACTTCCGAACAGTCACCATTGCCACTTTAGTTCCTTTGTAAGAAGTCATCTGGAGACTGCATTATTGACTCGCGACGCAATTTGTGTGTCCATCGTCAACAGGATGCTTCAAGGAATGCAGTAACCTGAAAACTGCGCATCGGAAGCAACCAAGGTGACTCCCAGGAGTACTTCCGAACAGTCACCATTGCCACTTTAGTTCCTCTGTAAGTAGTTATCTGGAGACTGCATTCTTGACTCGCGACGCAATTTGTGTATTCCATCGTCTACAGGAAGCTTCAAGGAATGCAGTAAATTGAAAACTGCGCATCGGAAGCAACCAAGGTGACTCCCAGGAGTACTTCCGAACAGTCACCATTGCCACTTTAGTTCCTCTGTAAATAGTTATCTGGAGACTGCATTATTGACTCGCGACGCAATTTGTGTATTCCATCGTCTACAGGAAGCTTCAAGGAATGCAGTAAACTGAAAACTGCGCATCGGAAGCAACCAAGGTGACTCCCAGGAGTACTTCCGAACAGTCACCATTGCCACTTTAGTTCCTCTGTAAGTAGTTATCTGGAGACTGCATTATTGACTCGCGACGCAATTTGTGTGTCCATCGTCAACAGGATGCTTCAAGGAATGCAGTAACCTGAAAACTGCGCATCGGAAGCAACCAAGGTGACTCCCAGGAGTACTTCCGAACAGTCACCATTGCCACTTTAGTTCCTCTGTAAGTAGTTATCTGGAGACTGCATTCTTGACTCGCGACGCAATTTGTGTATTCCATCGTCTACAGGAAGCTTCAAGGAATGCAGTAAACTGAAAACTGCGCATCGGAAGCAACCAAGGTGACTCCCAGGAGTACTTCCGAACAGTCACCATTGCCACTTTAGTTCCTCTGTAAGTAGTTATCTGGAGACTGCATTCTTGACTCGCGACGCAATTTGTGTATTCCATCATCTACAGGAAGCTTCAAGGAATGCAGTAAACTGAAAACTGCGCATCGGAAGCAACCAAGGTGACTCCCAGGAGTACTTCCGAACAGTCACCATTGCCACTTTAGTTCCTCTGTAAGTAGTTATCTGGAGACTGCATTCTTGACTCGCGACGCAATTTGTGTATTCCATCGTCTACAGGAAGCTTCAAGGAATGCAGTAAACTGAAAACTGCGCATCGGAAGCAACCAAGGTGACTCCCAGGAGTACTTCCGAACAGTCACCATTGCCACTTTAGTTCCTCTGTAAGTAGTTATCTGGAGACTGCATTCTTGACTCGCGACGCAATTTGTGTATTCCATCGTCTACAGGAAGCTTCAAGGAATGCAGTAAACTGAAAACTGCGCATCGGAAGCAACCAAGGTGACTCCCAGGAGTACTTCCGAACAGTCACCATTGCCACTTTAGTTCCTCTGTAAGTAGTTATCTGGAGACTGCATTCTTGACTCGCGACGCAATTTGTGTATTCCATCGTCTACAGGAAGCTTCAAGGAATGCAGTAAACTGAAAACTGCGCATCGAAAGCAACCAAGGTGACTCCCAGGAGTACTTCCGAACAGTCACCATTGCCACTTTAGTTCCTCTGTAAGTAGTTATCTGGAGACTGCATTATTGACTCGCGACGCAATTTGTGTGTCCATCGTCAACAGGATGCTTCAAGGAATGCAGTAACCTGAAAACTGCGCATTGGAAGCAACCAAGGTGACTCCCAGGAGTACTTCCGAACAGTCACCATTGCCACTTTAGTTCCTTTGTAAGGAGTCATCTGGAGACTGCATTATTGACTCGCGACCCAATTTGTGTGTCCATCGTCAACAGGATGCTTCAAGGAATGCAGTAACCTGAAAACTGCGCATCGGAAGCAACCAAGGTGACTCCCAGGAGTACTTCCGAACAGTCACCATTGCCACTTTAGTTCCTCTGTAAGTAGTTATCTGGAGACTGCATTCTTGACTCGCGACGCAATTTGTGTATTCCATCGTCTACAGGAAGCTTCAAGGAATGCAGTAAACTGAAAACTGCGCATCGGAAGCAACCAAGGTGACTCCCAGGAGTACTTCCGAACAGTCACCATTGCCACTTTAGTTCCTCTGTAAGTAGTTATCTGGAGACTGCATTCTTGACTCGCGACGCAATTTGTGTATTCCATCGTCTACAGGAAGCTTCAAGGAATGCAGTAAACTGAAAACTGCGCATCGGAAGCAACCAAGGTGACTCCCAGGAGTACTTCCGAACAGTCACCATTGCCACTTTAGTTCCTCTGTAAGTAGTTATCTGGAGACTGCATTCTTGACTCGCGACGCAATTTGTGTATTCCATCGTCTACAGGAAGCTTCAAGGAATGCAGTAATCTGAAAACTGCGCATCGGAAGCAACCAAGGTGACTCCCAGGAGTACTTCCGAACAGTCACCATTGCCTCTTTAGTTCCTCTGTAAGTAGTTATCTGGAGACTGCATTCTTGACTCGCGACGCAATTTGTGTATTCCATCGTCTACAGGAAGCTTCAAGGAATGCAGTAAACTGAAAACTGCGCATTGGAAGCAACCAAGGTGACTCCCAGGAGTACTTCCGAACAGTCACCATTGCCACTTTAGTTCCTCTGTAAGTAGTTATCTGGAGACTGCATTCTTGACTCGCGACGCAAATTGTGTATTCCATCGTCTACAGGAAGCTTCAAGGAATGCAGTAACCTGAAAACTGCGCATCGGAAGCAACCAAGGTGACTCCCAGGAGTACTTCCGAACAGTCACCATTGCCACTTTAGTTCCTTTGTAAGAAGTCATCTTTAGACTGCATTATTGACTCGCGACGCAATTTGTGTGTCCATCGTCAACAGGATGCTTCAAGGAATGCAGTAACCTGAAAACTGCGCATCGGAAGCAACCAAGGTGACTCCCAGGAGTACTTCCGAACAGTCACCATTGCCACTTTAGTTCCTCTGTAAGTAGTTATCTGGAGACTGCATTCTTGACTCGCGACGCAATTTGTGTATTCCATCGTCTACAGGAAGCTTCAAGGAATGCAGTAAACTGAAAACTGCGCATCGGAAGCAACCAAGGTGACTCCCAGGAGTACTTCCGAACAGTCACCATTGCCACTTTAGTTCCTCTGTAAGTAGTTATCTGGAGACTGCATTCTTGACTCGCGACGCAATTTGTGTATTCCATCGTCTACAGGAAGCTTCAAGGAATGCAGTAAACTGAAAACTGCGCATCGGAAGCAACCAAGGTGACTCCCAGGAGTACTTCCGAACAGTCACCATTGCCACTTTAGTTCCTCTGTAAGTAGTTATCTGGAGACTGCATTCTTGACTCGCGACGCAATTTGTGTATTCCATCGTCTACAGGAAGCTTCAAGGAATGCAGTAAACTGAAAACTGCGCATCGGAAGCAACCAAGGTGACTCCCAGGAGTACTTCCGAACAGTCACCATTGCCACTTTAGTTCCTCTGTAAGTAGTTATCTGGAGACTGCATTCTTGACTCGCGACGCAATTTGTGTATTCCATCGTCTACAGGAAGCTTCAAGGAATGCAGTAAACTGAAAACTGCGCATCGGAAGCAACCAAGGTGACTCCCAGGAGTACTTCCGAACAGTCACCATTGCCACTTTAGTTCCTCTGTAAGTAGTTATCTGGAGACTGCATTCTTGACTCGCGATGCAATTTGTGTATTCCATCGTCTACAGGAAGCTTCAAGGAATGCAGTAAACTGAAGACTGCGCATCGGAAGCAACCAAGGTCACTCCCAGGAGTACTTCCGAACAGTCACCATTGCCACTTTAGTTCCTCTGTAAGTAGTTATCTGGAGAATGCATTCTTGACTCGCGACGCAGTTTGTGTATTCCATCGTCTACAGGAAGCTTCAAGGAATGCAGTAAACTGAAAACTGCGCATCGAAAGCAACCAAGGTGACTCCCAGGAGTACTTCCGAACAGTCACCACTGCCACTTTAGTTCCTCTGTAAGTAGTTATCTGGAGACTGCATTATTGACTCGCGACGCAATTTGTGTGTCCATCGTCAACAGGATGCTTCAAGGAATGCAGTAACCTGAAAACTGCGCATCGGAAGCAACCAAGGTGACTCCCAGGAGTACTTCCGAACAGTCACCATTGCCACTTTAGTTCCTTTGTAAGAAGTCATCTGGAGACTGCATTATTGACTCGCGACGCAATTTGTGTGTCCATCGTCAACAGGATGCTTCAAGGAATGCAGTAACCTGAAAACTGCGCATCGGAAGCAACCAAGGTGACTCCCAGGAGTACTTCCGAACAGTCACCATTGCCACTTTAGTTCCTCTGTAAGTAGTTATCTGGAGACTGCATTCTTGACTCGCGACGCAATTTGTGTATTCCATCGTCTACAGGAAGCTTCAAGGAATGCAGTAACCTGAAAACTGCGCATCGGAAGCAACCAAGGTGACTCCCAGGAGTACTTCCGAACAGTCACCATTGCCACTTTAGTTCCTCTGTAAGTAGTTATCTGGAGACTGCATTCTTGACTCGCGACGCAATTTGTGTATTCCATCGTCTACAGGAAGCTTCAAGGAATGCAGTAAACTGAAAACTGCGCATCGGAAGCAACCAAGGTGACTCCCAGGAGTACTTCCGAACAGTCACCATTGCCACTTTAGTTCCTCTGTAAGTAGTTATCTGGAGACTGCATTCTTGACTCGCGACGCAATTTGTGTATTCCATCGTCTACAGGAAGCTTCAAGGAATGCAGTAAACTGAAAACTGCGCATCGGAAGCAACCAAGGTGACTCCCAGGAGTACTTCCGAACAGTCACCATTGCCACTTTAGTTCCTCTGTAAGTAGTTATCTGGAGACTGCATTCTTGACTCGCGACGCAATTTGTGTATTCCATCGTCTACAGGAAGCTTCAAGGAATGCAGTAAACTGAAGACTGCGCATCGGAAGCAACCAAGGTGACTCCCAGGAGTACTTCCGAACAGTCACCATTGCCACTTTAGTTCCTCTGTAAGTAGTTATCCGGAGACTGCATTCTTGACTCGCGACGCAGTTTGTGTATTCCATCGTCTACAGGAAGCTTCAAGGAATGCAGTAAACTGAAAACTGCGCATCGAAAGCAACCAAGGTGACTCCTAGGAGTACTTCCGAACAGTCACCACTGCCACTTTAGTTCCTCTGTAAGTAGTTATCTGGAGACTGCATTATTGACTCGCGACGCAATTTGTGTGTCCATCGTCAACAGGATGCTTCAAGGAATGCAGTAACCTGAAAACTGCGCATCGGAAGCAACCAAGGTGACTCCCAGGAGTACTTCCGAAAAGTCACCATTGCCACTTTAGTTCCTTTGTAAGAAGTCATCTGGAGACTGCATTATTGACTCGCGACGCAATTTGTGTGTCCATCGTGAACAGGATGCCTCAAGGAATGCAGTAACCTGAAAACATCGCATCGGAAGCAACCAAGGTGACTCCCAGGAGTACTTCCGAACAGTCACCATTGCCACTTTAGTTCCTCTGTAAGTAGTTATCTGGAGACTGCATTCTTGACTCGCGACGCAATTTGTGTGTTCCATCGTCTACAGGAAGCTTCAAGGAATGCAGTAACCTGAAAACTGCGCATCGGAAGCAACCAAGGTGACTCCCAGGAGTACTTCCGAACAGTCACCATTGCCACTTTAGTTCCTCTGTAAGTAGTTATCTGGAGACTGCATTCTTGACTCGCGACGCAATTTGTGTATTCCATCGTCTACAGGAAGCTTCAAGGAATGCAGTAAACTGAAAACTGCGCATCGGAAGCAACCAAGGTGACTCCCAGGAGTACTTCCGAACAGTCACCATTGCCACTTTAGTTCCTTTGTAAGAAGTCATCTGGAGACTGCATTATTGACTCGCGACGCAATTTGTGTGTCCATCGTCAACAGGATGCTTCAAGGAATGCAGTAACCTGAAAACTGCGCATCGGAAGCAACCAAGGTGACTCCAAGGAGTACTTCCGAACAGTCACCATTGCCACTTTAGTTCCTCTGTAAGTAGTTATCTGGAGACTGCATTCTTGACTCGCGACGCAGTTTGTGTATTCCATCGTCTACAGGAAGCTTCAAGGAATGCAGTAAACTGAAAACTGCGCATCGGAAGCAACCAAGGTGACTCCCAGGAGTACTTCCGAACAGTCACCATTGCCACTTTAGTTCCTCTGTAAGTAGTTATCTGGAGACTGCATTCTTGACTCGCGACGCAATTTGTGTATTCCATCGTCTACAGGAAGCTTCAAGGAATGCAGTAAACTGAAAACTGCGCATCGGAAGCAACCAAGGTGACTCCCAGGAGTACTTCCGAACAGTCACCATTGCCACTTTAGTTCCTCTGTAAGTAGTTATCTGGAGACTGCATTCTTGACTCGCGACGCAATTTGTGTATTCCATCGTCTACAGGAAGCTTCAAGGAATGCAGTAAACTGAAAACTGCGCATCGGAAGCAACCAAGGTGACTCCCAGGAGTACTTCCGAACAGTCACCATTGCCACTTTAGTTCCTCTGTAAGTAGTATCTGGAGACTGCATTCTTGACTCGCGACGCAATTTGTGTATTCCATCGTCTACAGGAAGCTTCAAGGAATGCAGTAAACTGAAAACTACGCATCGGAAGCAACCAAGGTGACTCCCAGGAGTACTTCCGAACAGTCACCATTGCCACTTTAGTTCCTCTGTAAGTAGTTATCTGGAGACTGCATTCTTGACTCGCGACGCAATTTGTGTATTCCATCGTCTACAGGAAGCTTCAAGGAATGCAGTAAACTGAAAACTGCGCATCGGAAGCAACCAAGGTGACTCCCAGGAGTACTTCCGAACAGTCACCATTGCCACTTTAGTTCCTCTGTAAGTAGTTATCTGGAGACTGCATTCTTGACTCGCGACGCAGTTTGTGTATTCCATCGTCTACAGGAAGCTTCAAGGAATGCATTAAACTGAAAACTGCGCATCGAAAGCAACCAAGGTGACTCCCAGGAGTACTTCCGAACAGTCACCATTGCCACTTTAGTTCCTCTGTAAGAAGTTATCTGGAGACTGCATTCTTGACTCGCGACGCAATTTGTGTGTCCATCGTCAACAGGATGCTTCAAGGAATGCTGTAACCTGAAAACTGCGCATCGGAAGCAACCAAGGTGACTCCCAGGAGTACTTCCGAACAGTCACCATTGCCACTTTAGTTCCTCTGTAAGTAGTTATCTGGAGACTGCATTCTTGACTCGCGACGCAGTTTGTGTATTCCATCGTCTACAGGAAGCTTCAAGGAATGCAGTAAACTGAAAACTGCGCATCGGAAGCAACCAAGGTGACTCCCAGGAGTACTTCCGAACAGTCACCATTGCCACTTTAGTTCCTCTGTAAGTAGTTATCTGGAGACTGCATTCTTGACTCGCGACGCAGTTTGTGTATTCCATCGTCTACAGGAAGCTTCAAGGAATGCAGTAAACTGAAAACTGCGCATCGGAAGCAACCAAGGTGACTCCCAGGAGTACTTCCGAACAGTCACCATTGCCACTTTAGTTCCTCTGTAAGTAGTTATCTGGAGACTGCATTCTTGACTCGCGACACAATTTGTGTATTCCATCGTCTACAGGAAGCTTCAAGGAATGCAGTAAACTGAAAACTGCGCATCGGAAGCAACCAAGGTGACTCCCAGGAGTACTTCCGAACAGTCACCATTGCCACTTTAGTTCCTCTGTAAGTAGTTATCTGGAGACTGCATTATTGACTCGCGACGCAATTTGTGTGTCCATCGTCAACAGGATGCTTCAAGGAATGCAGTAACCTGAAAACTGCGCAACTGATGCAACCAAGGTTATTCCAGGAGGAATTCCAAACGGTGACCATATCCACTTTAGTTCCTTTGTAAGAAGTCATCTGGAGACTGCATTATTGACTCGCGACGCAATTTGTGTGTTCCATCGTCTACAGGAAGCTTCAAGGAATACAGTAAACTGAAAACTGCGCATCGAAAGCAACCAAGGTGACTCCCAGGAGTACTTCCGAACAGTCACCATTGCCACTTTAGTTCCTCTGTAAGTAGTTATCTGGAGACTGCATTATTGACTCGCGACGCAATTTGTGTTTCCATCGTCAACAGGATGCTTCAAGGAATGCAGTAACCTGAAAACTGCGCAACTGAAGCAACCAAGGTTATTCCAGGAGGAATTCCAAACGGTGACCATATCCACTTTAGTTCCTTTGTAAGAAGTCATCTGGAGACTGCATTTTTGACTCGCGACGCAATTTGTGTATTCCATCGTCTACAGGAAGCTTCAAGGAATGCAGTAAACTGAAAACTGCGCATCGGAAGCAACCAAGGTGACTCCCAGGAGTACTTCCGAACAGTCACCATTGCCACTTTAGTTCCTCTGTAAGTAGTTATCTGGAGACTGCATTCTTGACTCGCGACGCAATTTGTGTATTCCATCGTCTACAGGAAGCTTCAAGGAATGCAGTAAACTGAAAACTGCGCATCGGAAGCAACCAAGGTGACTCCCAGGAGTACTTCCGAACAGTCACCATTGCCACTTTAGTTCCTCTGTAAGTAGTTATCTGGAGACTGCATTCTTGACTCGCGACGCAGTTTGTGTATTCCATCGTCTACAGGAAGCTTCAAGGAATGCATTAAACTGAAAACTGCGCATCGAAAGCAACCAAGGTGACTCCCAGGAGTACTTCCGAACAGTCACCATTGCCACTTTAGTTCCTCTGTAAGAAGTTATCTGGAGACTGCATTCTTGACTCGCGACGCAATTTGTGTGTCCATCGTCAACAGGATGCTTCAAGGAATGCTGTAACCTGAAAACTGCGCATCGGAAGCAACCAAGGTGACTCCCAGGAGTACTTCCGAACAGTCACCATTGCCACTTTAGTTCCTCTGTAAGTAGTTATCTGGAGACTGCATTCTTGACTCGCGACGCAGTTTGTGTATTCCATCGTCTACAGGAAGCTTCAAGGAATGCAGTAAACTGAAAACTGCGCATCGGAAGCAACCAAGGTGACTCCCAGGAGTACTTCCGAACAGTCACCATTGCCACTTTAGTTCCTCTGTAAGTAGTTATCTGGAGACTGCATTCTTGACTCGCGACGCAGTTTGTGTATTCCATCGTCTACAGGAAGCTTCAAGGAATGCAGTAAACTGAAAACTGCGCATCGGAAGCAACCAAGGTGACTCCCAGGAGTACTTCCGAACAGTCACCATTACCACTTTAGTTCCTCTGTAAGTAGTTATCTGGAGACTGCATTCTTGACTCGCGACGCAGTTTGTGTATTCCATCGTCTACAGGAAGCTTCAAGGAATGCAGTAAACTGAAAACTGCGCATCGGAAGCAACCAAGGTGACTCCCAGGAGTACTTCCGAACAGTCACCATTGCCACTTTAGTTCCTCTGTAAGTAGTTATCTGGAGACTGCATTCTTGACTCGCGACGCAATTTGTGTATTCCATCGTCTACAGGAAGCTTCAAGGAATGCAGTAAACTGAAAACTGCGCATCGGAAGCAACCAAGGTGACTCCCAGGAGTACTTCCGAACAGTCACCATTGCCACTTTAGTTCCTCTGTAAGTAGTTATCTGGAGACTGCATTATTGACTCGCGACGCAATTTGTGTGTCCATCGTCAACAGGATGCTTCAAGGAATGCAGTAACCTGAAAACTGCGCAACTGATGCAACCAAGGTTATTCCAGGAGGAATTCCAAACGGTGACCATATCCACTTTAGTTCCTTTGTAAGAAGTCATCTGGAGACTGCATTATTGACTCGCGACGCAATTTGTGTGTTCCATCGTCTACAGGAAGCTTCAAGGAATACAGTAAACTGAAAACTGCGCATCGAAAGCAACCAAGGTGACTCAAAGGAGTACTTCCGAACAGTCACCATTGCCACTTTAGTTCCTCTGTAAGTAGTTATCTGGAGACTGCATTATTGACTCGCGACGCAATTTGTGTTTCCATCGTCAACAGGATGCTTCAAGGAATGCAGTAACCTGAAAACTGCGCAACTGAAGCAACCAAGGTTATTCCAGGAGGAATTCCAAACGGTGACCATATCCACTTTAGTTCCTTTGTAAGAAGTCATCTGGAGACTGCATTTTTGACTCGCGACGCAATTTGTGTGTTCCATCGTCTACAGGAAGCTTCAAGGAATACAGTAAACTGAAAACTGCGCATCGGAAGCAACCAAGGTGACTCCCAGGAGTACTTCCGAACAGTCACCATTGCCACTTTAGTTCCTCTGTAAGTAGTTATCTGGAGACTGCATTCTTGACTCGCGACGCAGTTTGTGTATTCTATCGTCTACAGGAAGCTTCAAGGAATGCAGTAAACTGAAAACTGCGCATCGGAAGCAACCAAGGTCACTCCCAGGAGTACTTCCGAACAGTCACCATTGCCACTTTAGTTCCTCTGTAAGTAGTTATCTGGAGACTGCATTATTGACTCGCGACGCAGTTTGTGTATTCCTTCGTCTACAGGAAGCTTCAAGGAATGCAGTAAACTGAAAACTGCGCATCGGAAGCAACCAAGGTGACTCCCAGGAGTACTTCCGAACAGTCACCATTGCCACTTTAGTTCCTCTGTAAGTAGTTATCTGGAGACTGCATTCTTGACTCGCGACGCAATTTGTGTATTCCATCGTCTACAGGAAGCTTCAAGGAATGCAGTAAACTGAAAACTGCGCATCGGAAGCAACCAAGGTGACTCCCAGGAGTACTTCCGAACAGTCACCATTGCCACTTTAGTTCCTCTGTAAGTAGTTATCTGGAGACTGCATTATTGACTCGCGACGCAATTTGTGTGTCCATCGTCAACAGGATGCTTCAAGGAATGCAGTAACCTGAAAACTGCGCAACTGAAGCAACCAAGGTTATTCCAGGAGGAATTCCAAACGGTGACCATATCCACTTTAGTTCCTTTGTAAGAAGTCATCTGGAGACTGCATTATTGACTCGCGACGCAATTTGTGTGTTCCATCGTCTACAGGAAGCTTCAAGGAATACAGTAAACTGAAAACTGCGCATCGAAAGCAACCAAGGTGACTCCCAGGAGTACTTCCGAACAGTCTCCATTGCCACTTTAGTTCCTCTGTAAGTAGTTATCTGGAGACTGCATTATTGACTCGCGACGCAAATTGTGTGTCCATCGTCAACAGGATGCTTCAAGGAATGCAGTAACCTGAAAACTGCGCATCTGAAGCAACCAAGGTTATTCCAGGAGGAATTCCAAACGGTGACCATATCCACTTTAGTTCCTTTGTAAGAAGTCATCTGGATACTGCATTATTGACTCGCGACGCAATTTGTGTGTTCCATCGTTTACAGGAAGCTTCAAGGAATACAGTAAACTGAAAACTGCGCATCGAAAGCAACCAAGGTGACTCCCAGGAGTACTTCCGAACAGTCACCATTGCCAAATTAGTTCCTCTGTAAGTAGTTATCTGGAGACTGCATTCTTGACTCGCGACGCAGTTTGTGTATTCCATCGTCTACAGGAAGCTTCAAGGAATGCAGTAAACTGAAAACTGCGCATCGGAAGCAACCAAGGTGACTCCCAGGAGTACTTCCGAACAGTCACCATTGCCACTTTAGTTCCTCTGTAAGTAGTTATCTGGAGACTGCATTCTTGACTCGCGACGCAATTTGTGTATTCCATCATCTACAGGAAGCTTCAAGGAATGCAGTAAACTGAAAACTGCGCATCGGAATCAACCAAGGTGACTCCCAGGGGTACTTCCGAACAGTCACCATTGCCAATTTAGTTCCTCTGTAAGTAGTTTCTGGAGACTGCATTCTTGACTCGCGACGCAATTTGTGTATTCCATCGTCCACAGGAAGCTTCAAGGAATGCAGTAAACTGAAAACTGCGCATCGGAAGCAACCAAGGTGACTCCCAGGAGTACTTCCGAACAGTCACCATTGCCACTTTAGTTCCTCTGTAAGTAGTTATCTGGAGACTGCATTATTGACTCGCGACGCAATTTGTGTGTCCATCGTCAACAGGATGCTTCAAGGAATGCAGTAACCTGAAAACTGCGCAACTGAAGCAACCAAGGTTATTCCAGGAGGAATTCCAAACGGTGACCATATCCACTTTAGTTCCTTTGTAAGAAGTCATCTGGAGACTGCATTATTGACTCGCGACGCAATTTGTGTGTTCCATCGTCTACAGGAAGCTTCAAGGAATACAGTAAACTGAAAACTGCGCATCGAAAGCAACCAAGGTGACTCCCAGGAGTACTTCCGAACAGTCACCATTGCCACTTTAGTTCCTCTGTAAGTAGTTATCTGGAGACTGCATTCTTGACTCGCGACGCAATTTGTGTATTCCATCGTCTACAGGAAGCTTCAAGGAATGCAGTAAACTGAAAACTGCGCATCGGAAGCAACCAAGGTGACTCCCAGGAGTACTTCCGAACAGTCACCATTGCCACTTTAGTTCCTCTGTAAGTAGTTATCTGGAGACTGCATTTATGACTCGCGACGCAATTTGTGTATTCCATCGTCTACAGGAAGCTTCAAGGAATGCAGTAAACTGAAAATTGCGCATCGGAAGCAACCACGGTGACTCCCAGGAGTACTTCCGAACAGTCACCATTGCCACTTTAGTTCCTCTGTAAGTAGTTATCTGGAGACTGCATTATTGACTCGCGACGCAATTTGTGTGTCCATCGTCAACAGGATGCTTCAAGGAATGCAGTAACCTGAAAACTGCGCAACTGAAGCAACCAAGGTTATTCCAGGAGGAATTCCAAACGGTGACCATATCCACTTTAGTTCCTTTGTAAGAAGTCATCTGGAGACTGCATTATTGACTCGCGACGCAATTTGTGTGTTCCATCGTCTACAGGAAGCTTCAAGGAATACAGTAAACTGAAAACTGCGCATCGAAAGCAACCAAGGTGACTCCCAGGAGTACTTCCGAACAGTCACCATTGCCAATTTAGTTCCTCTGTAAGTAGTTATCTGGAGACTGCGTTCTTGACTCGCGACGCAGTTTGTGCATTCCATCGTCTACAGGAAGCTTCAAGGAATGCAGTAAACTGAAAACTGCGCATCGGAAGCAACCAAGGTGACTCCCAGGAGTACTTCCGAACAGTCACCATTGCCAATTTAGTTCGTCTGTAAGTAGTTATCTGGAGACTGCATTCTTGACTCGCGACGCAGTTTGTGTATTCCATCGTCTACAGGAAGCTTCAAGGAATGCAGTAAACTGAAAACTGCGCATCGAAAGCAACCAAGGTGACTCCCAGGAGTACTTCCGAACAGTCACCATTGCCACTTTAGTTCCTCTGTAAGTAGTTATCTGGAGACTGCATTATTGACGCGCGACGCAATTTGTGTTCCATCGTCAACAGGATGCTTCAAGGAATGCAGTAACCTGAAAACTGCGCATCGGAAGCAACCAAGGTGACTCCCAGGAGTACTTCCGAACAGTCACCATTGCCACTTTAGTTCCTCTGTAAGTAGTTATCTGGAGACTGCATTATTGACTCGCGACGCAATTTGTGTGATCCATCGTCTACAGGAAGCTTCAAGGAATACAGTAAACTGAAAACTGCGCATCGGAAGCAACCAAGGTGACTCCCAGGAGTACTTCCGAACAGTCACCATTGCCACTTTAGTTCCTCTGTAAGTAGTTATCTGGAGACTGCATTATTGACTCGCGACGCAATTTGTGTGTCCATCGTCAACAGGATGCTTCAAGGAATGCAGTAACCTGAAAACTGCGCAACTGAAGCAACCAAGGTTATTCCAGGAGGAATTCCAAACGGTGACCATATCCACTTTAGTTCCTTTGTAAGAAGTCATCTGGAGACTGCATTATTGACTCGCGACGCAATTTGTGTGTTCCATCGTCTACAGGAAGCTTCAAGGAATGCAGTAAACTGAAAACTGCGCATCGGAAGCAACCAAGGTGACTCCCAGGGGTACTTCCGAACAGTCACCATTGCCAATTTAGTTCCTCTGTAAGTAGTTATCTGGAGACTGCATTCTTGACTCGCGACGCAGTTTGTGTATTCCATCGTCTACAGGAAGCTTCAAGGAATGCAGTAAACTGAAAACTGCGCATCGGAAGCAACCAAGGTGACTCCCAGGAGTACTTCCGAACAGTCACGATTGCCACTTTAGTTCCTCTGTAAGTAGTTATCTGGAGACTGCATTCTTGACTCGCGACGCAGTTTGTGTATTCCATCGTCTACAGGAAGCTTCAAGGAATGCAGTAAACTGAAAACTGCGCATCGAAAGCAACCAAGGTGACTCCCAGGAGTACTTCCGAACAGTCACCATTGCCACTTTAGTTCCTCTGTAAGTAGTTATCTGGAGACTGCATTATTGACTCGCGACGCAATTTGTGTGTCCATCGTCAACAGGATGCTTCAAGGAATGCAGTAACCTGAAAACTGCGCATCGGAAGCAACCAAGGTGACTCCCAGGAGTACTTCCGAACAGTCACCATTGCCACTTTAGTTCCTCTGTAAGTAGTTATCTGGAGACTGCATTCTTGACTCGCGACGCAGTTTGTGTATTCCATCGTCTACAGGAAGCTTCAAGGAATGCAGTAAACTGAAAACTGCGCATCGGAAGCAACCAAGGTGACTCCCAGGAGTACTTCCGAACAGTCACCATTGCCACTTTAGTTCCTCTGTAAGTAGTTATCTGGAGACTGCATTCTTGACTCGCGACGCAGTTTGTGTATTCCATCGTCTACAGGAAGCTTCAAGGAATGCAGTAAACTGAAAGCTGCGCATCGGAAGCAAATAAGGTGACTCCCAGGAGTACTTCCGAACAGTCACCATTGCCACTTTAGTTCCTCTGTAAGTAGTTATCTGGAGACTGCATTCTTGACTCGCGACGCAGTTTGTGTATTCCATCGTCTACAGGAAGCTTCAAGGAATGCAGTAAACTGAAAACTGCGCATCGGAAGCAACCAAGGTGACTCCCAGGAGTACTTCCGAACAGTCACCATTGCCACTTTAGTTCCTCTGTAAGTAGTTATCTGGAGACTGCATTCTTGACTCGCGACGCAATTTGTGTATTCCATCGTCTACAGGAAGCTTCAAGGAATGCAGTAAACTGAAAACTGCGCATCGGAAGCAACCAAGGTGACTCCCAGGAGTACTTCCGAACAGTCACCATTGCCACTTTAGTTCCTCTGTAAGTTGTTATCTGGAGACTGCATTATTGACTCGCGACGCAATTTGTGTGTCCATCGTCAACAGGATGCTTCAAGGAATGCAGTAACCTGAAAACTGCGCAACTGAAGCAACCAAGGTTATTCCAGGAGGAATTCCAAACGGTGACCATATCCACTTTAGTTCCTTTGTAAGAAGTCATCTGGAGACTGCATTATTGACTCGCGACGCAATTTGAGTGTTCCATCGTCTACAGGAAGCTTCAAGGAATACAGTAAACTGAAAACTGCGCATCGAAAGCAACCAAGGTGACTCCCAGGAGTACTTCCGAACAGTCACCATTGCCACTTTAGTTCCTCTGTAAGTAGTTATCTGGAGACTGCATTCTTGACTCGCGACGCAGTTTGTGTATTCCATCGTCTACAGGAAGCTTCAAGGAATGCAGTAAACTGAAAACTGCGCATCGGAAGCAACCAAGGTGACTCCCAGGAGTACTTCCGAACAGTCACCATTGCCACTTTAGTTCCTCTGTAAGTAGTTATCTGGAGACTGCATTATTGACTCGCGACGCAGTTTGTGTATTCCATCGTCTACAGGAAGCTTCAAGGAATGCAGTAAACTGAAAACTGCGCATCGGAAGCAACCAAGGTGACTCCCAGGAGTACTTCCGAACAGTCACCATTGCCACTTTAGTTCCTCTGTAAGTAGTTATCTGGAGACTGCATTCTTGACTCGCGACGCAATTTGTGTATTCCATCGTCTACAGGAAGCTTCAAGGAATGCAGTAAACTGAAAACTGCGCATCGGAAGCAACCAAGGTGACTCCCAGGAGTACTTCCGAACAGTCACCATTGCCACTGTAGTTCCTCTGTAAGTAGTTATCTGGAGACTGCATTCTTGACTCGCGACGCAGTTTGTGTATTCCATCGTCTACAGGAAGCTTCAAGGAATGCAGTAAACTGAAAACTGCGCATCGGAAGCAACCAAGGTGACTCCCAGGAGTACTTCCGAACAGTCACCATTGCCACTTTAGTTCCTCTGTAAGTAGTTATCTGGAGACTGCATTATTGACTCGCGACGCAATTTGTGAGTTCCATCGTCTACAGGAAGCTTCAAGGAATACAGTAAACTGAAAACTGCGCATCGAAAGCAACCAAGGTGACTCCCAGGAGTACTTCCGAACAGTCACCATTGCCACTTTAGTTCCTCTGTAAGTAGTTATCTGGAGACTGCATTATTGACTCGCGACGCAATTTGTGTGTCCATCGTCAACAGGATGCTTCAAGGAATGCAGTAACCTGAAAACTGCGCAACTGAAGCAACCAAGGTTATTCCAGGAGGAATTCCAAACGGTGACCATATCCACTTTAGTTCCTTTGTAAGAAGTCATCTGGAGACTGCATTATTGACTCGCGACGCAATTTGTGTGTTCCATCGTCTACAGGAAGCTTCAAGGAATACAGTAAACTGAAAACTGCACATCGAAAGCAACCAAGGTGACTCCCAGGAGTACTTCCGAACAGTCACCATTGCCAATTTAGTTCCTCTGTAAGTAGTTATCTGGAGACTGCGTTCTTGACTCGCGACGCAGTTTGTGCATTCCATCGTCTACAGGAAGCTTCAAGGAATGCAGTGAACTGAAAACTGCGCATCGGAAGCAACCAAGGTGACTCCCAGGAGTACTTCCGAACAGTCACCATTGCCAATTTAGTTCCTCTGTAAGTAGTTATCTGGAGACTGCATTCTTGACTCGCGACGCAGTTTGTGTATTCCATCGTCTACAGGAAGCTTCAAGGAATGCAGTAAACTGAAAACTGCGCATCGAAAGCAACCAAGGTGACTCCCAGGAGTACTTCCGAACAGTCACCATTGCCACTTTAGTTCCTCTGTAAGTAGTTATCTGGAGACTGCATTATTGACTCGCGACGCAATTTGTGTGTCCATCGTCAACAGGATGCTTCAAGGAATGCAGTAACCTGAAAACTGCGCATCGGAAGCAACCAAGGTGACTCCCAGGAGTACTTCCGAACAGTCACCATTGCCACTTTAGTTCCTCTGTAAGTAGTTACCTGGAGACTGCATTATTGACTCGCGACGCAATTTGTGTGATCCATCGTCTACAGGAAGCTTCAAGGAATACAGTAAACTGAAAACTGCGCATCGGAAGCAACCAAGGTGACTCCCAGGAGTACTTCCGAACAGTCACCATTGCCACTTTAGTTCCTCTGTAAGTAGTTATCTGGAGACTGCATTATTGACTCGCGACGCAATTTGTGTGTCCATCGTCAACAGGATGCTTCAAGGAATGCAGTAACCTGAAAACTGCGCAA
This sequence comes from Schistocerca americana, assembly GCF_021461395.2. NCBI lineage: Eukaryota > Metazoa > Arthropoda > Insecta > Orthoptera > Acrididae > Schistocerca > Schistocerca americana. The sequence goes on from NC_060121.1 coordinate 131,763,487, forward strand.
CTGAAGCAACCAAGGTTATTCCAGGAGGAATTCCAAACGGTGACCATATCCACTTTAGTTCCTTTGTAAGAAGTCATCTGGAGACTGCATTATTGACTCGCGACGCAATTTGTGTGTTCCATCGTCTACAGGAAGCTTCAAGGAATGCAGTAAACTGAAAACTGCGCATCGAAAGCAACCAAGGTGACTCCCAGGAGTACTTCCGAACAGTCACCATTGCCAATTTAGTTCCTCTGTAAGTAGTTATCTGGAGACTGCATTCTTGACTCGCGACGCAGTTTGTGTATTCCATCGTCTACAGGAAGCTTCAAGGAATGCAGTAAACTGAAAACTGCGCATCGGAAGCAACCAAGGTGACTCCCAGGAGTACTTCCGAACAGTCACGATTGCCACTTTAGTTCCTCTGTAAGTAGTTATCTGGAGACTGCATTCTTGACTCGCGACGCAGTTTGTGTATTCCATCGTCTACAGGAAGCTTCAAGGAATGCAGTAAACTGAAAACTGCGCATCGAAAGCAACCAAGGTGACTCCCAGGAGTACTTCCGAACAGTCACCATTGCCACTTTAGTTCCTCTGTAAGTAGTTATCTGGAGACTGCATTATTGACTCGCGACGCAATTTGTGTGTCCATCGTCAACAGGATGCTTCAAGGAATGCAGTAACCTGAAAACTGCGCATCGGAAGCAACCAAGGTGACTCCCAGGAGTACTTCCGAACAGTCACCATTGCCACTTTAGTTCCTCTGTAAGTAGTTATCTGGAGACTGCATTCTTGACTCGCGACGCAGTTTGTGTATTCCATCGTCTACAGGAAGCTTCAAGGAATGCAGTAAACTGAAAACTGCGCATCGGAAGCAACCAAGGTGACTCCCAGGAGTACTTCCGAACAGTCACCATTGCCACTTTAGTTCCTCTGTAAGTAGTTATCTGGAGACTGCATTCTTGACTCGCGACGCAGTTTGTGTATTCCATCGTCTACAGGAAGCTTCAAGGAATGCAGTAAACTGAAAGCTGCGCATCGGAAGCAAATAAGGTGACTCCCAGGAGTACTTCCGAACAGTCACCATTGCCACTTTAGTTCCTCTGTAAGTAGTTATCTGGAGACTGCATTCTTGACTCGCGACGCAGTTAGTGTATTCCATCGTCTACAGGAAGCTTCAAGGAATGCAGTAAACTGAAAACTGCGCATCGGAAGCAACCAAGGTGACTCCCAGGAGTACTTCCGAACAGTCACCATTGCCACTTTAGTTCCTCTGTAAGTTGTTATCTGGAGACTGCATTATTGACTCGCGACGCAATTTGTGTGTCCATCGTCAACAGGATGCTTCAAGGAATGCAGTAACCTGAAAACTGCGCAACTGAAGCAACCAAGGTTATTCCAGGAGGAATTCCAAACGGTGACCATATCCACTTTAGTTCCTTTGTAAGAAGTCATCTGGAGACTGCATTATTGACTCGCGACGCAATTTGTGTGTTCCATCGTCTACAGGAAGCTTCAAGGAATACAGTAAACTGAAAACTGCGCATCGAAAGCAACCAAGGTGACTCCCAGGAGTACTTCCGAACAGTCACCATTGCCACTTTAGTTCCTCTGTAAGTAGTTATCTGGAGAATGCATTCTTGACTCGCGACGCAGTTTGTGTATTCCATCGTCTACAGGAAGCTTCAAGGAATGCAGTAAACTGAAAACTGCGCATCGGAAGCAACCAAGGTGACTCCCAGGAGTACTTCCGAACAGTCACCATTGCCACTTTAGTTCCTCTGTAAGTAGTTATCTGGAGACTGCATTATTGACTCGCGACGCAGTTTGTGTATTCCATCGTCTACAGGAAGCTTCAAGGAATGCAGTAAACTGAAAACTGCGCATCGGAAGCAACCAAGGTGACTCCCAGGAGTACTTCCGAACAGTCACCATTGCCACTTTAGTTCCTCTGTAAGTAGTTATCTGGAGACTGCATTATTGACTCGCGACGCAGTTTGTGTATTCCATCGTCTACAGGAAGCTTCAAGGAATGCAGTAAACTGAAAACTGCGCATCGGAAGCAACCAAGGTGACTCCCAGGAGTACTTCCGAACAGTCACCATTGCCACTTTAGTTCCTCTGTAAGTAGTTATCTGGAGACTGCATTCTTGACTCGCGACGCAGTTTGTGTATTCCATCGTCTACAGGAAGCTTCAAGGAATGCAGTAAACTGAAAACAGCGCATCGGAAGCAACCAAGGTGACTCCCAGGAGTACTTCCGAACAGTCACCATTGCCACTTTAGTTCCTCTGTAAGTAGTTATCTGGAGACTGCATTCTTGACTCGCGACGCAGTTTGTGTATTCCATCGTCTACAGGAAGCTTCAAGGAATGCAGTAAACTGAAAGCTGCGCATCGGAAGCAACCAAGGTGACTCCCAGGAGTACTTCCGAACAGTCACCATTGCCACTTTAGTTCCTCTGTAAGTAGTTATCTGGAGACTGCATTATTGACTCGCGACGCAGTTTGTGTATTCCATCGTCTACAGGAAGCTTCAAGGATTGCAGTAAACTGAAAACTGCGCATCGGAAGCAACCAAGGTGACTCCCAGGAGTACTTCCGAACAGTCACCATTGCCACTTTAGTTCCTCTGTAAGTAGTTATCTGGAGACTGCATTCTTGACTCGCGACGCAGTTTGTGTATTCCATCGTCTACAGGAAGCTTCAAGGAATGCAGTAAACTGAAAACTGCGCATCGGAAGCAACCAAGGTGACTCCCAGGAGTACTTCCGAACAGTCACCATTGCCACTTTAGTTCCTCTGTAAGTAGTTATCTGGAGACTGCATTCTTGACTCGCGACGCAGTTTGTGAATTCCATCGTCTACAGGAAGCTTCAAGGAATGCAGTAAACTGAAAACTGCGCATCGGAAGCAACCAAGGTGACTCCCAGGAGTACTTCCGAACAGTCACCATTGCCACTTTAGTTCCTCTGTAAGTAGTTATCTGGAGACAGCATTCTTGACTCGCGACGCAATTTGTGTATTCCATCGTCTACAGGACGCTTCAAGGAATGCAGTAAACTAAAAACTGCGCATCGGAAGCAACCAAGGTGACTCCCAGGAGTACTTCCGAACAGTCACCATTGCCGCTTTAGTTCCTCTGTAAGTAGTTATGTGGAGACTGCATTATTGACTCGCGACGCAATTTGTGTGTCCATCGTCAACAGGATGCTTCAAGGAATGCAGTAACCTGAAAACTGCGCATCGGAAGCAACCAAGGTTATTCCAGGAGGAATTCCAAACGGTGACCATATCCACTTTAGTTCCTTTGTAAGAAGTCATCTGGAGACTGCATTATTGACTCGCGACGCAATTTGTGTGTTCCATCGTCTACAGGAAGCTTCAAGGAATACAGTAAACTGAAAACTGCGCATCGAAAGCAACCAAGGTGACTCCCAGGAGTACTTCCGAACAGTCACCATTGCCACTTTAGTTCCTCTGTAAGTAGTTATCTGGAGACTGCATTCTTGACTCGCGACGCAATTTGTGTATTCCATCGTCTACAGGAAGCTTCAAGGAATGCAGTAAACTGAAAACTGCGCATCGGAAGCAACCAAGGTGACTCCCAGGAGTACTTCCGAACAGTCACCATTGCCACTTTAGTTCCTCTGTAAGTAGTTATCTGTAGACTGCATTCTTGACTCGCGACGCAATTTGTGTATTCCATCGTCTACAGGAAGCTTCAAGGAATGCAGTAAACTGAGAACTGCGCATCGGAAGCAACCAAGGTGACTCCCAGGAGTACTTCCGAACAGTCACCATTGCCACTTTAGTTCCTCTGTAAGTAGTTATCTGGAGACTGCATTATTGACTCGCGACGCAATTTGTGTATTCCATCGTCTACAAGAAGCTTCAAGGAATGCAGTAAACTGAAAACTGCGTATCGAAAGCAACCAAGGTGACTCCCAGGAGTACTTCCGAACAGTCACCATTGCCACTTTAGTTCCTCTGTAAGTAGTTATCTGGAGACTGCATTATTGACTCGCGACGCAATTTGTGTGTCCATCGTCAACAGGATGCTTCAAGGAATGCAGTAACCTGAAAACTGCGCATCTGAAGCAACCAAGGTTATTCCAGGAGGAATTCCAAACGGTGACCATATCCACTTTAGTTCCTTTGTAAGAAGTCATCTGGAGACTGCATTATTGACTCGCGACGAAATTTGTGTGTTCCATCGTCTACAGGAAGCTTCAAGGAATACAGTAAACTGAAAACTGCGCATCGGAAGCAACCAAGGTGACTCCCAGGAGTACTTCCGAACAGTCACCATTGCCACTTTAGTTCCTCTGTAAGTAGTTATCTGGAGACTGCATTATTGACTCGCGACGCAATTTGTGTGTCCATCGTCAACAGGATGCCTCAAGGAATGCAGTAACCTGAAAACTGCGCATCTGAAGCAACCAAGGTGACTCCCAGGAGTACTTCCGAACAGTCACCATTGCCACTTTAGTTCCTCTGTAAGTAGTTATCTGGAGACTGCATTCTTGACTCGCGACGCAGTTTGTGTATTCCATCGTCTACAGGAAGCTTCAAGGAATGCAGTAAACTGAAAACTGCGCATCGGAAGCAACCAAGGTGACTCCCAGGAGTACTTCCGAACAGTCACCATTGCCACTTTAGTTCCTCTGTAAGTAGTTATCTGGAGACTGCATTCTTGACTCGCGACGCAATTTGTGTATTCCATCGTCTACAGGAAGCTTCAAGGAATGCAGTAAACTGAGAACTGCGCATCGGAAGCAACCAAGGTGACTCCCAGGAGTACTTCCGAACAGTCACCATTGCCACTTTAATTCCTCTGTAAGTAGTTATCTGGAGACTGCATTATTGACTCGCGACGCAATTTGTGTATTCCATCGTCTACAAGATGCTTCAAGGAATGCAGTAAACTGAAAACTGCGTATCGAAAGCAACCAAGGTGACTCCCAGGAGTACTTCCGAACAGTCACCATTGCCACTTTAGTTCCTCTGTAAGTAGTTATCTGGAGACTGCATTATTGACTCGCGACGCAATTTGTGTGTCCATCGTCAACAGGATGCTTCAAGGAATGCAGTAACCTGAAAACTGCGCATCTGAAGCAACCAAGGTTATTCCAGGAGGAATTCCAAACGGTGACCATATCCACTTTAGTTCCTTTGTAAGAAGTCATTTGGAGACTGCATTATTGACTCGCGACGAAATTTGTGTGTTCCATCGTCTACAGGAAGCTTCAAGGAATACAGTAAACTGAAAACTGCGCATCGAAAGCAACCAAGGTGACTCCCAGGAGTACTTCCGAACAGTCACCATTGCCACTTTAGTTCCTCTGTAAGTAGTTATCTGGAGACTGCATTATTGACTCGCGACGCAATTTGTGTGTCCATCGTCAACAGGATGCTTCAAGGAATGCAGTAACCTGAAAACTGCGCATCTGAAGCAACCAAGGTTATTCCAGGAGGAATTCCAAACGGTGACCATATCCACTTTAGTTCCTTTGTAAGAAGTCATCTGGAGACTGCATTATTGACTCGCGACGAAATTTGTGTGTTCCATCGTCTACAGGAAGCTTCAAGGAATACAGTAAACTGAAAACTGCGCATCGGAAGCAACCAAGGTGACTCCCAGGAGTACTTCCGAACAGTCACCATTGCCACTTTAGTTCCTCTGTAAGTAGTTATCTGGAGACTGCATTATTGACTCGCGACGCAATTTGTGTGTCCATCGTCAACAGGATGCTTCAAGGAATGCAGTAACCTGAAAACTGCGCATCTGAAGCAACCAAGGTGACTCCCAGGAGTACTTCCGAACAGTCACCATTGCCACTTTAGTTCCTCTGTAAGTAGTTATCTGGAGACTGCATTCTTGACTCGCGACGCAGTTTGTGTATTCCATCGTCTACAGGAAGCTTCAAGGAATGCAGTAAACTGAAAACTGCGCATCGGAAGCAACCAAGGTTATTCCAGGAGGAATTCCGAACAGTCACCATTGCCACTTTAGTTCCTCTGTAAGTAGTTATCTGGAGACTGCATTCTTGACTCGCGACGCAGTTTGTGTATTCCATCGTCTACAGGAAGCTTCAAGGAATGCAGTAAACTGAAAACTGCGCATCGGAAGCAACCAAGGTGACTCCCAGGAGTACTTCCGAACAGTCACCATTGCCACTTTAGTTCCTCTGTAAGTATTTATCTGGAGACTGCATTCTTGACTCGCGACGCAGTTTGTGTATTCCATCGTCTACAGGAAGCTTCAAGGAATGCAGTAAACTGAAAACTGCGCATCGGAAGCAACCAAGGTGACTCCCAGGAGTACTTCCGAACAGTCACCATTGCCACTTTAGTTCCTCTGTAGGTAGTTATCTGGAGACTGCATTCTTGACTCGCGACGCAGTTTGTGTATTCCATTGTCTACAGGAAGCTTCAAGGAATGCAGTAAACTGAAAACTGCGCATCGGAAGCAACCAAGGTGACTCCCAGGAGTACTTCCGAACAGTCACCATTGCCACTTTAGTTCCTCTGTAAGTAGTTATCTGGAGACTGCATTCTTGACTCGCAACGCAGTTTGTGTATTCCATTGTCTACAGGAAGCTTCAAGGAATGCAGTAAACTGAAAACTGCGCATCGGAAGCAACCAAGGTGACTCCCAGGAGTACTTCCGAACAGTCACCATTGCCACTTTAGTTCCTCTGTAAGTAGTTATCTGGAGACTGCATTATTGACTCGCGACGCAATTTGTGTGTCCATCGTCAACAGGATGCTTCAAGGAATGCAGTAACCTGAAAACTGCGCATCTGAAGCAACCAAGGTTATTCCAGGAGGAATTCCAAACGGTGACCATATCCACTTCAGTTCCTTTGTAAGAAGTCATCTGGAGACTGCATTATTGACTCGCGACGCAATTTGTGTGTTCCATCGTCTACAGGAAGCTTCAAGGAATACAGTAAACTGAAAACTGCGCATCGAAAGCAACCAAGGTGACTCCCAGGAGTACTTCCGAACAGTCACCATTGCCACTTTAGTTCCTCTGTAAGTAGTTATCTGGAGACTGCATTCTTGACTCGCGACGCAGTTTGTGTATTCCATCGTCTACAGGAAGCTTCAAGGAATGCAGTAAACTGAAAACTGCGCATCGGAAGCAACCAAGGTGACTCCCAGGAGTACTTCCGAACAGTCACCATTGCCACTTTAGTTCCTCTGTATGTAGTTATCTGGAGACTGCATTATTGACTCGCGACGCAATTTGTGTATTCCATCGTCTACAGGAAGCTTCAAGGAATGCAGTAAACTGAAAACTGCGCATCGGAAGCAACCAAGGTGACTCCCAGGAGTACTTCCGAACAGTCACCATTGCCACTTTAGTTCCTCTGTAAGTAGTTATCTGGAGACTGCATTCTTGACTCGCGACGCAGTTTGTGTATTCCATCGTCTACAGGAAGCTTCAAGGAATACAGTAAACTGAAAACTGCGCATCGAAAGCAACGACTTTGACACCCAGGAGGACTTCCGAACAGTGACCATAGCGACATTTATTTGTTTGTAAGAAGTCATCTGGAGACAGCATTCTTGACTCGCGACGCAGTTTGTGTATTCCATCGTCTACAGGAAGCTTCAAGGAATGCAGTAAACTGAAAACTGCGCATCGGAAGCAACCAAGGTGACTCCCAGGAGTACTTCCGAACAGTCACCATTGCCACTTTAGTTCCTCTGTAAGTAGTTATCTGGAGACTGCATTCTTGACTCGCGACGCAGTTTGTGTATTCCATCGTCTACAGGAAGCTTCAAGGAATGCAGTAAACTGAAAACTGCGCATCGGAAGCAACCAAGGTGACTCCCAGGAGTACTTCCGAACAGTCACCATTGCCACTTTAGTTCCTCTGTAAGTAGTTATCTGGAGACTGCATTCTTGACTCGCGACGCAGTTTGTGTATTCCATCGTCTACAGGAAGCTTCAAGGAATGCAGTAAACTGAAAACTGCGCATCGGAAGCAACCAAAGTGACTCCCAGGAGTACTTCCGAACAGTCACCATTGCCACTTTAGTTCCTCTGTAAGTAGTAATCTGGAGACTGCATTCTTGACTCGCGACGCAGTTTGTGTATTCCATCGTCTACAGGAAGCTTCAAGGAATGCAGTAAACTGAAAACTGCGCATCTGAAGCAACCAAGGTTATTCCAGGAGGAATTCCAAACGGTGACCATATCCACTTTAGTTCCTTTGTAAGAAGTCATCTGGAGACTGCATTATTGACTCGCGACGCAATTTGTGTGTTCCATCGTCTACAGGAAGCTTCAAGGAATGCAGTAAACTGAAAACTGCGCATCGGAAGCAACCAAGGTGACTCCCAGGAGTACTTCCGAACAGTCACCATTGCCACTTTAGTTCCTCTGTAAGTAGTTATCTGGAGACTGCATTCTTGACTCGCGACGCAGTTTGTGTATTCCATCGTCTACAGGAAGCTTCAAGGAATGCAGTAAACTGAAAACTGCGCATCGGAAGCAACCAAGGTGACTCCCAGGAGTACTTCCGAACAGTCACCATTGCCACTTTAGTTCCTCTGTAAGTAGTTATCTGGAGACTGCATTCTTGACTCGCGACGCAGTTTGTGTATTCCATCGTCTACAGGAAGCTTCAAGGAATGCAGTAAACTGAAAACTGCGCATCGGAAGCAACCAAGTTGACTCCCAGCAGTACTTCCGAACAGTCACCATTGCCACTTTAGTTCCTCTGTAAGTAGTTATCTGGAGACTGCATTCTTGACTCGCGACGCAGTTTGTGTATTCCATCGTCTACAGGAAGCTTCAAGGAATGCAGTAAACTGAAAACTGCGCATCTGAAGCAACCAAGGTTATTCCAGGAGGAATTCCAAACGGTGACCATATCCACTTTAGTTCCTTTGTAAGAAGTCATCTGGAGACTGCATTATTGACTCGCGACGCAATTTGTGTGTTCCATCGTCTACAGGAAGCTTCAAGGAATACAGTAAACTGAAAACTGCGCATCGAAAGCAACGAATTTGACACCCAGGAGGACTTCCGAACGGTGACCATAGCGACTTTTATTTGTTTGTAAGAAGTCATCTGGAGACTGCATTCTTGACTCGCGACGCAGTTTGTGTATTCCATCGTCTACAGGAAGCTTCAAGGAATGCAGTAAACTGAAAACTGCGCATCGGAAGCAATCAAGGTGACTCCCAGGAGTACTTCCGAACAGTCACCATTGCCACTTTAGTTCCTCTGTAAGTAGTTATCTGGAGACTGCATTCTTGACTCGCGACGCAGTTTGTGTATTCCATCGTCTACAGGAAGCTTCAAGGAATGCAGTAAACTGAAAACTGCGCATCGGAAGCAACCAAGGTGACTCCCAGGAGTACTTCCGAACAGTCACCATTGCCACTTTAGTTCCTCTGTAAGTAGTTATCTGGAGACTGCATTCTTGACTCGCGACGCAGTTTGTGTATTCCATCGTCTTTAGGAAGCTTCAAGGAATGCAGTAAACTGAAAACTGCGTATCGGAAGCAACCAAGGTGACTCCCAGGAGTACTTCCGAACAGTCACCATTGCCACTTTAGTTCCTCTGTAAGTAGTTATCTGGAGACTGCATTCTTGACTCGCGACGCAGTTTGTGTATTCCATCGTCTACAGGAAGCTTCAAGGAATGCAGTAAACTGAAAACTGCGCATCGGAAGCAACCAAGGTGACTCCCAGGAGTACTTCCGAACAGTCACCATTGCCACTTTAGTTCCTCTGTAAGTAGTTATCTGGAGACTGCATTCTTGACTCGCGACGCAGTTTGTGTATTCCATCGTCTACAGGAAGCTTCAAGGAATGCAGTAAACTGAAAACTGCGCATCGGAAGCAACCAAGGTGACTTCCAGGAGTACTTCCGAACAGTCACCATTGCCACTTTAGTTCCTCTGTAAGTAGTTATCTGGAGACTGCATTCTTGACTCGCGACGCTGTTTGTGTATTCCATCGTCTACAGGAAGCTTCAAGGAATGCAGTAAACTGAAAACTGCGCATCGGAAGCAACCAAGGTGACTCCCAGGAGTACTTCCGAACAGTCACCATTGCCACTTTAGTTCCTCTGTAAGTACTTATCTGGAGACTGCATTCTTGACTCGCGACGCAGTTTGTGTATTCCATCGTCTACAGGAAGCTTCAAGGAATGCAGTAAACTGAAAACTGCGCATCGGAAGCAACCAAGGTGACTCCCAGGAGTACTTCCGAACAGTCACCATTGCCACTTTAGTTCCTCTGTAAGTAGTTATCTGGAGACTGCATTCTTGACTCGCGACGCAGTTTGTGTATTCCATCGTCTACAGGAAGCTTCAAGGAATGCAGTAAACTGAAAACTGCGCATCGGAAGCAACCAAGGTGACTCCCAGGAGTACTTCGGAACAGTCACCATTGCCACTTTAGTTCCTCTGTAAATAGTTATCTGGAGACTGCATTATTGACTCGCGACGCAATTTGTGTGTCCATCGTCAACAGGATGCTTCAAGGAATGCAGTAAACTGAAAACTGCGCATCTGAAGCAACCAAGGTTATTCCAGGAGGAATTCCAAACGGTGACCATATCCACTTTAGTTCCTTTGTAAGAAGTCATCTGGAGACTGCATTATTGACTCGCGACGCAATTTGTGTGTTCCATCGTCTACAGGAAGCTTCAAGGAATACAGTAAACTGAAAACTGCGCATCGAAAGCAACGAATTTGACACCCAGGAGGACTTCCGAACGGTGACCATAGCGACTTTTATTTGTTTGTAAGAAGTCATCTGGAGACTGCATTATTGACTTGCGATGGAATTTGTGTGTTCCATCGTCTACAGGAAGCTTCAAGGAATGCAGTAAACTGAAAACTGCGCATCGGAAGCAACCAAGGTGCCTCCCAGGAGTACTTCCGAACAGTCACCATTGCCACTTTAGTTCCTCTGTGAGTAGTTATCTGGAGACTGCATTCTTGACTCGCGACGCAGTTTGTGTATTCCATCGTCTACAGGAAGCTTCAAGGAATGCAGTAAACTGAAAACTGCGCATCGGAAGCAACCAAGGTGACTCCCAGGAGTACTTCCGAACAGTCACCATTGCCACTTTAGTTCCTCTGTAAGTAGTTATCTGGAGACTGCATTCTTGACTCGCGACGCAGTTTGTGTATTCCATCGTCTACAGGAAGCTTCAAGGAATGCAGTAAACTGAAAACTGCGCATCGGAAGCAACCAAGGTGACTCCCAGGAGTACTTCCGAACAGTCACCATTGCCACTTTAGTTCCTCTGTAAGTAGTTATCTGGAGACTGCATTCTTGACTCGCGACGCAGTTTGTGTATCCCATCGTCTACAGGAAGCTTCAAGGAATGCAGTAAACTGAAAACTGCGCATCGGAAGCAACCAAGGTGACTCCCAGGAGTACTTCCGAACAGTCACCATTGCCACTTTAGTTCCTCTGTAAGTAGTTATCTGGAGACTGCATTCTTGACTCGCGACGCAGTTTGTGTATTCCATCGTCTACAGGAAGCTTCAAGGAATACAGTAAACTGAAAACTGCGCATCGAAAGCAACGAATTTGACACCCAGGAGGACTTCCGAACGGTGACCATAGCGACTTTTATTTGTTTGTAAGAAGTCATCTGGAGACTGCATTATTGACTTGCGATGGAATTTGTGTGTTCGATCGTCTACAGGAAGCTTCAAGGAATGCAGTAAACTGAAAACTGCGCATCGGAAGCAACCAAGGTGACTCCCAGGAGTACTTCCGAACAGTCACCATTGCCACTTTAGTTCCTCTGTAAGTAGTTATCTGGAGACTGCATTCTTGACTCGCGACGCAGTTTGTGTATTCCATCGTCTACAGGAAGCTTCAAGGAATGCAGTAAATTGAAAACTGCGCATCGGAAGCAACCAAGGTGACTCCCAGGAGTACTTCCGAACAGTCACCATTGCCACTTTAGTTCCTCTGTAAGTAGTTATCTGGAGACTGCATTCTTGACTCGCGACGCAGTTTGTGTATCCCATCGTCTACAGGAAGCTTCAAGGAATGCAGTAAACTGAAAACTGCGCATCGGAAGCAACCAAGGTGACTCCCAGGAGTACTTCCGAACAGTCACCATTGCCACTTTAGTTCCTCTGTAAGTAGTTATCTGGAGACTGCATTCTTGACTCGCGAGGCAATTTGTGTGTTCCATCGTCTACAGGAAGCTTCAAGGAATACAGTAAACTGAAAACTGCGCATCGAAAGCAACGAATTTGTCACCCAGGAGGACTTCCGAACGGTGACCATAGCGACTTTTATTTGTTTGTAAGAAGTCATCTGGAGACTGCATTCTTGACTCGCGACGCAGTTTGTGTATTCCATCGTCTACAGGAAGCTTCAAGGAATGCAGTAAACTGAAAACTGCGCATCGGAAGCAACCAAGGTGACTCCCAGGAGTACTTCCGAACAGTCACCATTGCCACTTTAGTTCCTCTGTAAGTAGTTATCTGGAGACTGCATTCTTGACTCGCGACGCAGTTTGTGTATTCCATCGTCTACAGGAAGCTTCAAGGAATGCAGTAAACTGAAAACTGCGCATCGGAAGCAACCAAGGTGACTCCCAGGAGTACTTCCGAACAGTCACCATTGCCACTTTAGTTCCTCTGTAAGTAGTTATCTGGAGACTGCATTCTTGACTCGCGACGCAGTTTGTGTATTCCATCGTCTACAGGAAGCTTCAAGGAATGCAGTAAACTGAAAACTGCGCATCGGAAGCAACCAAGGTGACTCCCAGGAGTACTTCCGAACAGTCACCATTGCCACTTTAGTTCCTCTGTAAGTAGTTATCTGGAGACTGCATTCTTGACTCGCGACGCAGTTTGTGTATTCCATCGTCTACAGGAAGCTTCAAGGAATGCAGTAAACTGAAAACTGCGCATCGGAAGCAACCAAGGTGACTCCCAGGAGTACTTCCGAACAGTCACCATTGCCACTTTAGTTCCTCTGTAAGTAGTTATCTGGAGACTGCATTCTTGACTCGCGACGCAGTTTGTGTATTCCATCGTCTACAGGAAGCTTCAAAGAATGCAGTAAACTGAAAACTGCGCATCGGAAGCAACCAAGGTGACTCCCAGGAGTACTTCCGAACAGTCACCATTGCCACTTTAGTTCCTCTGTAAGTACTTATCTGGAGACTGCATTCTTGACTCGCGACGCAGTTTGTGTATTCCATCGTCTACAGGAAGCTTCAAGGAATGCAGTAAACTGAAAACTGCGCATCGGAAACAACCAAGGTGACTCCCAGGAGTACTTCCGAACAGTCACCATTGCCACTTTAGTTCCTCTGTAAGTAGTTATCTGGAGACTGCATTCTTGACTCGCGACGCAGTTTGTGTATTCCATCGTCTACAGGAAGCTTCAAGGAATGCAGTAAACTGAAAACTGCGCATCGGAAGCAACCAAGGTGACTCCCAGGAGTACTTCCGAACAGTCACCATTGCCACTTTAGTTCCTCTGTAAATAGTTATCTGGAGACTGCATTATTGACTCGCGACGCAATTTGTGTGTCCATCGTCAACAGGATGCTTCAAGGAATGCAGTAAACTGAAAACTGCGCATCTGAAGCAACCAAGGTTATTCCAGGAGGAATTCCATACGGTGACCATATCCACTTTAGTTCCTTTGTAAGAAGTCATCTGGAGACTGCATTATTGACTCGCGACGCAATTTGTGTGTTCCATCGTCTACAGGAAGCTTCAAGGAATACAGTAAACTGAAAACTGCGCATCGAAAGCAACGAATTTGACACCCAGGAGGACTTCCGAACGGTGACCATAGCGACTTTTATTTGTTTGTAAGAAGTCATCTGGAGACTGCATTATTGACTTGCGATGGAATTTGTGTGTTCCATCGTCTACAGGAAGCTTCAAGGAATGCAGTAAACTGAAAACTGCGCATCGGAAGCAACCAAGGTGACTCCCAGGAGTACTTCCGAACAGTCACCATTGCCACTTTAGTTCCTCTGTAAGTAGTTATCTGGAGACTGCATTATTGACTCGCGACGCAGTTTGTGTATTCCATCGTCTACAGGAAGCTTCAAGGAATGCAGTAAACTGAAAACTGCGCATCGGAAGCAACCAAGGTGACTCCCAGGAGTACTTCCGAACAGCCACCATTGCCACTTTAGTTCCTCTGTAAGTAGTTATCTGGAGACTGCATTCTTGACTCGCGACGCAGTTTGGTATTCCATCGTCTACAGGAAGCTTCAAGGAATGCAGTAAACTGAAAACTGCGCATCGGAAGCAACCAAGGTGACTCCCAGGAGTACTTCCGAACAGTCACCATTGCCACTTTAGTTCCTCTGTAAGTAGTTATCTGGAGACTGCATTCTTGACTCGCGACGCAGTTTGTGTATTCCATCGTCTACAGGAAGCTTCAAGGAATGCAGTAAACTGAAAACTGCGCATCGGAAGCTACCAAGGTGACTCCCAGGAGTACTTCCGAACAGTCACCAATGCCACTTTAGTTCCTCTGTAAGTAGTTATCTGGAGACTGCATTCTTGACTCGCGACGCAGTTTGTGTATACCATCGTCTACAGGAAGCTTCAATGAATGCAGTAAACTGAAAACTGCGCATCGGAAGCAACCAAGGTGACTCCCAGGAGTACTTCCGAACAGTCACCATTGCCACTTTAGTTCCTCTGTAAGTAGTTATCTGGAGACTGCATTCTTGACTCGCGACGCAGTTTGTGTATTCCATCGTCTACAGGAAGCTTCAAGGAATGCAGTAAACTGAAAACTGCGCATCGGAAGCAACCAAGGTGACTCCCAGGAGTACTTCCGAACAGTCACCATTGCCACTTTAGTTCCTCTGTAAGTAGTTAACTGGAGACTGCATTCTTGACTCGCGACGCAGTTTGTGTATTCCATCGTCTACAGGAAGCTTCAAGGAATGCAGTAAACTGAAAACTGCGCATCGGAAGCAACCAAGGTGACTCCCAGGAGTACTTCCGAACAGTCACCATTGCCACTCTAGTTCCTCTGTAAGTAGTTATCTGGAGACTGCATTCTTGACTCGCGACGCAGTTTGTGTATTCCACCGTCTACAGGAAGCTTCAAGGAATACAGTAAACTGAAAACTGCGCATCGGAAGCAACCAAGGTGACTCCCAGGAGTACTTCCGAACAGTCACCATGGCCACTTTAGTTCCTCTGTAAGTAGTTATCTGGAGACTGCATTCTTGACTCGCGACGCAGTTTGTGTATTCCATCGTCTACAGGAAGCTTCAAGGAATGCAGTAAACTGAAAACTGCGCATCGGAAGCAACCAAGGTGACTCCCAAGAGTACTTCCGAACAGTCACCATTGCCACTTTAGTTCCTCTGTAAGTAGTTATCTGGAGACTGCATTATTGACTCGCGACGCAGTTTGTGTATTCCATCGTCTACAGGAAGCTTCAAGGAATGCAGTAAACTGTAAACTGCGCATCGGAAGCAACCAAGGTGACTCCCAGGAGTACTTCCGAACAGTCACCATTGCCACTTTAGTTCCTCTGTAAGTAGTTATCTGGAGACTGCATTATTGACTCGCGACGCAATTTGTGTGTCCATCGTCAACAGGATGCTTCAAGGAATGCAATAACCTGAAAACTGCGCAGCTGAAGCAACCAAGGTTATTCCAGGAGGAATTCCAAAAGGTGACCATATCCACTTTAGTTCCTTTGTAAGAAGTCATCTGGAGACTGCATTATTGACTCGCGACGCAATTTGTGTGTTCCATCGTCTACAGGAAGCTTCAAGGAATACAGTAAACTGAAAACTGCGCATCTGAAGCAACCAAGGTGACTCCCAGGAGTACTTCTGAACAGTCACCATTGCCACTTTAGTTCCTCTGTAAGTAGTTATCTGGAGACTGCATTATAGACTCGCGACGCAATTTGTGTGTCCATTGTCAACAGGATGCTTCAAGGAATGCAGTAACCTGAAAACTGCGCATCTGAAGCAACCAAGGTTATTCCAGGAGGAATTCCAAACGGTGACCATATCGACTTTAGTTCCTTTGTAAGAAGTCATCTGGAGACTGCATTATTGACTCGCGACGCAATTTGTGTGTTCCATCGTCTACAGGAAGCTTCAAGGAAAACAGTAAACTGAAAACTGCGCATCGGAAGCAACCAAGGTGACACCCAGGAGGACTTCCGAACGGTGACCATAGCGACTTTTATTTGTTTGTAAGAAGTCATCTGGTGACTGCATTATTGACTTGCGATGGAATTTGTGTGTTCCATCGTCTACAGGAAGCTTCAAGGAATGCAGTAAACTGAAAACTGCGCATCGGAAGCAACCAAGGTGACTCCCAGGAGTACTTCCGAACAGTCACCATTGCCACTTTAGTTCCTCTGTAAGTAGTTATCTGGAGACTGCATTATTGACTCGCGACGCAATTTGTGTGTCCATCGTCAACAGGATGCTTCAAGGAATGCAGTAACCTGAAAACTGCGCATCGGAAGCAACCAAGGTGACTCCCAGGAGTACTTCCGAACAGTCGCCATTGCCACTTTAGTTCCTCTGTAAGTAGTTATCTGGAGACTGCCTTCTTGACTCGCGACGCAGTTTGCGTATTCCATCGTCTACAGGAAGCTACAAGGAATGCAGTAAACTGAAAACTGCGCATCGGAAGCAACCAAGGTGACTCCCAGGAGTACTTCCGAACAGTCACCATTGCCACTTTAGTTCCTCTGTAAGTAGTTATCTGGAGACTGCATTATTGACTCGCGACGCAATTTGTGTGTCCATCGTCAACAGGATGCTTCAAGGAATGCAGTAACCTGAAAACTGCGCATCGGAAGCAACCAAGGTGACTCCCAGGAGTACTTCCGAACAGTCACCATTGCCACTTTAGTTCCTCAGTAAGTAGTTATCTGGAGACTGCATTATTGACTCGCGGCGCAATTTGTGTGTCCATCGTCAACCGGATGCTTCAAGGAATGCAGTAACCTGAAAACTGCGCATCTGAAGCAACCAAGGTTATTCCAGGAGGAATTCCAAACGGTGACCATATCCACTTTAGTTCCTTTGTAAGAAATCATCTGGAGACTGCATTATTGACTCGCGACGCAATTTGTGTGTTCCATCGTCTACAGGAAGCTTCAAGGAATACAGTAAACTGAAAACTGCGCATCGGAAGCAACCAAGGTGACTCCCAGGAGTACTTCCGAACAGTCACCATTGCCACTTTAGTTCCTCTGTAAGTAGTTATCTGGAGACTGCATTCTTGACTCGCGACGCAGTTTGTGTATTCCATCGTCTACAGGATGCTTCAAGGAATGCAGTAAACTGAAAACTGCGCATCGGTAGCAACCAAGGTGACTCCCAGGAGTACTTCCGAACAGTCACCATTGCCACTTTAGTTCCTCTGTAAGTAGTTATCTGGAGACTGCATTATTGACTCGCGACGCAATTTCTGTGTCCATCGTCAACAGGATGCTTCAAGGAATGCAGTAACCTGAAAACTGCGCATCTGAAGCAACCAAGATTATTCCAGGAGGAATTCCAAACGGTGACCATATCCACTTTAGTTCCTCTGTAAGTAGTCATCTGGAGACTGCATTATTGACTCGCGACGCAATTTGTGTGTTCCATCGTCTACAGGAAGCTTCAAGGAATACAGTAAACTGAAAACTGCGCATCGGAAGCAACCAAGGTGACTCCCAGGAGTACTTCCGAACAGTCACCATTGCCACTTTAGTTCCTCTGTAAGTAGTTATCTGGAGACTGCATTCTTGACTCGCGACGCAGTTTGTGTATTCCATCGTCTACAGGAAGCTTCAAGGAATGCAGTTAACTGAAAACTGCGCATCGGAAGCAACCAAGGTGACTCCCAGGAGTACTTCCGAACAGTCACCAATGCCACTTTAGTTCCTCTGTAAGTAGTTATCTGGAGACTGCATTATTGACTCGCGACGCAATTTGTGTGTCCATCGTCAACAGGATGCTTCAAGGAATGCAGTAACCTGAAAACTGCGCATCGGAAGCAACCAAGGTGACTCCCAGGAGCACTTCCGAACAGTCACCATTGCCACTTTAGTTCCTCTGTAAGTAGTTATCTGGAGACTGCATTATTGACTCGCGACGCAATTTGTGTGTCCATCGTCAACAGGATGCTTCAAGGAATGCAGTAACCTGAAAACTGCGCATCTGGAGCAACCAAGGTTATTCCAGGAGGAATTCCAAACGGTGACCATATCCACTTTAGTTCCTTTGTAAGAAGTCATCTGGAAACTGCATTATTGACTCGCGACGCAATTTGTGTGTTCCATCGTCTACAGGAAGCTTCAAGGAATACAGTAAACTGAAAACTGCGCATCGGAAGCAACCAAGGTGACTCCCAGGAGTACTTCCGAACAGTCACCATTGCCACTTTATTTCCTCTGTAAGAAGTTATCTGGAGACTGCATTCTTGACTCGCGACGCAGTTTGTGTATTCCATCGTCTACAGGAAGCTTCAAGGAATGCAGTAAACTGAAAACTGCGCATCGGAAGCAACCAAGGTGACTCCCAGGAGTACTTCCGAACAGTCACCATTGCCACTTTAGTTCCTCTGTAAGTAGTTATCTGGAGACTGCATTCTTGACTCGCGACGCATTTTGTGTATTCCATCGTCTACAGGAAGCTTCAAGGAATGCAGTAAACTGAAAACTGCGCATCGGAAGCAACCAAGGTGACTCCCAGGAGTACTTCCGAACAGTCACCATTGCCACTTTAGTTCCTCTGTAAGTAGTTATCTGGAGACTGCATTCTTGACTCGCGACGCAGTTTGTGTATTCCATCGTCTACAGGAAGCTTCAAGGAATGCAGTAAACTGAAAACTGCGCATCGGAAGCAACCAAGGTGACTCCCAGGAGTACTTCCGAACAGTCACCATTACCACTTTAGTTCCTCTGTAAGTAGTTATCTGGAGACTGCATTCTTGACTCGCGACGCAATTTGTGTGTCCATCGTCAACAGGATGCTTCAAGGAATGCAGTAACCTGAAAACTGCGCATCGGAAGCAACCAAGGTGACTCCCAGGAGTACTTCCGAACAGTCACCATTGCCACTTTAGTTCCTCTGTAAGTAGTTATCTGGAGACTGCATTATTGACTCGCGACGCAATTTGTGTGTCCATCGTCAACAGGATGCTTCAAGGAATGCAGTAACCTGAAATATGCGCATCTGAAGCAACCAAGGTTATTCCAGGAGGAATTCCAAACGGTGACCATATCCACTTTAGTTCCTTTGTAAGAAGTCATCTGGAGACTGCATTATTGACTCGCGACGCAATTTGTGTGTTCCATCGTCTACAGGAAGCTTCAAGGAATACAGTAAACTGAAAACTGCGCATCGGAAGCAACCAAGGTGACTCCCAGGAGTACTTCCGAACAGTCACCATTGCCACTTTAGTTCCTCTGTAAGTAGTTATCTGGAGACTGCATTATTGACTCGCGACGCAATTTGTGTGTCCATCGTCAACAGGATGCTTCAAGGAATGCAGTAACCTGAAAACTGCGCATCTGAAGCAACCAAGGTTATTCCAGGAGGAATTCCAAACGGTGACCATATCCGCTTTAGTTCCTTTGTAAGAAGTCATCTGGAGACTGCATTCTTGACTCGCGACGCAGTTTGTGTATTCCATCGTCTACAGGAAGCTTCAAGGAATGCAGTAAACTGAAAACTGCGCATCGGAAGCAACCAAGGTGACTCCCAGGAGTACTTCCGAACAGTCACCATTGCCACTTTAGTTCCTCTGTAAGTAGTTATCTGGAGACTGCATTCTTGACTCGCGACGCAGTTTGTGTATTCCATCGTCTACAGGAAGCTTCAAGGAATGCAGTAAACTGAAAACTGCGCATCGGAAGCAACCAAGGTGACTCCCAGGAGTACTTCTGAACAGTCACCATTGCCACTTTAGTTCCTCTGTAAGTAGTTATCTGGAGACTGCATTATTGACTCGCGACGCAATTTGTGTGTCCATCGTCAACAGGATGCTTCAAGGAATGCAGTAACCTGAAAACTGCGCATCCGAAGCAACCAAGGTGACTCCCAGGAGTACTTCCGAACAGTCACCATTGCCACTTTAGTTCCTCTGTAAGTAGTTATCTGGATACTGCATCATTGACTCGCGACGCAATTTGTGTGTCCATCGTCAACAGGATGCTTCAAGGAATGCAGTAACCTGAAAACTGCGCATCTGAAGCAACCAAGGTTATTCCAGGAGGAATTCCAAACGGTGACCATATCCACCTTAGTTCCTTTGTAAGAAGTCATCTGGAGACTGCATTATTGACTCGCGACGCAATTTGTGTGTTCCATCGTCTACAGGAAGCTTCAAGGATACAGTAAACTGAAAACTGCGCATCGGAAGCAACCAAGGTGACTCCCGGGAGTACTTCCGAACAGTCACCATTGCCACTTTAGTTCCTCTGTAAGTAGTTATCTGGAGACTGCATTATTGACTCGCGACGCAATGTGTGTGTCCATCGTCAACAGGATGCTTCAAGGAATGCAGTAACCTGAAAACTGCGCATCTGAAGCAACCAAGGTTATTTCAGGAGGAATTCCAAACGGTGACCATATCCACTTTAGTTCCTTTGTAAGAAGTCATCTGGAGACTGCATTCTTGACTCGCGACGCAGTTTGTGTATTCCATCGTCTACAGGAAGCTTCAAGGAATGCAGTAAACTGAAAACTGCGCATCGGAAGCAACCAAGGTGACTCCCAGGAGTACTTCCGAACAGTCACCATTGCCACTTTAGTTCCTCTGTAAGTAGTTATCTGGAGACTGCATTCTTGACTCGCGACGCAGTTTGTGTATTCCATCGTCTACAGGAAGCTTCAAGGAATGCAGTAAACTGAAAACTGCGCATCGGAAGCAACCAAGGTGACTCCCAGGAGTACTTCCGAACAGTCACCATTGCCACTTTAGTTCCTCTGTAAGTAGTTATCTGGAGACTGCATTATTGACTCGCGACGCAATTTGTGTGTCCATCGTCAACAGGATGCTTCAAGGAATGCAGTAACCTGAAAACTGCGCATCGGAAGCAACCAAGGTGACTCCCAGGAGTACTTCCGAACAGTCACCATTGCCACTTTAGTTCCTCTGTAAGTAGTTATCTGGAGACTGCATTATTGACTCGCGACGCAATTTGTGTGTCCATCGTCAACAGGATGCTTCAAGGAATGCAGTAACCTGAAAACTGCGCATCTGAAGCAACCAAGGTTATTCCAGGAGGAATTCCAAACGGTGACCATATCCACTTTAGTTCCTTTGTAAGAAGTCATCTGGAGACTGCATTCTTGACTCGCGACGCAGTTTGTGTATTCCATCGTCTACAGGAAGCTTCAAGGAATGCAGTAAACTGAAAACTGCGCATCGGAAGCAACCAAGGTGACTCCCAGGAGTACTTCCGAACAGTCACCATTGCCACTTTAGTTCCTCTGTAAGTAGTTATCTGGAGACTGCATTCTTGACTCGCGACGCAGTTTGTGTATTCCATCGTCTACAGGAAGCTTCAAGGAATGCAGTAAACTGAAAACTGCGCATCGGAAGCAACCAAGGTGACTCCCAGGAGTACTTCCGAACAGTCACCATTGCCACTTTAGTTCCTCTGTAAGTAGTTATCTGGAGACTGCATTCTTGACTAGCGACGCAATTTGTGTGTCCATCGTCAACAGGATGCTTCAAGGAATGCAGTAACCTGAAAACTGCGCATCGGAAGCAACCAAGGTGACTCCCAGGAGTACTTCCGAACAGTCACCATTGCCACTTTAGTTCCTTTGTAAGTAGTTATCTGGAGACTGCATTCTTGACTCGCGACGCAGTTTGTGTATTCCATCGTCTACAGGAAGCTTCAAGGAATGCAGTAAACTGCATACTGCGCATCGGAAGCAACCAAGGTGACTCCCAGGAGTACTTCCGAACAGTCACCATTGCCACTTTAGTTTTTCTGTAAGTAGTTATCTGGAGACTGCATTCTTGACTCGTGACGCAGTTTGTGTATTCCATCGTCTACAGGAAGCTTCAAGGAATGCAGTAAACTGAAAACTGCGCATCGGAAGCAACCAAGGTGACTCCCAGGAGTACTTCCGAACAGTCACCATTGCCACTTTAGTTCCTCTGTAAGTAGTTATATGGAGACTGCATTCTTGACTAGCGACGCAATTTGTGTGTCCATCGTCAACAGGATGCTTCAAGGAATGCAGTAACCTGAAAACTGCGCATCGGAAGCAACCAAGGTGACTCCCAGGAGTACTTCCGAACAGTCACCATTGCCACTTTAGTTCCTCTGTAAGTAGTTATCTGGAGACTGCATTATTGACTCGCGACGCAATTTGTGTGTCCATCGTCAACAGGATGCTTCAAGGAATGCAGTAACCTGAAAACTGCGCATCTGAAGCAACCAAGGTTATTCCAGGAGGAATTCCAAACGGTGACCATATCCACTTTAGTTCCTTTGTAAGAACTCATCTGGAGGCTGCATTATTGACTCGCGACGCAATTTGTGTGTTCCATCGTCTACAGGAAGCTTCAAGGAATGCAGTAAACAGAAAACTGCGCATCGGAAGCAACCAAGGTGACTCCCAGGAGTACTTCCGAACAGTCACCATTGCCACTTTAGTTCCTCTGTAAGTAGTTATCTGGAGACTGCATTCTTGACTCGCGACGCAGTTTGTGTTATCCATCGTCTACAGGAAGCTTCAAGAAATGCAGTAAACTGAAAACTGCGCATCGGAAGCAACCAAGGTGACTCCCAGGATTACTTCCGAACAGTCACCATTGCCACTTTAGTTTTTCTGTAAGTAGTTATCTGGAGACTGCATTCTTGACTCGCGACGCAGTTTGTGTATTCCATCGTCTACAGGAAGCTTCAAGGAATGCAGTAAACTGAAAACTGCGCATCGGAAGCAACCAAGGTGACTCCCAGGAGTACTTCCTAACAGTCACCATTGCCACTTTAGTTCCTCTGTAAGTAGTTATCTGGAGACTGCATTCTTGACTAGCGACGCAATTTGTGTGTCCATCGTCAACAGGATGCTTCAAGGAATGCAGTAACCTGAAAACTGCGCATCGGAAGCAACCAAGGTGACTCCCAGGAGTACTTCCGAACAGTCACCATTGCCACTTTAGTTCCTTTGTAAGTAGTTATCTGGAGACTGCATTCTTGACTCGCGACGCAGTTTGTGTATTCCATCGTCTACAGGAAGCTTCAAGGAATGCAGTAAACTGAAAACTGCGCATCGGAAGCAACCAAGGTGACTCCCAGGAGTACTTCTGAACAGTCACCATTGCCACTTTAGTTCCTCTGTAAGTAGTTATCTGGAGACTGCATTCTTGACTCGCGACGCAGTTTGTGTATTCCATCGTCTACAGGAAGCTTCAAGGAATGCAGTAAACTGAAAACTGCGCATCGGAAGCAACCAAGGTGACTCCCAGGAGTACTTCCGAACAGTCACCATTGCCACTTTAGTTCCTCTGTAAGTAGTTATTTGGAGACTGCATTCTTGACTCGCGACGCAATTTGTGTGTCCATCGTCAACAGGACGCTTCAAGGAATGCAGTAACCTGAAAACTGCGCATCGGAAGCAACCAAGGTGACTCCCAGGAGTACTTCTGAACAGTCACCATTGCCACTTTAGTTCCTCTGTAAGTAGTTATCTGGAGACTGCATTCTTGACTCGCGACGCAATTTGTGTGTCCATCGTCAACAGGATGCTTCAAGGAATGCAGTAACCTGAAAACTGCGCATCTGAAGCAACCAAGGTTATTCCAGGAGGAATTCCAAACGGTGACCATATCCACTTTAGTTCCTTTGTAAGAAGTCATCTGGAGACTGCATTATTGACTCGTGACGCAGTTTGCGTGTTCCATCGTCTACAGGAAGCTTCAAGGAATACAGTAAACTGAAAACTGCGCATCGGAAGCAACCAAGGTGACTCCCAGGAGTACTTCCGAACAGTCACCATTGCCACTTTAGTTCCTCTGTAAGTAGTTATCTGGAGACTGCATTCTTGACTCGCGACGCAGTTTGTGTATACCATCGTCTACAGGAAGCTTCAAGGAATGCAGTAAACTGAAAACTGCGCATCGGAAGCAACCAAGGTGACTCCCAGGAGTACTTCCGAACAGTCACCATCGCCACTTTAGTTCCTCTGTAAGTAATTATCTGGAGACTGCATTATTGACTCGCGACGCAATTTGTGTGTCCATCGTCAACAGGATGCTTCAAGGAATGCAGTAACCTGAAAACTGCGCATCGGAAGCAACCAAGGTGACTCCCAGGAGTACTTCCGAACAGTCACCATTGCCACTTTAGTTCCTCTGTAAGTAGTTATCTGGAGACTGCATTATTGACTCGCGACGCAATTTGTGTGTCCATCGTCAACAGGATGCTTCAAGGAATGCAGTAACCTGAAAACTGCGCATCTGAAGCAACCAAGGTTATTCCAGGAGGAATTCCAAACGGTGACCATATCCACTTTAGTTCCTTTGTAAGAACTCATCTGGAGGCTGCATTATTGACTCGCGACGCAATTTGTGTGTTCCATCGTCTACAGGAAGCTTCAAGGAATGCAGTAAACTGAAAACTGCGCATCGGAAGCAACCAAGGTAACTCCCAGGAGTACTTCCGAACAGTCACCATTGCTACTTTAGTTCCTCTGTAAGTAGTTATCTGGAGACTGCATTCTTGACTCGCGACGCAGTTTGTGTATTCCATCGTCTACAGGAAGCTTCAAGGAATGCAGTAAACTGAAAACTGCGCATCGGAAGCAACCAAGGTGACTCCCAGGAGTACTTCCGAACAGTCACCATTGCCACTTTAGTTCCTCTGTAAGTAGTTATCTGGAGACTGCATTCTTGACTAGCGACGCTATTTGTGTGTCCATCGTCAACAGGATGCTTCAAGGAATGCTGTGACCTGAAAACTGCGCATCGGAAGCAACCAAGGTGACTCCCAGGAGTACTTCCGAACAGTCACCATTGCCACTTTAGTTCCTCTGTAAGTAGTTATCTGGAGACTGCATTCTTGACTAGCGACGCAATTTGTGTGTCCATCGTCAACAGGATGCTTCAAGGAATGCTGTAACCTGAAAACTGCGCATCGGAAGCAACCTAGGTGACTCCCAGGAGTACTTCCGAACAGTCACCATTGCCACTTTAGTTCCTCTGTAAGTAGTCATCTGGAGACTGCATTCTTGACTCGCGACGCAGTTTGTGTATTCCATCGTCTACAGGAAGCTTCAAGGAATGCAGTAAACTGAAAACTGCGCATCGGAAGCAACCAAGGTGACTCCCAGGAGTACTTCCGAACAGTCACCATTGCCACTTTAGTTCCTCTGTATGTAGTTATTTGGAGACTGCATTCTTGACTCGCGACGCAATTTGTGTGTCCATCGTCAACAGGATGCTTCAAGGAATGCAGTAACCTGAAAACTGCGCATCGGAAGCAACCAAGGTGACTCCCAGGAGTACTTCCGAACAGTCACCATTGCCACTTTAGTTCCTCTGTAAGTAGTTATCTGGAGACTGCATTCTTGACTCGCGACGCAATTTGTGTGTCCATCGTCAACAGGATGCTTCAAGGAATGCAGTAACCTGAAAACTGCGCACCGGAAGCAACCAAGGTGACTCCCAGGAGTACTTCCGAACAGTCACCATTGCCACTTTAGTTCCTCTGTAAGTAGTTATCTGGAGACTGCATTATTGACTCGCGACGCAATTTGTGTGTCCATCGTCAACAGGATGCTTCAAGGAATGCAGTAACCTGAAAACTGCGCATCTGAAGCAACCAAGGTTATTCCAGGAGGAATTCCAAACGGTGACCATATCCACTTTAGTTCCTTTGTAAGAAGTCATCTGGAGACTGCATTAATGACTCGTGACGCAGTTTGTGTGTTCCATCGTCTACAGGAAGCTTCAAGGAATACAGTAAACTGAAAACTGCGCATCGGAAGCAACCAAGGTGACTCCCAGGAGT
Organism: Schistocerca americana; assembly: GCF_021461395.2. NCBI lineage: Eukaryota > Metazoa > Arthropoda > Insecta > Orthoptera > Acrididae > Schistocerca > Schistocerca americana. The sequence continues at coordinate 131,789,458 of NC_060121.1, forward strand.
ACTTCCGAATAGTCACCATTGCCACTTTAGTTCCTCTATAAGTAGTTATCTGGAGACTGCATTATTGACTCGCGACGCAATTTGTGTGTCCAGCGTCAACAGGATGCTTCAAGGAATGCAGTAACCTGAAAACTGCGCATCGGAAGCAACCAAGGTGACTCCCAGGAGTACTTCCGAACAGTCACCATTGCCACTTTAGTTCCTCTGTAAGTAGTTATCTGGAGACTGCATTCTTGACTCGCGACGCAATTTGTGTGTCCATCGTCAACAGGATGCTTCAAGGAATGCAGTAACCTGAAAACTGCGCATCGAAAGCAACCAAGGTGACTCCCAGGAGTACTTCCGAACAGTCACCATTGCCACTTTAGTTCCTCTGTAAGTAGTTATCTGGAGACTGCATTATTGACTCGCGACGCAATTTGTGTGTCCATCGTCAACAGGATGCTTCAAGGAATGCAGTAACCTGAAAACTGCGCATCTGTAGCAACCAAGGTTATTCCAGGAGGAATTCCAAACGGTGACCATATCCACTTTAGTTCCTTTGTAAGAAGTCATCTGGAGACTGCATTATTGACTCGCGACGCAATTTGTGTATTCCATCGTCTACAGGAAGCTTCAAGGAATACAGTAAACTGAAAACTGCGCATCGGAAGCAACCAAGGTGACTCCCAGGAGTACTTCCGAACAGTCACCATTGCCACTTTAGTTCCTCTGTAAGTAGTTATCTGGAGACTGCATTATTGACTCGCGACGCAATTTGTGTGTCCATCGTCAACAGGATGCTTCAAGGAATGCAGTAACCTGAAAACTGCGCATCTGAAGCAACCAAGGTTATCCAGGAGGAATTCCAAACGGTGACCATATCCACTTTAGTTCCTTTGTAAGAAGTCATCTGGAGACTGCATTATTGACTCGCGACGCAATTTGTGTGTTCCATCGTCTACAGGAAGCTTCAAGGAATACAGTAAACTGAAAACTGCGCATCGGAAGCAACCAAGGTGACTCCCAGGAGTACTTCCGAACAGTCACCATTGCCACTTTAGTTCCTCTGTAAGTAGTTATCTGGAGACTGCATTCTTGACTCGCGACGCAGTTTGTGTATTCCATCGTCTACAGGATGCTTCAAGGAATGCAGTAAACTGAAAACTGCGCATCGGAAGCAACCAAGGTGACTCCCAGGAGTACTTCCGAACAGTCACCATTGCCACTTTAGTTCCTCTGTAAGTAGTTATCTGGAGACTGCATTCTTGACTCGCGACGCAGTTTGTGTATTCCATCGTCTACAGGAAGCTTCAAGGAATGCAGTAAACTGAAAACTGCGCATCGGAAGCAACCAAGGTGACTCCCAGGAGTACTTCCGAACAGTCACCATTGCCACTTTAGTTCCTCTGTAAGTAGTTATCTGGAGACTGCATTCTTGACTCGCGACGCAGTTTGTGTTATCCATCGTCTACAGGAAGCTTCAAGAAATGCAGTAAACTGAAAACTGCGCATCGGAAGCAACCAAGGTGACTCCCAGGATTACTTCCGAACAGTCACCATTGCCACTTTAGTTTTTCTGTAAGTAGTTATCTGGAGACTGCATTCTTGACTCGCGACGCAGTTTGTGTATTCCATCGTCTACAGGAAGCTTCAAGGAATGCAGTAAACTGAAAACTGCGCATCGGAAGCAACCAAGGTGACTCCCAGGAGTACTTCCTAACAGTCACCATTGCCACTTTAGTTCCTCTGTAAGTAGTTATCTGGAGACTGCATTCTTGACTAGCGACGCAATTTGTGTGTCCATCGTCAACAGGATGCTTCAAGGAATGCAGTAACCTGAAAACTGCGCATCGGAAGCAACCAAGGTGACTCCCAGGAGTACTTCCGAACAGTCACCATTGCCACTTTAGTTCCTTTGTAAGTAGTTATCTGGAGACTGCATTCTTGACTCGCGACGCAGTTTGTGTATTCCATCGTCTACAGGAAGCTTCAAGGAATGCAGTAAACTGAAAACTGCGCATCGGAAGCAACCAAGGTGACTCCCAGGAGTACTTCTGAACAGTCACCATTGCCACTTTAGTTCCTCTGTAAGTAGTTATCTGGAGACTGCATTCTTGACTCGCGACGCAGTTTGTGTATTCCATCGTCTACAGGAAGCTTCAAGGAATGCAGTAAACTGAAAACTGCGCATCGGAAGCAACCAAGGTGACTCCCAGGAGTACTTCCGAACAGTCACCATTGCCACTTTAGTTCCTCTGTAAGTAGTTATTTGGAGACTGCATTCTTGACTCGCGACGCAATTTGTGTGTCCATCGTCAACAGGACGCTTCAAGGAATGCAGTAACCTGAAAACTGCGCATCGGAAGCAACCAAGGTGACTCCCAGGAGTACTTCTGAACAGTCACCATTGCCACTTTAGTTCCTCTGTAAGTAGTTATCTGGAGACTGCATTCTTGACTCGCGACGCAATTTGTGTGTCCATCGTCAACAGGATGCTTCAAGGAATGCAGTAACCTGAAAACTGCGCATCTGAAGCAACCAAGGTTATTCCAGGAGGAATTCCAAACGGTGACCATATCCACTTTAGTTCCTTTGTAAGAAGTCATCTGGAGACTGCATTATTGACTCGTGACGCAGTTTGCGTGTTCCATCGTCTACAGGAAGCTTCAAGGAATACAGTAAACTGAAAACTGCGCATCGGAAGCAACCAAGGTGACTCCCAGGAGTACTTCCGAACAGTCACCATTGCCACTTTAGTTCCTCTGTAAGTAGTTATCTGGAGACTGCATTCTTGACTCGCGACGCAGTTTGTGTATACCATCGTCTACAGGAAGCTTCAAGGAATGCAGTAAACTGAAAACTGCGCATCGGAAGCAACCAAGGTGACTCCCAGGAGTACTTCCGAACAGTCACCATCGCCACTTTAGTTCCTCTGTAAGTAATTATCTGGAGACTGCATTATTGACTCGCGACGCAATTTGTGTGTCCATCGTCAACAGGATGCTTCAAGGAATGCAGTAACCTGAAAACTGCGCATCGGAAGCAACCAAGGTGACTCCCAGGAGTACTTCCGAACAGTCACCATTGCCACTTTAGTTCCTCTGTAAGTAGTTATCTGGAGACTGCATTATTGACTCGCGACGCAATTTGTGTGTCCATCGTCAACAGGATGCTTCAAGGAATGCAGTAACCTGAAAACTGCGCATCTGAAGCAACCAAGGTTATTCCAGGAGGAATTCCAAACGGTGACCATATCCACTTTAGTTCCTTTGTAAGAACTCATCTGGAGGCTGCATTATTGACTCGCGACGCAATTTGTGTGTTCCATCGTCTACAGGAAGCTTCAAGGAATGCAGTAAACTGAAAACTGCGCATCGGAAGCAACCAAGGTAACTCCCAGGAGTACTTCCGAACAGTCACCATTGCTACTTTAGTTCCTCTGTAAGTAGTTATCTGGAGACTGCATTCTTGACTCGCGACGCAGTTTGTGTATTCCATCGTCTACAGGAAGCTTCAAGGAATGCAGTAAACTGAAAACTGCGCATCGGAAGCAACCAAGGTGACTCCCAGGAGTACTTCCGAACAGTCACCATTGCCACTTTAGTTCCTCTGTAAGTAGTTATCTGGAGACTGCATTCTTGACTAGCGACGCTATTTGTGTGTCCATCGTCAACAGGATGCTTCAAGGAATGCTGTGACCTGAAAACTGCGCATCGGAAGCAACCAAGGTGACTCCCAGGAGTACTTCCGAACAGTCACCATTGCCACTTTAGTTCCTCTGTAAGTAGTTATCTGGAGACTGCATTCTTGACTAGCGACGCAATTTGTGTGTCCATCGTCAACAGGATGCTTCAAGGAATGCTGTAACCTGAAAACTGCGCATCGGAAGCAACCTAGGTGACTCCCAGGAGTACTTCCGAACAGTCACCATTGCCACTTTAGTTCCTCTGTAAGTAGTCATCTGGAGACTGCATTCTTGACTCGCGACGCAGTTTGTGTATTCCATCGTCTACAGGAAGCTTCAAGGAATGCAGTAAACTGAAAACTGCGCATCGGAAGCAACCAAGGTGACTCCCAGGAGTACTTCCGAACAGTCACCATTGCCACTTTAGTTCCTCTGTATGTAGTTATTTGGAGACTGCATTCTTGACTCGCGACGCAATTTGTGTGTCCATCGTCAACAGGATGCTTCAAGGAATGCAGTAACCTGAAAACTGCGCATCGGAAGCAACCAAGGTGACTCCCAGGAGTACTTCCGAACAGTCACCATTGCCACTTTAGTTCCTCTGTAAGTAGTTATCTGGAGACTGCATTCTTGACTCGCGACGCAATTTGTGTGTCCATCGTCAACAGGATGCTTCAAGGAATGCAGTAACCTGAAAACTGCGCACCGGAAGCAACCAAGGTGACTCCCAGGAGTACTTCCGAACAGTCACCATTGCCACTTTAGTTCCTCTGTAAGTAGTTATCTGGAGACTGCATTATTGACTCGCGACGCAATTTGTGTGTCCATCGTCAACAGGATGCTTCAAGGAATGCAGTAACCTGAAAACTGCGCATCTGAAGCAACCAAGGTTATTCCAGGAGGAATTCCAAACGGTGACCATATCCACTTTAGTTCCTTTGTAAGAAGTCATCTGGAGACTGCATTAATGACTCGTGACGCAGTTTGTGTGTTCCATCGTCTACAGGAAGCTTCAAGGAATACAGTAAACTGAAAACTGCGCATCGGAAGCAACCAAGGTGACTCCCAGGAGTACTTCCGAATAGTCACCATTGCCACTTTAGTTCCTCTATAAGTAGTTATCTGGAGACTGCATTATTGACTCGCGACGCAATTTGTGTGTCCAGCGTCAACAGGATGCTTCAAGGAATGCAGTAACCTGAAAACTGCGCATCGGAAGCAACCAAGGTGACTCCCAGGAGTACTTCCGAACAGTCACCATTGCCACTTTAGTTCCTCTGTAAGTAGTTATCTGGAGACTGCATTCTTGACTCGCGACGCAATTTGTGTGTCCATCGTCAACAGGATGCTTCAAGGAATGCAGTAACCTGAAAACTGCGCATCGAAAGCAACCAAGGTGACTCCCAGGAGTACTTCCGAACAGTCACCATTGCCACTTTAGTTCCTCTGTAAGTAGTTATCTGGAGACTGCATTATTGACTCGCGACGCAATTTGTGTGTCCATCGTCAACAGGATGCTTCAAGGAATGCAGTAACCTGAAAACTGCGCATCTGTAGCAACCAAGGTTATTCCAGGAGGAATTCCAAACGGTGACCATATCCACTTTAGTTCCTTTGTAAGAAGTCATCTGGAGACTGCATTATTGACTCGCGACGCAATTTGTGTATTCCATCGTCTACAGGAAGCTTCAAGGAATACAGTAAACTGAAAACTGCGCATCGGAAGCAACCAAGGTGACTCCCAGGAGTACTTCCGAACAGTCACCATTGCCACTTTAGTTCCTCTGTAAGTAGTTATCTGGAGACTGCATTATTGACTCGCGACGCAATTTGTGTGTCCATCGTCAACAGGATGCTTCAAGGAATGCAGTAACCTGAAAACTGCGCATCTGAAGCAACCAAGGTTATCCAGGAGGAATTCCAAACGGTGACCATATCCACTTTAGTTCCTTTGTAAGAAGTCATCTGGAGACTGCATTATTGACTCGCGACGCAATTTGTGTGTTCCATCGTCTACAGGAAGCTTCAAGGAATACAGTAAACTGAAAACTGCGCATCGGAAGCAACCAAGGTGACTCCCAGGAGTACTTCCGAACAGTCACCATTGCCACTTTAGTTCCTCTGTAAGTAGTTATCTGGAGACTGCATTCTTGACTCGCGACGCAGTTTGTGTATTCCATCGTCTACAGGATGCTTCAAGGAATGCAGTAAACTGAAAACTGCGCATCGGAAGCAACCAAGGTGACTCCCAGGAGTACTTCCGAACAGTCACCATTGCCACTTTAGTTCCTCTGTAAGTAGTTATCTGGAGACTGCATTCTTGACTCGCGACGCAGTTTGTGTATTCCATCGTCTACAGGAAGCTTCAAGGAATGCAGTAAACTGAAAACTGCGCATCGGAAGCAACCAAGGTGACTCCCAGGAGTACTTCCGAACAGTCACCATTGCCACTTTAGTTCCTCTGTAAGTAGTTATCTGGAGACTGCATTATTGACTCGCGACGCAATTTGTGTGTCCATCGTCAACAGGATGCTTCAAGGAATGCAGTAACCTGAAAACTGCGCATCTGAAGCAACCAAGGTGACTTCCAGGAGTACTTCCGAACAGTCACCATTGCCACTTTAGTTCCTCTGTAAGTAGTTATCTGGAGACTGCATTATTGACTCGCGACGCAATTTGTGTGTCCATCGTCAACAGGATGCTTCAAGGAATGCAGTAACCTGAAAACTGCGCATCTGAAGCAACCAAGGCTATTCCAGGAGGAATTCCAAACGGTGACCATATCCACTTTAGTTCCTTTGTAAGAAGTCATCTGGAGACTGCATTATTGACTCGCGACGCAATTTGTGTGTCCATCGTCAACAGGATGCTTCAAGGAATGCAGTAACCTGAAAACTGCGCATCTGAAGCAACCAAGGTTATTCCAGGAGGAATTCCAAACGGTGACCATATCCACTTTAGTTCCTTTGTAAGAAGTCATCTGGAGACTGCATAATTGACTCGCGACGCAATTTGTGTGTTCAATCGTCTACAGGAAGCTTCAAGGAATACAGTAAACTGAAAACTGCGCATCGGAAGCAACCAAGGTGACTCCCAGGAGTACTTCCGAACAGTCACCATTGCCACTTTAGTTCCTCTGTAAGTAGTTATCTGGAGACTGCATTCTTGACTCGCGACGCAGTTTGTGTATTCCATCGTCTACAGGAAGCTTCAAGGAATGCAGTAAACTGAAAACTGCGCATCGGAAGCAACCAAGGTGACTCCCAGGAGTACTTCCGAACAGTCACCATTGCCACTTTAGTTCCTCTGTAAGTAGTTATCTGGAGACTGCATTCTTGACTCGCGACGCAGATTGTGTATTCCATCGTCTACAGGAAGCTTCAAGGAATGCAGTAAACTGAAAACTGCGCATCGGAAGCAACCAAGGTGACTCCCAGGAGTACTTCCGAACAGTCACCATTGCCACTTTAGTTCCTCTGTAAGTAGTTATCTGGAGACTGCATTCTTGACTCGCGACGCAGTTTGTGTATTCCATCGTCTACAGGAAGCTTCAAGGAATGCAGTAAACTGAAAACTGCGCATCGGAAGCAACCAAGGTGACTCCCAGGAGTACTTCCGAACAGTCACCATTGCCACTTTAGTTCCTCTGTAAGTAGTTATCTGGAGACTGCATTATTGACTCGCGACGCAATTTGTGTGGCCATCGTCAACAGGATGCTTCAAGGAATGCAGTAACCTGAAAACTGCGCATCGGAAGCAACCAAGGTGACTCCAAGGAGTACTTCCGAACAGTCACCATTGCCACTTTAGTTCCTCTGTAAGTAGTTATCTGGAGACTGCATTATTGACTCGCGACGCAATTTGTGTGTCCATCGTCAACAGGATGCTTCAAGGAATGCAGTAACCTGAAAACTGCGCATCTGAAGCAACCAAGGTTATTCCAGGAGGAATTCCAAACGGTGACCATATCCACTTTAGTTCCTTTGTAAGAAGTCATCTGGAGACTGCATTATTGACTCGCGACGCAATTTGTGTGTTCCATCGTCTACAGGAAGCTTCAAGGAATACAGTAAACTAAAAACTGCGCATCGGAAGCAACCAAGGTGACTCCCAGGAGTACTTCCGAACAGTCACCATTGCCACTTTAGTTCCTCTGTAAGTAGTTATCTGGAGACTGCATTATTGACTCGCGACGCAATTTGTGTGTCCATCGTCAACAGGATGCTTCAAGGAATGCAGTAACCTGAAAACTGCACATCGGAAGCAACCAAGGTGACTCCCAGGAGTACTTCCGAACAGTCACCATTGCCACTTTAGTTCCTCTGTAAGTAGTTATCTGGAGACTGCATTATTGACTCGCGACGCAATTTGTGTGTCCATCGTCAACAGGATGCTTCAAGGAATGCAGTAAACTGAAAACTGCGCATCTGAAGCAACCAAGGTTATTCCAGGAGGAATTCCAAACGGTGACCATATCCACTTTAGTTCCTTTGTAAGAAGTCATCTGGAGACTGCATTATTGACTCGCGACGCAATTTGTGTGTTCAATCGTCTACAGGAAGCTTCAAGGAATACAGTAAACTGAAAACTGCGCATCGGAAGCAACCAAGGTGACTCCCAGGAGTACTTCCGAACAGTCACCATTGCCACTTTAGTTCCTCTGTAAGTAGTTATCTGGAGACTGCATTCTTGACTCGCGACGCAGTTTGTGTATTCCATCGTCTACAGGAAGCTTCAAGGAATGCAGTAAACTGAAAACTGCGCATCGGAAGCAACCAAGGTGACTCCCAGGAGTACTTCCGAACAGTCACCATTGCCACTTTAGTTCCTCTGTAAGTAGTTATCTGGAGACTGCATTCTTGACTCGCGACGCAGATTGTGTATTCCATCGTCTACAGGAAGCTTCAAGGAATGCAGTAAACTGAAAACTGCGCATCGGAAGCAACCAAGGTGACTCCCAGGAGTACTTCCGAACAGTCACCATTGCCACTTTAGTTCCTCTGTAAGTAGTTATCTGGAGACTGCATTCTTGACTCGCGACGCAGTTTGTGTATTCCATCGTCTACAGGAAGCTTCAAGGAATGCAGTAAACTGAAAACTGCGCATCGGAAGCAACCAAGGTGACTCCCAGGAGTACTTCCGAACAGTCACCATTGCCACTTTAGTTCCTCTGTAAGTAGTTATCTGGAGACTGCATTATTGACTCGCGACGCAATTTGTGTGTCCATCGTCAACAGGATGCTTCAAGGAATGCAGTAACCTGAAAACTGCGCATCGGAAGCAACCAAGGTGACTCCCAGGAGTACTTCCGAACAGTCACCATTGCCACTTTAGTTCCTCTGTAAGTAGTTATCTGGAGACTGCATTATTGACTCGCGACGCAATTTGTGTGTCCATCGTCAACAGGATGCTTCAAGGAATGCAGTAACCTGAAAACTGCGCATCTGAAGCAACCAAGGTTATTCCAGGAGGAATTCCAAACGGTGACCATATCCACTTTAGTTCCTTTGTAAGAAGTCATCTGGAGACTGCATTATTGACTCGCGACGCAATTTGTGTGTTCCATCGTCTACAGGAAGCTTCAAGGAATACAGTAAACTAAAAACTGCGCATCGGAAGCAACCAAGGTGACTCCCAGGAGTACTTCCGAACAGTCACCATTGCCACTTTAGTTCCTCTGTAAGTAGTTATCTGGAGACTGCATTATTGACTCGCGACGCAATTTGTGTGTCCATCGTCAACAGGATGCTTCAAGGAATGCAGTAACCTGAAAACTGCACATCGGAAGCAACCAAGGTGACTCCCAGGAGTACTTCCGAACAGTCACCATTGCCACTTTAGTTCCTCTGTAAGTAGTTATCTGGAGACTGCATTATTGACTCGCGACGCAATTTGTGTGTCCATCGTCAACAGGATGCTTCAAGGAATGCAGTAAACTGAAAACTGCGCATCTGAAGCAACCAAGGTTATTCCAGGAGGAATTCCAAACGGTGACCATATCCACTTTAGTTCCTTTGTAAGAAGTCATCTGGAGACTGCATTATTGACTCACGACGCAATTTGTGTGTTCCATCGTCTACACGAAGCTTCAAGGAATACAGTAAACTGAAAACTGCGCATCGGAAGCAACCAAGGTGACTCCCAGGAGTACTTCCGAACAGTCACCATTGCCACTTTAGTTCCTCTGTAAGTAGTTATCTGGAGACTGCATTATTGACTCGCGACGCAATTTGTGTGTCCATCGTCAACAGGATGCTTCAAGCAATGCAGTAACCTGAAAACTGCGCATCGGAAGCAACCAAGGTGACTCCCAGGAGTACTTCCGAACAGTCACCATTGCCACTTTAGTTCCTCTGTAAGTAGTTATCTGGAGACTGCATTATTGACTCGCGACGCAATTTGTGTGTCCATCGTCAACAGGATGCTTCAAGGAATGCAGTAACCTGAAAACTGCGCATCGGAAGCAACCAAGGTGACTCCCAGGAGTACTTCCGAACAGTCACCATTGCCACTTTAGTTCCTCTGTAAGTAGTTATCTGGAGACTGCATTATTGACTCGCGACGCAATTTGTGTGTCCATCGTCAACAGGATGCTTCAAGGAATGCAGTAACCTGAAAACTGCGCATCTGAAGCAACCAATGTTATTCCAGGAGGAATTCCAAACGGTGACCATATCCACTTTAGTTCCTTTGTAAGAAGTCATCTGGAGACTGCATTATTGACTTGCGATGGAATTTGTGTGTTCCATCGTCTACAGGAAGCTTCAAGGAATGCAGTAAACTGAAAACTGCGCATCGGAAGCAACCAAGGTGACTCCCAGGAGTACTTCCGAACAGTCACCATTGCCACTTTAGTTCCTCTGTAAGTAGTTATCTGGAGACTGCATTCTTGACTCGCGACGCAATTTGTGTGTCCATCGTCAACAGGATGCTTCAAGGAATGCAGTAACCTGAAAACTGCGCATCTGAAGCAACCAAGGGTATTCCAGGAGGAATTCCAAACGGTGACCATATCCACTTTAGTTCCTTTGTAAGAAGTCATCTGGAGACTGCATTATTGACTTGCGATGGAATTTGTGTGTTCCATCGTCTACAGGAAGCTTCAAGGAATGCAGTAAACTGAAAACTGCGCATCGGAAGCAACCAAGGTGACTCCCAGGAGTACTTCCGAACAGTCACCATTGCCACTTTAGTTCCTCTGTAAGTAGTTATCTGGAGACTGCATTCTTGACTCGCGACGCAATTTGTGTGTCCATCGTCAACAGGATGCTTCAAGGAATGCAGTAACCGAAAACTGCGCATCTGAAGCAACCAAGGTTATTCCAGGAGGAATTCCAAACGGTGACCATATCCACTTTAGTTCCTTTGTAAGAGGTCATCTGGAGACTGCATTATTGACTTGCGATGGAATTTGTGTGTTCCATCGTCTACAGGAAGCTTCAAGGAATGCAGTAAACTGAAAACTGCGCATCGGAAGCAACCAAGGTGACTCCCAGGAGTACTTCCGAACAGTCACCATTGCCACTTTAGTGCCTCTGTAAGTAGATATCTGGAGACTGCATTATTGACTCGCGACGCAATTTGTGTGTCCATCGTCAACAGGATGCTTCAAGGAATGCAGTAACCTGAAAACTGCGCATCTGAAGCAACCAAGGTGACTCCCAGGAGCACTTCCGAACAGTCACCATTGCCACTTTAGTTCCTCTGTAAGTAGTTATCTGGAGACTGCATTATTGACTCCCGACGCAATTTGTGTGTCCATCGTCAACAGGATGCTTCAAGGAATGCAGTAACCTGAAAACTGCGCATCTGAAGCAACCAAGGTTATTCCAGGAGGAATTCCAAACGGTGACCATATCCACTTTAGTTCCTTTGTAAGAAGTCATCTGGAGACTGCATTATTGACTCGCGACGCAATTTGTGTGTCCATCGTCAACAGGATGCTTCAAGGAATGCAGTAACCTGAAAACTGCGCATCTGAAGCAACCAAGGTTATTCCAGGAGGAATTCCAAACGGTGACCATATCCACTTTAGTTCCTTTGTAAGAAGTCATCTGGAGACTGCATTATTGACTCGCGACGCAATTTGTGTGTTCCATCGTCTACAGGAAGCTTCAAGGAATACAGTAAACTGAAAACTGCGCATCGGAAGCAACCAAGGTGACTCCCAGGAGTACTTCCGAACAGTCACCATTGCCACTTTAGTTCCTCTGTAAGTAGTTATCTGGAGACTGCATTCTTGACTCGCGACGCAATTTGTGTGTCCATCGTCAACAGGATGCTTCAAGGAATGCAGTAACCTGAAAACTGCGCATCGGAAGCAACCAAGGTGACTCCCAGGAGTACTTCCGAACAGTCACCATTGCCACTTTAGTTCCTCTGTAAGTAGTTATCTGGAGACTGCATTATTGACTCGCGACGCAATTTGTGTGTCCATCGTCAACAGGATGCTTCAAGGAATGCAGTAACCTGAAAACTGCGCATCTGAAGCAACCAATGTTATTCCAGGAGGAATTCCAAACGGTGACCATATCCACTTTAGTTCCTTTGTAAGAAGTCATCTGGAGACTGCATTATTGACTTGCGATGGAATTTGTGTGTTCCATCGTCTACAGGAAGCTTCAAGGAATGCAGTAAACTGAAAACTGCGCATCGGAAGCAACCAAGGTGACTCCCAGGAGTACTTCCGAACAGTCACCATTGCCACTTTAGTTCCTCTGTAAGTAGTTATCTGGAGACTGCATTCTTGACTCGCGACGCAATTTGTGTGTCCATCGTCAACAGGATGCTTCAAGGAATGCAGTAACCTGAAAACTGCGCATCTGAAGCAACCAAGGGTATTCCAGGAGGAATTCCAAACGGTGACCATATCCACTTTAGTTCCTTTGTAAGAAGTCATCTGGAGACTGCATTATTGACTTGCGATGGAATTTGTGTGTTCCATCGTCTACAGGAAGCTTCAAGGAATGCAGTAAACTGAAAACTGCGCATCGGAAGCAACCAAGGTGACTCCCAGGAGTACTTCCGAACAGTCACCATTGCCACTTTAGTTCCTCTGTAAGTAGTTATCTGGAGACTGCATTCTTGACTCGCGACGCAATTTGTGTGTCCATCGTCAACAGGATGCTTCAAGGAATGCAGTAACCGAAAACTGCGCATCTGAAGCAACCAAGGTTATTCCAGGAGGAATTCCAAACGGTGACCATATCCACTTTAGTTCCTTTGTAAGAGGTCATCTGGAGACTGCATTATTGACTTGCGATGGAATTTGTGTGTTCCATCGTCTACAGGAAGCTTCAAGGAATGCAGTAAACTGAAAACTGCGCATCGGAAGCAACCAAGGTGACTCCCAGGAGTACTTCCGAACAGTCACCATTGCCACTTTAGTTCCTCTGTAAGTAGTTATCTGGAGACTGCATTCTTGACTCGCGACGCAATGTGTGTGTCCATCGTCAACAGGATGCTTCAAGGAATGCAGTAACCTGAAAACTGCGCATCTGAAGCAAACAAGGTTATTCCAGGAGGAATTCCAAACGTTGACCATATCCACTTTAGTTCCATTGTAAGAAGTCATCTGGAGACTGCATTATTGACTTGCGATGGAATTTGTGTGTTCCATCGTCTACAGGAAGCTTCAAGGAATGCAGTAAACTGAAAACTGCGCATCGGAAGCAACCAAGGTGACTCCCAGGAGTACTTCCGAACAGTCACCATTGCCACTTTAGTTCCTCTGTAAGTAGATATCTGGAGACTGCATTATTGACTCGCGACGCAATTTGTGTGTCCATCGTCAACAGGATGCTTCAAGGAATGCAGTAACCTGAAAACTGCGCATCTGAAGCAACCAAGGTGACTCCCAGGAGTACTTCCGAACAGTCACCATTGCCACTTTAGTTCCTCTGTAAGTTGTTATCTGGAGACTGCATTATTGACTCCCGACGCAATTTGTGTGTCCATCGTCAACAGGATGCTTCAAGGAATGCAGTAACCTGAAAACTGCGCATCTGAAGCAACCAAGGTTATTCCAGGAGGAATTCCAAACGGTGACCATATCCACTTTAGTTCCTTTGTAAGAAGTCATCTGGAGACTGCATTATTGACTCGCGACGCAATTTGTGTGTCCATCGTCAACAGGATGCTTCAAGGAATGCAGTAACCTGAAAACTGCGCATCTGAAGCAACCAAGGTTATTCCAGGAGGAATTCCAAACGGTGACCATATCCACTTTAGTTCCTTTGTAAGAAGTCATCTGGAGACTGCATTATTGACTCGCGACGCAATTTGTGTGTTCCATCGTCTACAGGAAGCTTCAAGGAATACAGTAAACTGAAAACTGCGCATCGGAAGCAACCAAGGTGACTCCCAGGAGTACTTCCGAACAGTCACCATTGCCACTTTAGTTCCTCTGTAAGTAGTTATCTGGAGACTGCATTCTTGACTCGCGACGCAGTTTGTGTATTCCATCGTCTACAGGAAGCTTCAAGGAATGCAGTAAACTGAAAACTGCGCATCGGAAGCAACCAAGGTGACTCCCAGGAGTACTTCCGAACAGTCACCATTGCCACTTTAGTTCCTCTGTAAGTAGTTATCTGGAGACTGCATTCTTGACTCGCGGCGCAGATTGTGTATTCCATCGTCTACAGGAAGCTTCAAGGAATGCAGTAAACTGAAAACTGCGCATCGGAAGCAACCAAGGTGACTCCCAGGAGTACTTCCGAACAGTCACCATTGCCACTTTAGTTCCTCTGTAAGTAGTTATCTGGAGACTGCATTCTTGACTCGCGACGCAGTTTGTGTATTCCATCGTCTACAGGAAGCTTCAAGGAATGCAGTAAACTGAAAACTGCGCATCGGAAGCAACCAAGGTGACTCCCAGGAGTACTTCCGAACAGTCACCATTGCCACTTTAGTTCCTCTGTAAGTAGTTATCTGGAGACTGCATTATTGACTCGCGACGCAATTTGTGTGTCCATCGTCAACAGGATGCTTCAAGGAATGCAGTAACCTGAAAACTGCGCATCGGAAGCAACCAAGGTGACTCCCAGGAGTACTTCCGAACAGTCACCATTGCCACTTTAGTTCCTCTGTAAGTAGTTATCTGGAGACTGCATTATTGACTCGCGACGCAATTTGTGTGTCCATCGTCAACAGGATGCTTCAAGGAATGCAGTAACCTGAAAACTGCGCATCTGAAGCAACCAAGGTTATTCCAGGAGGAATTCCAAACGGTGACCATATCCACTTTAGTTCCTTTGTAAGAAGTCATCTGGAGACTGCATTATTGACTCGCGACGCAATTTGTGTGTTCCATCGTCTACAGGAAGCTTCAAGGAATACAGTAAACTGAAAACTGCGCATCGGAAGCAACCAAGGTGACTCCCAGGAGTACTTCCGAACAGTCACCATTGCCACTTTAGTTCCTCTGTAAGTAGTTATCTGGAGACTGCATTATTGACTCGCGACGCAATTTGTGTGTCCATCGTCAACAGGATGCTTCAAGGAATGCAGTAACCTGAAAACTGCGCATCTGAAGCAACCAAGGTTATTCCAGGAGGAATTCCAAACGGTGACCATATCCACTTTAGTTCCTTTGTAAGAAGTCATCTGGAGACTGCATTATTGACTCGCGACGCAATTTGTGTGTTCCATCGTCTACAGGAAGCTTCAAGGAATACAGTAAACTGAAAACTGCGCATCGGAAGCAACCAAGGTGACTCCCAGGAGTACTTCCGAACAGTCACCATTGCCACTTTAGTTCCTCTGTTAGTAGTTATCTGGAGACTGCATTATTGACTCGCGACGCAATTTGTGTGTCCATCGTCAACAGGATGCTTCAAGGAATGCAGTAACCTGAAAACTGCGCATCGGAAGCAACCAAGGTGACTCCCAGGAGTACTTCCGAACAGTCACCATTGCCACTTTAGTTCCTCTGTAAGTAGTTATCTGGAGACTGCATTATTGACTCGCGACGCAATTTGTGTGTCCATCGTCAACAGGATGCTTCAAGGAATGCAGTAACCTGAAAACGGCGCATCTGTAGCAACCAAGGTTATTCCAGGAGGAATTCCAAACGGTGACCATATCCACTTTAGTTCCTTTGTAAGAAGTCATCTGGAGACTGCATTATTGACTCGTGACGCAATTTGTGTGTTCCATCGTCTACAGGAAGCTTCAAGGAATACAGTAAACTGAAAACTGCGCATCGGAAGCAACCAAGGTGACTCCCAGGAGTACTTCCGAACAGTCACCATTGCCACTTTAGTTCCTCTGTAAGTAGTTATGTGGAGACTGGATAATTGACTCGCGGCGCAATTTGTGTGTCCATCGTCAACAGGATGCTTCAAGGAATGCAGTAACCTGAAAACTGCGCATCGGAAGCAACCAAGGTGACTCCCAAGAGTACTTCCGAACAGTCACCATTGCCACTTTAGTTCCTCTGTAAGTAGTTATCTGGAGACTGCATTATTGACTCGCGACGCAATTTGTGAGTCCATCGTCAACAGGATGCTTCAAGGAATGCAGTAACCTGAAAACTGCGCATCTGAAGCAACCAAGGTTATTCCAGGAGGAATTCCAAACGGTGACCATATCCACTTTAGTTCCTTTGTAAGAAGTCATCTGGAGACTGCATTATTGACTTGCGATGGAATTTGTGTGTTCCATCGTCTACAGGAAGCTTCAAGGAATGCAGTAAACTGAAAACTGCGCATCGGAAGCAACCAAGGTGACTCCCAGGAGTACTTCCGAACAGTCACCATTGCCACTTTAGTTCCTCTGTAAGTAGTTATCTGGAGACTGCATTCTTGACTCGCGACGCAATTTGTGTGTCCATCGTCAACAGGATGCTTCAAGGAATGCAGTAACCTGAAAACTGCGCATCTGAAGCAACCAAGGTTATTCCAGGAGGAATTCCAAACGGTGACCATATCCACTTTAGTTCCTTTGTAAGAAGTCATCTGGAGACTGCATTATTGACTTGCGATGGAATTTGTGTGTTCCATCGTCTACAGGAAGCATCAAGAAATGCAGTAAACTGAAAACTGCGCATCGGAAGCAACCAAGGTGACTCCCAGGAGTACTTCCGAACAGTCACCATTGCCACTTTAGTTCCTCTGTAAGTAGTTATCTGGAGACTGCATTCTTGACTCGCGACGCAATTTGTGTGTCCATCGTCAACAGGATGCTTCAAGGAATGCAGTAACCTGAAAACTGCGCATCTGAAGCAACCAAGGTTATTCCAGGAGGAATTCCAAACGGTGACCATATCCACTTTAGTTCCTTTGTAAGAAGTCATCTGGAGACTGCATTATTGACTTGCGATGGAATTTGTGTGTTCCATCGTCTACAGGAAGCTTCAAGGAATGCAGTAAACTGAAAACTGCGCATCGGAAGCAACCAAGGTGACTCCCAGGAGTACTTCCGAACAGTCACCATTGCCACTTTAGTTCCTCTGTAAGTAGTTATCTGGAGACTGCATTCTTGACTCGCGACGCAATTTGTGTGTCCATCGTCAACAGGATGCTTCAAGGAATGCAGTAACCTGAAAACTGCGCATCTGATGCAACCAAGGTTATTCCAGGAGGAATTCCAAACGGTGACCATATCCACTTTACTTCCTTTGTAAGAAGTCATCTGGAGCCTGCATTATTGACTCGCGACGCAATTTGTGTGTTCCATCGTCTACAGGAAGCTTCAAGGAATGCGGTAAACTGAAAACTGCGCATCAGAAGCAACCAAGGTGACTCCCAGGAGTACTTCCGAACAGTCACCATTGCCACTTTAGTTCCTCTGTAAGTAGTTATCTGGAGACTGCATTATTGACTCGCGACGCAATTTGTGTGTCCATCGTCAACAGGATGCTTCAAGGAATGCAGTAACCTGAAAACTGCGCATCGGAAGCAACCAAGGTGACTCCCAGGAGTACTTGCGAACAGTCACCATTGCCACTTTAGTTCCTCTGTAAGTAGTTATCTGGAGACTGCATTCTTGACTCGCGACGCAATTTGTGTGTCCATCGTCAACAGTATGCTTCAAGGAATGCAGTAACCTGAAAATGCGCATCTGAAGCAACCAAGGTTATTCCAGGAGGAATTCCAAACGGTGACCATATCCACTTTAGTTCCTTTGTAAGAAGTCATCTGGAGACTGCATTATTGACTCGCGACGCAATTTGTGTGTTCCATCGTCTACAGGAAGCTTCAAGGAATGCAGTAAACTGAAAACTGCGCATCGGAAGCAACCAAGGTGACTCCCAGGAGTACTTCCGAACAGTCACCATTGCCACTTTAGTTCCTCTGTAAGTAGTTATCTGGAGACTGCATTCTTGACTCGCGACGCAATTTGTGTGTCCATCGTCAACAGGATGCTTCAAGGAATGCAGTAACCTGAAAACTGCGCATCTGAAGCAACCAAGGTTATTCCAGGAGGAATTCCAAACGGTGACCATATCCACTTTAGTTCCTTTGTAAGAAGTCATCTGGAGACTGCATTATTGACTCGCGACGCAATTTGTGTGTTCCATCGTCTACAGGAAGCTTCAAGGATTGCAGTAAACTGAAAACTGCGCATCGGAAGCAACCAAGGTGACTCCCAGGAGTACTTCCGAACAGTCACCATTGCCACTTTAGTTCCTCTGTAAGTAGTTATCTGGTGACTGCATTATTGACTCGCGACGCAATTTGTGTGTCCATCGTCAACAGGATGCTTCAAGGAATGCAGTAACCTGAAAACTGCGCATATGAAGCAACCAAGGTGACTCCCAGGAGTACTTCCGAACAGTCACCATTGCCACTTTAGTTCCTCTGTAAGTAGTTATCTGGAGACTGCATTATTGACTCGCGACGCAATTTGTGTGTCCATCGTCAACAGGATGCTTCAAGGAATGCAGTAACCTGAAAACTGCGCATCTGAAGCAACCAAGGTGACTCCCAGGAGTACTTCCGAACAGTCACCATTGCCACTTTAGTTCCTCTGTAAGTAGTTATCTGGAGACTGCATTCTTGACTCGCGACGCAATTTGTGTGTCCATCGTCAACAGGATGCTTCAAGGAATGCAGTAACCTGAAAACTGCGCATCTGAAGCAACCAAGGTTATTCCAGGACGAATTCCAAACGGTGACCATATCCACTTTAGTTCCTTTGTAAGAAGTCATCTGGAGACTGCATTATTGACTCGCGACGCAATTTGTGTGTTCCATCGTCTACAGGAAGCTTCAAGGAATGCAGTAAACTGAAAACTGCGCATCGGAAGCAACCAAGGTGACTCCCAGGAGTACTTCCGAACAGTCACCATTGCCACTTTAGTTCCTCTGTAAGTAGTTATCTGGAGACTGCATTCTTGACTCGCGACGCAATTTGTGTGTCCATCGTCAACAGGATGATTCAAGGAATGCAGTAACCTGAAAACTGCGCATCGGAAGCAACCAAGGTGACTCCCAGGAGTACTTTCGAACAGTCACCATTGCCACTTTAGTTCCTCTGTAAGTAGTTATCTGGAGACTGCATTCTTGACTCGCGACGCAATTTGTGTGTCCATCGTCAACAGGATGCTTCAAGGAATGCAGTAACCTGAAAACTGCGCATCTGAAGCAACCAAGGTTATTCCAGGAGGAATTCCAAACGGTGACCATATCCACTTTAGTTCCTTTGTAAGAAGTCGTCTGGAGACTGCATTATTGACTCGCGACGCAATTTGTGTGTTCCATCGTCTACAGGAAGCTTCAAGGAATGCAGTAAACTGAAAACTGCGCATCGGAAGCAACCAAGGTGACTCCCAGGAGTACTTCCGAACAGTCACCATTGCCACTTTAGTACCTCTGTAAGTAGTTTTCAGGAGACTGCATTATTGACTCGCGACGCAATTTGTGTGTCCATCGTCAACAGGATGCTTCAAGGAATGCAGTAACCTGAAAACTGCGCATCGGAAGCAACCAAGGTGACTCCCAGGAGTACTTCCGAACAGTCACCATTGCCACTTTAGTTCCTCTGTAAGAAGTTATCTGGAGACTGCATTCTTGACTCGCGACGCAATTTGTGTGTCCATCGTCAACAGGATGCTTCAAGGAATGCAGTAACCTGAAAACTGCGCATCTGAAGCAACCAAGGTTATTCCAGGAGGAATTCCAAACGGTGACCATATCCACTTTAGTTCCTTTGTAAGAAGTCATCTGGAGACTGCATTATTGACTCGCGACGCAATTTGTGTGTTCCATCGTCTACAGGAAGCTTCAAGGAATGCAGTAAACTGAAAACTGCGCATCGGAAGCAACCAAGGTGACTCCCAGGAGTACTTCCGAACAGTCACCATTGCCACTTTAGTTCCTCTGTAAGTAGTTATCTGGAGACTGCATTATTGACTCGCGACGCAATTTGTGTGTCCATCGTCAACAGGATGCTTCAAGGAATGCAGTAACCTGAAAACTGCGCATCGGGAGCATCCAAGGTGACTCCCAGGAGTACTTCCGAACAGTCACCATTGCCACTTTAGTTCCTCTGTAAGTAGTTATCTGGAGACTGCATTCTTGACTCGCGACGCAATTTGTGTGTCCATCGTCAACAGGATGCTTCAAGGAATGCAGTAACCTGAAAACTGCGCATCTGAAGCAACCAAGGTTATTCCAGGAGGAATTCCAAACGGTGACCATATCCACTTTAGTTCCTTTGTAAGAAGTCATCTGGAGACTGCATTATTGACTCGCGACGCAATTTGTGTGTTCCATCGTCTACAGGAAGCTTCAAGGAATGCAGTAAACTGAAAACTGCGCATCGGAAGCAACCAAGGTGACTCCCAGGAGTACTTCCGAACAGTCACCATTGCCACTTTAGTTCCTCTGTAAGTAGTTATCTGGAGACTGCATTATTGACTCGCGACGCAATTTGTGTGTCCATCGTCAACAGGATGCTTCTAGGAATGCAGTAACCTGAAAACTGCGCATCGGAAGCAACCAAGGTGACTCCCAGGAGTACTTTCGAACAGTCACCATTGCCACTTTAGTTCCTCTGTAAGTAGTTATCTGGAGACTGCATTCTTGACTCGCGACGCAATTTGTGTGTCCATCGTCAACATAATGCTTCAAGGAATGCAGTAACCTGAAAACTGCGCATCTGAAGCAACCAAGGTTATTCCAGGAGGAATTCCAAACGGTGACCATATCCACTTTAGTTCCTTTGTAAGAAGTCATCTGGAGACTGCATTATTGACTCGCGACGCAATTTGTGTGTTCCATCGTCTACAGGAAGCTTCAAGGAATGCAGTAAACTGAAAACTGCGCATCGGAAGCAACCAAGGTGACTCCCAGGAGTACTTCCGAACAGTCGCCATTGCCACTTTAGTTCCTCTGTAAGTAGTTATCTGGAGACTGCATTATTGACTCGCGACGCAATTTGTGTGTCCATCGTCAACAGGATGCTTCAAGGAATGCAGTAACCTGAAAACTGCGCATCGGAAGCAACCAAGGTGACTCCCAGGAGTACTTCCGAACAGTCACCATTGCCACTTTAGTTCCTCTGTAAGAAGTTATCTGGAGACTGCATTCTTGACTCGCGACGCAATTTGTGTGTCCATCGTCAACAGGATGCTTCAAGGAATGCAGTAACCTGAAAACTGCGCATCTGAAGCAACCAAGGTTATTCCAGGAGGAATTCCAAACGGTGACCATATCCACTTTAGTTCCTTTGTAAGAAGTCATCTGGAGACTGCATTATTGACTCGCGACGCAATTTGTGTGTTCCATCGTCTACAGGAAGCTTCAAGGAATGCAGTAAACTGAAAACTGCGCATCGGAAGCAACCAAGTTGACTCCCAGGAGTACTTCCGAACAGTCACCATTGCCACTTTAGTTCCTCTGTAAGTAGTTATCTGGAGACTGCATTATTGACTCGCGACGCAATTTGTGTGTCCATCGTCAACAGGATGCTTCAAGGAATGCAGTAACCTGAAAACTGCGCATCGGAAGCAACCAAGGTGACTCCCAGGAGTACTTCCGAACAGTCACCATTGCCACTTTAGTTCCTCTGTAAGTAGTTATCTGGAGACTGCATTATTGACTCGCGACGCAATTTGTGTGTCCATCGTCAACCGGATGCTTCAAGGAATGCAGTAACCTGAAAACTGCGCATCGGAAGCAACCAAGGTGACTCCCAGGAGTACTTCCGAACAGTCACCATTGCCACTTTAGTTCCTCTGTAAGTAGTTATCTGGAGACTGCATTCTTGACTCGCGACGCAATTTGTGTGTCCATCGTCAACAGGATGCTTCAAGGAATGCAGTAACCTGAAAACTGCGCATCTGAAGCAACCAAGGTTATTCCAGGAGGAATTCCAAACGGTGACCATATCCACTTTAGTTCCTTTGTAAGAAGTCATCTGGAGACTGCATTATTGACTCGCGACGCAATTTGTGTGTTCCATCGTCTACAGGAAGCTTCAAGGAATGCAGTAAACTGAAAACTGCGCATCGGAAGCAACCAAGGTGACTCCCAGGAGTACTTCCGAACAGTCACCATTGCCACTTTAGTTCCTCTGTAAGTAGTTATCTGGAGACTGCATTCTTGACTCGCGACGCAATTTGTGTGTCCATCGTCAACAGGATGCTTCAAGGAATGCAGTAACCTGAAAACTGCGCATCGGAAGCAACCAAGGTGACTCCCAGGAGTACTTCCGAACAGTCACCATTGCCACTTTAGTTCCTCTGTAAGTAGTTATCTGGAGACTGCATTCTTGACTCGCGACGCAATTTGTGTGTCCATCGTCAACAGGATGCTTCAAGGAATGCAGTAAACTGAAAACTGCGCATCGGAAGCAACCAAAGTGACTCCCAGGAGTACTTCCGAACAGTCACCATTGCCACTTTAGTTCCTCTGTAAGTAGTTATCTTGAGACTGCATTCTTGACTCGCGACGCAATTTGTGTGTCCATCGTCAACAGGATGCTTCAAGGAATGCAGTAACCTGAAAACTGCGCATCGGAAGCAACCAAGGTGACTCCCAGGAGTACTTCCGAACAGTCACCATTGCCACTTTAGTTCCTCTGTAAGTAGTTATCTGGAGACTGCATTCTTGACTCGCGACGCAATTAGTGTGTCCATCGTCAACAGGATGCTTCAAGGAATGCAGTAAACTGAAAACGGCGCATCGGAAGCAACCAAGGTGACTCTCAGGAGTACTTCCGAACAGTCACCATTGCCACTTTAGTTCCTCTGTAAGTAGTTATCTGGAGACTGCATTATTGACTCGCGACGCAATTTGTGTGTCCATCGTCAACAGGATGCTTCAAGGAATGCAGTAACCTGAAAACTGCGCATCTGAAGCAACCAAGGTTATTCCAGGAGGAATTCCAAACGGTGACCATATCCACTTTAGTTCCTTTGTAAGAAGTCATCTGGAGACTGCATTATTGACTCGCGACGCAATTTGTGTGTTCCATCGTCTACAGGAAGCTTCAAGGAATGCAGTAAACTGAAAACTGCGCATCGGAAGCAACCAAGGTGACTCCCAGGAGTACTTCCGAACAGTCACAATTGCCACTTTAGTTCCTCTGTAAGTAGTTATCTGGAGACTGCATTATTGACTCGCGACGCAATTTGTGTGTCCATCGTCAACAGGATGCTTCAAGGAATGCAGTAACCTGAAAACTGCGCATCTGAAGCAACCAAGGTGACTCCCAGGAGTACTTCCGAACAGTCACCATTGCCACTTTAGTTCCTCTGTAAGTAGTTATCTGGAGACTGCATTATTGACTCGCGACGCAATTTGTGTGTCCATCGTCAACAGGATGCTTCAAGGAATGCAGTAACCTGAAAACTGCGCATCTGAAGCAACCAAGGTTATTCCAGGAGGAATTCCAAACGGTGACCATATCCACTTTAGTTCCTTTGTAAGAAGTCATCTGGAGACTGCATTACTGACTCGCGACGCAATTTGTGTGTTCCATCGTCTACAGGAAGCTTCAAGGAATGCAGTAAACTGAAAACTGCGCATCGGAAGCAACCAAGGTGACTCCCAGGAGTACTTCCGAACAGTCACCATTGCCACTTTAGTACCTCTGTAAGAAGTTATCTGGAGACTGCATTCTTGACTCGCGACGCAATTTGTGTGTCCATCGTCAACAGGATGCTTCAAGGAATGCAGTAACCTGAAAACTGCGCATCTGAAGCAACCAAGGTTATTCCAGGAGGAATTCCAAACGGTGACCATATCCACTTTAGTTCCTTTCTAAGAAGTCATCTGGAGACTGCATTATTGACTCGCGACGCAATTTGTGTGTTCCATCGTCTACAGGAAGCTTCAAGGAATGCAGTAAACTGAAAACTGCGCATCGGAAGCAACCAAGGTGACTCCCAGGAGTACTTCCGAACAGTCACCATTGCCACTTTAGTTCCTCTGTAAGTAGTTATCTGGAGACTGCATTATTGACTCGCGACGCAATTTGTGTGTCCATCGTCAACAGGATGCTTCAAGGAATGCAGTAACCTGAAAACTGCGCTTCTGAAGCAACCAAGGTGACTCCCAGGAGTACTTCCGAACAGTCACCATTGCCACTTTAGTTCCTCTGTAAGTAGTTATCTGGAGACTGCATTATTGACTCGCGACGCAATTTGTGTGTCCATCGTCAACAGGATGCTTCAAGGAATGCAGTAACCTGAAAACTGCGCATCTGAAGCAACCAAGGTTATTCCAGGAGGAATTCCAAACGGTGACCATATCCACTTTAGTTCCTTTGAAAGAAGTCATCTGGAGGCTGCATTATTGACTCGCGACGCAATTTGTGTGTTCCATCGTCTACAGGAAGCTTCAAGGAATGCAGTAAACTGAAAACTGCGCATCGGAAGCAACCAAGGTGACTCCCAGGAGTACTTCCAAACAGTCACCATTGCCACTTTAGTTCCTCTGTAAGAAGTTATCTGGAGACTGCAATCTTGACTCGCGACGCAATTTGTGTGTCCATCGTCAACAGGATGCTTCAAGGAATGCAGTAACCTGAAAACTGCGCATCTGAAGCAACCAAGGTTATTCCCGGAGGAATTCCAAACGGTGACCATATCCACTTTAGTTCCTTTGTAAGAAGTCATCTGGAGACTGCATTATTGACTCGCGACGCAATTTGTGTGTTCCATCGTCTACAGGAAGCTTCAAGGAATGCAGTAAACTGAAAACTGCGCATCGGAAGCAACCAAGGTGACTCCCAGGAGTACTTTCGAACAGTCACCATTGATACTTTAGTTCCTCTGTAAGTAGTTATCTGGAGACTGCATTATTGACTCGCGACGCAATTTGTGTGTCCATCGTCAACAGGATGCTTCAAGGAATGCAGTAACCTGAAAACTGCGCATCTGAAGCAACCAAGGTGACTCCCAGGAGTACTTCCGAACAGTCACCATTGCCACTTTAGTTCCTCTGTAAGTTGTTATCTGGAGACTGCTTTATTGACTCGCGACGCAATTTTATGTGTCCATCGTCAACAGGATGCTTCAAGGAATGCAGTAACCTGAAAACTGCGCATCTGAAGCAACCAAGGTTATTCCAGGAGGAATTCCAAACGGTGACCATATCCACTTTAGTTCCTTTGTAAGAAGTCATCTGGAGACTGCATTATTGACTCGCGACGCAATTTGTGTGTTCCATCGTCTACAGGAAGCTTCAAGGAATGCAGTAAACTGAAAACTGCGCATCGGAAGCAACCAAGGTGACTCCCAGGAGTACTTCCGAACAGTCACCATTGCCACTTTAGTTCCTCTGTAAGTAGTTATCTGGAGACTGCATTATTGACTCGCGACGCAATTTGTGTGTCCATCGTCAACAGGATGCTTCAAGGAATGCAGTAACCTGAAAACTGCGCATCGGAAGCAACCAAGGTGACTCCCAGGAGTACTTCCGAACAGTCACCATTGCCACTTTAGTTCCTCTGTAAGAAGTTATCTGGAGACTGCATTCTTGACTCGCGACGCAATTTGTGTGTCCATCGTCAACAGGATGCTTCAAGGAATGCAGTAACCTGAAAACTGCGCATCTGAAGCAACCAAGGTTATTCCAGGAGGAATTCCAAACGGTGACCATATCCACTTTAGTTCCTTTGTAAGAAGTCATCTGGAGACTGCATTATTGACTCGCGACGCAATTTGTGTGTTCCATCGTCTACAGGAAGCTTCAAGGAATGCAGTAAACTGAAAACTGCGCATCGGAAGCAACCAAGGTGACTCCCAGGAGTACTTCCGAACAGTCACCATTGCCACTTTAGTTCCTCTGTAAGTAGTTATCTGGAGACTGCATTCTTGACTCGCGACGCAATTTGTGTGTCCATCGTCAACAGGATGCTTCAAGGAATGCAGTAACCTGAAAACTGCGCATCGGAAGCAACCAAGGTGACTCCCAGGAGTACTTCCGAACAGTCACCATTGCCACTTTAGTTCCTCTGTAAGTAGTTATCTGGAGACTGCATTCTTGAGTCGCGACGCAATTTGTGTGTCCATCGTCAACAGGATGCTTCAAGGAATGCAGTAAACTGAAAACTGCGCATCGGAAGCAACCAAAGTGACTCCCAGGAGTACTTCCGAACAGTCACCATTGCCACTTTAGTTCCTCTGTAAGTAGTTATCTTGAGACTGCATTCTTGACTCGCGACGCAATTTGTGTGTCCATCGTCAACAGGATGCTTCAAGGAATGCAGTAACCTGAAAACTGCGCATCGGAAGCAACCAAGGTGACTCCCAGGAGTACTTCCGAACAGTCACCATTGCCACTTTAGTTCCTCTGTAAGTAGTTATCTGGAGACTGCATTCTTGACTCGCGACGCAATTAGTGTGTCCATCGTCAACAGGATGCTTCAAGGAATGCAGTAAACTGAAAACGGCGCATCGGAAGCAACCAAGGTGACTCTCAGGAGTACTTCCGAACAGTCACCATTGCCACTTTAGTTCCTCTGTAAGTAGTTATCTGGAGACTGCATTATTGACTCGCGACGCAATTTGTGTGTCCATCGTCAACAGGATGCTTCAAGGAATGCAGTAACCTGAAAACTGCGCATCTGAAGCAACCAAGGTTATTCCAGGAGGAATTCCAAACGGTGACCATATCCACTTTAGTTCCTTTGTAAGAAGTCATCTGGAGACTGCATTATTGACTCGCGACGCAATTTGTGTGTTCCATCGTCTACAGGAAGCTTCAAGGAATGCAGTAAACTGAAAACTGCGCATCGGAAGCAACCAAGGTGACTCCCAGGAGTACTTCCGAACAGTCACAATTGCCACTTTAGTTCCTCTGTAAGTAGTTATCTGGAGACTGCATTATTGACTCGCGACGCAATTTGTGTGTCCATCGTCAACAGGATGCTTCAAGGAATGCAGTAACCTGAAAACTGCGCATCTGAAGCAACCAAGGTGACTCCCAGGAGTACTTCCGAACAGTCACCATTGCCACTTTAGTTCCTCTGTAAGTAGTTATCTGGAGACTGCATTATTGACTCGCGACGCAATTTGTGTGTCCATCGTCAACAGGATGCTTCAAGGAATGCAGTAACCTGAAAACTGCGCATCTGAAGCAACCAAGGTTATTCCAGGAGGAATTCCAAACGGTGACCATATCCACTTTAGTTCCTTTGTAAGAAGTCATCTGGAGACTGCATTACTGACTCGCGACGCAATTTGTGTGTTCCATCGTCTACAGGAAGCTTCAAGGAATGCAGTAAACTGAAAACTGCGCATCGGAAGCAACCAAGGTGACTCCCAGGAGTACTTCCGAACAGTCACCATTGCCACTTTAGTACCTCTGTAAGAAGTTATCTGGAGACTGCATTCTTGACTCGCGACGCAATTTGTGTGTCCATCGTCAACAGGATGCTTCAAGGAATGCAGTAACCTGAAAACTGCGCATCTGAAGCAACCAAGGTTATTCCAGGAGGAATTCCAAACGGTGACCATATCCACTTTAGTTCCTTTCTAAGAAGTCATCTGGAGACTGCATTATTGACTCGCGACGCAATTTGTGTGTTCCATCGTCTACAGGAAGCTTCAAGGAATGCAGTAAACTGAAAACTGCGCATCGGAAGCAACCAAGGTGACTCCCAGGAGTACTTCCGAACAGTCACCATTGCCACTTTAGTTCCTCTGTAAGTAGTTATCTGGAGACTGCATTATTGACTCGCGACGCAATTTGTGTGTCCATCGTCAACAGGATGCTTCAAGGAATGCAGTAACCTGAAAACTGCGCTTCTGAAGCAACCAAGGTGACTCCCAGGAGTACTTCCGAACAGTCACCATTGCCACTTTAGTTCCTCTGTAAGTAGTTATCTGGAGACTGCATTATTGACTCGCGACGCAATTTGTGTGTCCATCGTCAACAGGATGCTTCAAGGAATGCAGTAACCTGAAAACTGCGCATCTGAAGCAACCAAGGTTATTCCAGGAGGAATTCCAAACGGTGACCATATCCACTTTAGTTCCTTTGAAAGAAGTCATCTGGAGGCTGCATTATTGACTCGCGACGCAATTTGTGTGTTCCATCGTCTACAGGAAGCTTCAAGGAATGCAGTAAACTGAAAACTGCGCATCGGAAGCAACCAAGGTGACTCCCAGGAGTACTTCCAAACAGTCACCATTGCCACTTTAGTTCCTCTGTAAGAAGTTATCTGGAGACTGCAATCTTGACTCGCGACGCAATTTGTGTGTCCATCGTCAACAGGATGCTTCAAGGAATGCAGTAACCTGAAAACTGCGCATCTGAAGCAACCAAGGTTATTCCCGGAGGAATTCCAAACGGTGACCATATCCACTTTAGTTCCTTTGTAAGAAGTCATCTGGAGACTGCATTATTGACTCGCGACGCAATTTGTGTGTTCCATCGTCTACAGGAAGCTTCAAGGAATGCAGTAAACTGAAAACTGCGCATCGGAAGCAACCAAGGTGACTCCCAGGAGTACTTCCGAACAGTCACCATTGATACTTTAGTTCCTCTGTAAGTAGTTATCTGGAGACTGCATTATTGACTCGCGACGCAATTTGTGTGTCCATCGTCAACAGGATGCTTCAAGGAATGCAGTAACCTGAAAACTGCGCATCTGAAGCAACCAAGGTGACTCCCAGGAGTACTTCCGAACAGTCACCATTGCCACTTTAGTTCCTCTGTAAGTTGTTATCTGGAGACTGCTTTATTGACTCGCGACGCAATTTGTGTGTCCATCGTCAACAGGATGCTTCAAGGAATGCAGTAACCTGAAAACTGCGCATCTGAAGCAACCAAGGTTATTCCAGGAGGAATTCCAAACGGTGACCATATCCACTTTAGTTCCTTTGTAAGAAGTCATCTGGAGACTGCATTATTGACTCGCGACGCAATTTGTGTGTTCCATCGTCTACAGGAAGCTTCAAGGAATGCAGTAAACTGAAAACTGCGCATCGGAAGCAACCAAGGTGACTCCCAGGAGTACTTCCGAACAGTCACCATTGCCACTTTAGTTCCTCTGTAAGTAGTTATCTGGAGACTGCATTATTGACTCGCGACGCAATTTGTGTGTCCATCGTCAACAGGATGCTTCAAGGAATGCAGTAACCTGAAAACTGCGCATCTGAAGCAACCAAGGTGACTCCCAGGAGTACTTCCGAACAGTCACCATTGCCACTTTAGTTCCTCTGTAAGTAGTTATCTGGAGACTGCATTATTGACTCGCGACGCAATTTGTGTGTCCATCGTCAACAGGATGCTTCAAGGGATGCAGTAACCTGAAAACTGCGCATCTGAAGCAACCAAGGTTATTCCAGGAGGAATTCCAAACGGTGACCATATCCACTTTAGTTCCTTTGTAAGAAGTCATCTGGAGACTGCATTATTGACTCGCGACGCAATTTGTGTGTTCCATCGTCTACAGGAAGCTTCAAGGAATGCAGTAAACTGAAAACTGCGCATCGGAAGCAACCAAGGTGACTCCCAGGAGTACTTCCGAACAGTCACCATTGCCACTTTAGTTCCTCTGTAAGAAGTTATCTGGAGACTGCATTCTTGACTCGCGACGCAATTTGTGTGTCCATCGTCAACAGGATGCTTCAAGGAATGCAGTATCCTGAAAACTGCGCATCTGAAGCAACCAAGGTTATTCCAGGAGGAATTCCAAACGGTGACCATATCCACTTTAGTTCCTTTGTAAGAAGTCATCTGGAGACTGCATTATTGACTCGCGACGCAATTTGTGTGTTCCATCGTCTACAGGAAGCTTCAAGGAATGCAGTAAACTGAAAACTGCGCATCGGAAGTAACCAAGGTGACTCCCAGGAGTACTTCCGAACAGTCACCATTGCCACTTTAGTTCCTCTGTAAGTAGTTATCTAGAGAATGCATTATTGACTCGCGACGCAATTTGTGTGTCCATCGTCAACAGGATGCTTCAAGGAATGCAGTAACCTGAAAACTGCGCATCTGAAGCAACCAAGGTTATTCCAGGAGGAATTCCTAACGGTGACCATATCCACTTTAGTTCCTTTGTAAGAAGTCATCTGGAGACTGCATTATTGACTCGCGACGCAATTTGTGTGTTCCATCGTCTACAGGAAGCTTCAAGGAATGCAGTAAACTGAAAACTGCGCATCGGAAGCAACCAAGGTGACTCCCAGGAGTACTTCCGAACAGTCACCATTGCCACTTTAGTTCCTCTGTAAGAAGTTATCTGGAGACTGCATTCTTGACTCGCGACGCAATTTGTGTGTCCATCGTCAACAGGATGCTTCAAGGAATGCAGTAACCTGAAAAATGCGCATCTGAAGCAACCAAGGTTATTCCAGGAGGAATTCCAAACGGTGACCATATCCACTTTAGTTCCTTTGTAAGAAGTCATCTGGAGACTGCATTATTGACTCGCGACGCAATTTGTGTGTTCCATCGTCTACAGGAAGCTTCAAGGAATGCAGTAACCTGAAAACTGCGCATCTGAAGCAACCAAGGTGACTCCCAGGAGTACTTCCGAACAGTCACCATTGCCACTTTAGTTCCTCTGTAAGTAGTTATCTGGAGACTGCATTATTGACTCGCGACGCAATTTGTGTGTCCA
The DNA here is from genome assembly GCF_021461395.2 of Schistocerca americana. Taxonomy (NCBI): domain Eukaryota; kingdom Metazoa; phylum Arthropoda; class Insecta; order Orthoptera; family Acrididae; genus Schistocerca; species Schistocerca americana. Next base: position 131,820,152 of record NC_060121.1, read on the forward strand.
TCGTCAACAGGATGCTTCAAGGAATGCAGTAACCTGAAAACTGCGCATCTGAAGCAACCAAGGTTATTCCAGGAGGAATTCCAAACGGTGACCATATCCACTTTAGTTCCTTTGTAAGAAGTCATCTGGAGACTGCATTACTGACTCGCGACGCAATTTGTGTGTTCCATCGTCTACAGGAAGCTTCAAGGAATGCAGTAAACTGAAAACTGCGCATCGGAAGCAACCAAGGTGACTCCCAGGAGTACTTCCGAACAGTCACCATTGCCACTTTAGTTCCTCTGTAAGAAGTTATCTGGAGACTGCATTCTTGACTCGCGACGCAATTTGTGTGTCCATCGTCAACAGGATGCTTCAAGGAATGCAGTAACCTGAAAACTGCGCATCTGAAGCAACCAAGGTTATTCCAGGAGGAATTCCAAACGGTGACCATATCCACTTTAGTTCCTTTCTAAGAAGTCATCTGGAGACTGCATTATTGACTCGCGACGCAATTTGTGTGTTCCATCGTCTACAGGAAGCTTCAAGGAATGCAGTAAACTGAAAACTGCGCATCGGAAGCAACCAAGGTGACTCCCAGGAGTACTTCCGAACAGTCACCATTGCCACTTTAGTTCCTCTGTAAGTAGTTATCTGGAGACTGCATTATTGACTCGCGACGCAATTTGTGTGTCCATCGTCAACAGGATGCTTCAAGGAATGCAGTAACCTGAAAACTGCGCATCTGAAGCAACCAAGGTGACTCCCAGGAGTACTTCCGAACAGTCACCATTGCCACTTTAGTTCCTCTGTAAGTAGTTATCTGGAGACTGCATTATTGACTCGCGACGCAATTTGTGTGTCCATCGTCAACAGGATGCTTCAAGGAATGCAGTAACCTGAAAACTGCGCATCTGAAGCAACCAAGGTTATTCCAGGAGGAATTCCAAACGGTGACCATATCCACTTTAGTTCCTTTGAAAGAAGTCATCTGGAGGCTGCATTATTGACTCGCGACGCAATTTGTGTGTTCCATCGTCTACAGGAAGCTTCAAGGAATGCAGTAAACTGAAAACTGCGCATCGGAAGCAACCAAGGTGACTCCCAGGAGTACTTCCGAACAGTCACCATTGCCACTTTAGTTCCTCTGTAAGAAGTTATCTGGAGACTGCAATCTTGACTCGCGACGCAATTTGTGTGTCCATCGTCAACAGGATGCTTCAAGGAATGCAGTAACCTGAAAACTGCGCATCTGAAGCAACCAAGGTTATTCCCGGAGGAATTCCAAACGGTGACCATATCCACTTTAGTTCCTTTGTAAGAAGTCATCTGGAGACTGCATTATTGACTCGTGACGCAATTTGTGTGTTCCATCGTCTACAGGAAGCTTCAAGGAATGCAGTAAACTGAAAACTGCGCATCGGAAGCAACCAAGGTGACTCCCAGGAGTACTTCCGAACAGTCACCATTGATACTTTAGTTCCTCTGTAAGTAGTTATCTGGAGACTGCATTATTGACTCGCGACGCAATTTGTGTGTCCATCGTCAACAGGATGCTTCAAGGAATGCAGTAACCTGAAAACTGCGCATCTGAAGCAACCAAGGTGACTCCCAGGAGTACTTCCGAACAGTCACCATTGCCACTTTAGTTCCTCTGTAAGTAGTTATCTGGAGACTGCTTTATTGACTCGCGACGCAATTTGTGTGTCCATCGTCAACAGGATGCTTCAAGGAATGCAGTAACCTGAAAACTGCGCATCTGAAGCAACCAAGGTTATTCCAGGAGGAATTCCAAACGGTGACCATATCCACTTTAGTTCCTTTGTAAGAAGTCATCTGGAGACTGCATTATTGACTCGCGACGCAATTTGTGTGTTCCATCGTCTACAGGAAGCTTCAAGGAATGCAGTAAACTGAAAACTGCGCATCGGAAGCAACCAAGGTGACTCCCAGGAGTACTTCCGAACAGTCACCATTGCCACTTTAGTTCCTCTGTAAGTAGTTATCTGGAGACTGCATTATTGACTCGCGACGCAATTTGTGTGTCCATCGTCAACAGGATGCTTCAAGGAATGCAGTAACCTGAAAACTGCGCATCTGAAGCAACCAAGGTGACTCCCAGGAGTACTTCCGAACAGTCACCATTGCCACTTTAGTTCCTCTGTAAGTAGTTATCTGGAGACTGCATTATTGACTCGCGACGCAATTTGTGTGTCCATCGTCAACAGGATGCTTCAAGGGATGCAGTAACCTGAAAACTGCGCATCTGAAGCAACCAAGGTTATTCCAGGAGGAATTCCAAACGGTGACCATATCCACTTTAGTTCCTTTGTAAGAAGTCATCTGGAGACTGCATTATTGACTCGCGACGCAATTTGTGTGTTCCATCGTCTACAGGAAGCTTCAAGGAATGCAGTAAACTGAAAACTGCGCATCGGAAGCAACCAAGGTGACTCCCAGGAGTACTTCCGAACAGTCACCATTGCCACTTTAGTTCCTCTGTAAGAAGTTATCTGGAGACTGCATTCTTGACTCGCGACGCAATTTGTGTGTCCATCGTCAACAGGATGCTTCAAGGAATGCAGTATCCTGAAAACTGCGCATCTGAAGCAACCAAGGTTATTCCAGGAGGAATTCCAAACGGTGACCATATCCACTTTAGTTCCTTTGTAAGAAGTCATCTGGAGACTGCATTATTGACTCGCGACGCAATTTGTGTGTTCCATCGTCTACAGGAAGCTTCAAGGAATGCAGTAAACTGAAAACTGCGCATCGGAAGTAACCAAGGTGACTCCCAGGAGTACTTCCGAACAGTCACCATTGCCACTTTAGTTCCTCTGTAAGTAGTTATCTAGAGACTGCATTATTGACTCGCGACGCAATTTGTGTTTCCATCGTCAACAGGATGCTTCAAGGAATGCAGTAACCTGAAAACTGCGCATCTGAAGCAACCAAGGTTATTCCAGGAGGAATTCCTAACGGTGACCATATCCACTTTAGTTCCTTTGTAAGAAGTCATCTGGAGACTGCATTATTGACTCGCGACGCAATTTGTGTGTTCCATCGTCTACAGGAAGCTTCCAGGAATGCAGTAAACTGAAAACTGCGCATCGGAAGCAACCAAGGTGACTCCCAGGAGTACTTCCGAACAGTCACCATTGCCACTTTAGTTCCTCTGTAAGAAGTTATCTGGAGACTGCATTCTTGACTCGCGACGCAATTTGTGTGTCCATCGTCAACAGGATGCTTCAAGGAATGCAGTAACCTGAGAAATGCGCATCTGAAGCAACCAAGGTTATTCCAGGAGGAATTCCAAACGGTGACCATATCCACTTTAGTTCCTTTGTAAGAAGTCATCTGGAGACTGCATTATTGACTCGCGACGCAATTTGTGTGTTCCATCGTCTACAGGAAGCTTCAAGGAATGCACTAAACTGAAAACTGCGCATCGGAAGCAACCAAGGTGACTCCCAGGAGTACTTCCGAACAGTCACCATTGCCACTTTAGTTCCTCTGTAAGTAGTTATCTGGAGACTGCATTCTTGACTCGCGACGCAATTTGTGTGTCCATCGTCAACAGGATGCTTCAAGGAATGCAGTAACCTGAAAACTGCGCATCTGAAGCAACCAAGGTTATTCCAGGAGGAATTCCAAACGGTGACCATATCCACTTTAGTTCCTTTGTAAGAAGTCATCTGGAGACTGCATTATTGACTCGCGACGCAATTTGTGTGTTCCATCGTCTACAGGAAGCTTCAAGGAATGCAGTAAACTGAAAACTGCGCATCAGAAGCAACCAAGGTGACTCCCAGGAGTACTTCCGAACAGTCACCATTGCCACTTTAGTTCCTCTGTAAGTAGTTATCTGGAGACTGCAATCTTGACTCGCGACGCAATTAGTGTGTCCATCGTCAACAGGATGCTTCAAGGAATGCAGTAACCTGAAAACGGCGCATCGGAAGCAACCAAGGTGACTCTCAGGAGTACTTCCGAACAGTCACCATTGCCACTTTAGTTCCTCTGTAAGTAGTTATCTGGAGACTGCATTATTGACTCGCGACGCAATTTGTGTGTCCATCGTCAACAGGATGCTTCAAGGAATGCAGTAACCTGAAAACTGCGCATCTGAAGCAACCAAGGTTATTCCAGGAGGAATTCCAAACGGTGACCATATCCACGTTAGTTCCTTTGTAAGAAGTCATCTGGAGACTGCATTATTGACTCGCGACGCAATTTGTGTGTTCCATCGTCTACAGGAAGCTTCAAGGAATGCAGTAAACTGAAAACTGCGCATCGGAAGCAACCAAGGTGACTCCCAGGAGTACTTCCGAACAGTCACAATTGCCACTTTAGTTCCTCTGTAAGTAGTTATCTGGAGACTGCATTATTGACTCGCGACGCAATTTGTGTGTCCATCGTCAACAGGATGCTTCAAGGAATGCAGTAACCTGAAATCTGCGCATCTGAAGCAACCAAGGTGACTCCCAGGAGTACTTCCAAACAGTCACCATTGCCACTTTAGTTCCTCTGTAAGTAGTTATCTGGAGACTGCATTATTGACTCGCGACGCAATTTGTGTGTCCATCGTCAACAGGATGCTTCAAGGAATGCAGTAACCTGAAAACTGCGCATCTGAAGCAACCAAGGTTATTCCAGGAGGAATTCCAAACGGTGACCATATCCACTTTAGTTCCTTTGTAAGAAGTCATCTGGAGACTGCATTACTGACTCGCGACGCAATTTGTGTGTTCCATCGTCTACAGGAAGCTTCAAGGAATGCAGTAAACTGAAAACTGCGCATCGGAAGCAACCAAGGTGACTCCCAGGAGTACTTCCGAACAGTCACCATTGCCACTTTAGTTCCTCTGTAAGAAGTTATCTGGAGACTGCATTCTTGACTCGCGACGCAATTTGTGTGTCCATCGTCAACAGGATGCTTCAAGGAATGCAGTAACCTGAAAACTGCGCATCTGAAGCAACCAAGGTTATTCCAGGAGGAATTCCAAACGGTGACCATATCCACTTTAGTTCCTTTCTAAGAAGTCATCTGGAGACTGCATTATTGACTCGCGACGCAATTTGTGTGTTCCATCGTCTACAGGAAGCTTCAAGGAATGCAGTAAACTGAAAACTGCGCATTCTGAAGCAACCAAGGTGACTCCCAGGAGTACTTCCGAACAGTCACCATTGCCACTTTAGTTCCTCTGTAAGTAGTTATCTGGAGACTGCATTATTGACTCGCGACGCAATTTGTGTGTCCATCGTCAACAGGATGCTTCAAGGAATGCAGTAACCTGAAAACTGCGCATCTGAAGCAACCAAGGTGACTCCCAGGAGTACTTCCGAACAGTCACCATTGCCACTTTAGTTCCTCTGTAAGTAGTTATCTGGAGACTGCATTATTGACTCGCGACGCAATTTGTGTGTCCATCGTCAACAGGATGCTTCAAGGAATGCAGTAACCTGAAAACTGCGCATCTGAAGCAACCAAGGTTATTCCAGGAGGAATTCCAAACGGTGACCATATCCACTTTAGTTCCTTTGAAAGAAGCCATCTGGAGGCTGCATTACTGACTCGCGACGCAATTTGTGTGTTCCATCGTCTACAGGAAGCTTCAAGGAATGCAGTAAACTGAAAACTGCGCATCGGAAGCAACCAAGGTGACTCCCAGGAGTACTTCCGAACAGTCACCATTGCCACTTTAGTTCCTCTGTAAGAAGTTATCTGGAGACTGCATTCTTGACTCGCGACGCAATTTGTGTGTCCATCGTCAACAGGATGCTTCAAGGAATGCAGTAACCTGAAAACTGCGCATCTGAAGCAACCAAGGTTATTCCAGGAGGAATTCCAAACGGTGACCATATCCACTTTAGTTCCTTTCTAAGAAGTCATCTGGAGACTGCATTATTGACTCGCGACGCAATTTGTGTGTTCCATCGTCTACAGGAAGCTTCAAGGAATGCAGTAAACTGAAAACTGCGCATCGGAAGCAACCAAGGTGACTCCCAGGAGTACTTCCGAACAGTCACCATTGCCACTTTAGTTCCTCTGTAAGTAGTTATCTGGAGACTGCATTATTGACTCGCGACGCAATTTGTGTGTCCATCGTCAACAGGATGCTTCAAGGAATGCAGTAACCTGAAAACTGCGCATCTGAAGCAACCAAGGTGACTCCCAGGAGTACTTCCGAACAGTCACCATTGCCACTTTAGTTCCTCTGTAAGTAGTTATCTGGAGACTGCATTATTGACTCGCGACGCAATTTGTGTGTCCATCGTCAACAGGATGCTTCAAGGAATGCAGTAACCTGAAAACTGCGCATCTGAAGCAACCAAGGTTATACCAGGAGGAATTCCAAACGGTGACCATATCCACTTTAGTTCCTTTGAAAGAAGTCATCTGGAGGCTGCATTATTGACTCGCGACGCAATTTGTGTGTTCCATCGTCTACAGGAAGCTTCAAGGAATGCAGTAAACTGAAAACTGCGCATCGGAAGCAACCAAGGTGACTCCCAGGAGTACTTCCGAACAGTCACCATTGCCACTTTAGTTCCTCTGTAAGAAGTTATCTGGAGACTGCAATCTTGACTCGCGACGCAATTTGTGTGTCCATCGTCAACAGGATGCTTCAAGGAATGCAGTAACCTGAAAACTGCGCATCTGAAGCAACCAAGGTTATTCCCGGAGGAATTCCAAACGGTGACCATATCCACTTTAGTTCCTTTGTAAGAAGTCATCTGGAGACTGCATTATTGACACGCGACGCAATTTGTGTGTTCCATCGTCTACAGGAAGCTTCAAGGAATGCAGTAAACTGAAAACTGCGCATCGGAAGCAACCAAGGTGACTCCCAGGAGTACTTCCGAACAGTCACCATTGATACTTTAGTTCCTCTGTAAGTAGTTATCTGGAGACTGCATTATTGACTCGCGACGCAATTTGTGTGTCCATCGTCAACAGGATGCTTCAAGGAATGCAGTAACCTGAAAACTGCGCATCTGAAGCAACCAAGGTGACTCCCAGGAGTACTTCCGAACAGTCACCATTGCCACTTTAGTTCCTCTGTAAGTAGTTATCTGGAGACTGCTTTATTGACTCGCGACGCAATTTGTGTGTCCATCGTCAACAGGATGCTTCAAGGAATGCAGTAACCTGAAAACTGCGCATCTGAAGCAACCAAGGTTATTCCAGGAGGAATTCCAAACGGTGACCATATCCACTTTAGTTCCTTTGTAAGAAGTCATCTGGAGACTGCATTATTGACTCGCGACGCAATTTGTGTGTTCCATCGTCTACAGGAAGCTTCAAGGAATGCAGTAAACTGAAAACTGCGCATCGGAAGCAACCAAGGTGACTCCCAGGAGTACTTCCGAACAGTCACCATTGCCACTTTAGTTCCTCTGTAAGTAGTTATCTGGAGACTGCATTATTGACTCGCGACGCAATTTGTGTGTCCATCGTCAACAGGATGCTTCAAGGAATGCAGTAACCTGAAAACTGCGCATCTGAAGCAACCAAGGTGACTCCCAGGAGTACTTCCGAACAGTCACCATTGCCACTTTAGTTCCTCTGTAAGTAGTTATCTGGAGACTGCATTATTGACTCGCGACGCAATTTGTGTGTCCATCGTCAACAGGATGCTTCAAGGGATGCAGTAACCTGAAAACTGCGCATCTGAAGCAACCAAGGTTATTCCAGGAGGAATTCCAAACGGTGACCATATCCACTTTAGTTCCTTTGTAAGAAGTCATCTGGAGACTGCATTATTGACTCGCGACGCAATTTGTGTGTTCCATCGTCTACAGGAAGCTTCAAGGAATGCAGTAAACTGAAAACTGCGCATCGGAAGCAACCAAGGTGACTCCCAGGAGTACTTCCGAACAGTCACCATTGCCACTTTAGTTCCTCTGTAAGAAGTTATCTGGAGACTGCATTCTTGACTCGCGACGCAATTTGTGTGTCCATCGTCAACAGGATGCTTCAAGGAATGCAGTATCCTGAAAACTGCGCATCTGAAGCAACCAAGGTTATTCCAGGAGGAATTCCAAACGGTGACCATATCCACTTTAGTTCCTTTGTAAGAAGTCATCTGGAGACTGCATTATTGACTCGCGACGCAATTTGTGTGTTCCATCGTCTACAGGAAGCTTCAAGGAATGCAGTAAACTGAAAACTGCGCATCGGAAGTAACCAAGGTGACTCCCAGGAGTACTTCCGAACAGTCACCATTGCCACTTTAGTTCCTCTGTAAGTAGTTATCTAGAGACTGCATTATTGACTCGCGACGCAATTTGTGTTTCCATCGTCAACAGGATGCTTCAAGGAATGCAGTAACCTGAAAACTGCGCATCTGAAGCAACCAAGGTTATTCCAGGAGGAATTCCTAACGGTGACCATATCCACTTTAGTTCCTTTGTAAGAAGTCATCTGGAGACTGCATTATTGACTCGCGACGCAATTTGTGTGTTCCATCGTCTACAGGAAGCTTCAAGGAATGCAGTAAACTGAAAACTGCGCATCGGAAGCAACCAAGGTGACTCCCAGGAGTACTTCCGAACAGTCACCATTGCCACTTTAGTTCCTCTGTAAGAAGTTATCTGGAGACTGCATTCTTGACTCGCGACGCAATTTGTGTGTCCATCGTCAACAGGATGCTTCAAGGAATGCAGTAACCTGAGAAATGCGCATCTGAAGCAACCAAGGTTATTCCAGGAGGAATTCCAAACGGTGACCATATCCACTTTAGTTCCTTTGTAAGAAGTCATCTGGAGACTGCATTATTGACTCGCGACGCAATTTGTGTGTTCCATCGTCTACAGGAAGCTTCAAGGAATGCACTAAACTGAAAACTGCGCATCGGAAGCAACCAAGGTGACTCCCAGGAGTACTTCCGAACAGTCACCATTGCCACTTTAGTTCCTCTGTAAGTAGTTATCTGGAGACTGCATTCTTGACTCGCGACGCAATTTGTGTGTCCATCGTCAACAGGATGCTTCAAGGAATGCAGTAACCTGAAAACTGCGCATCTGAAGCAACCAAGGTTATTCCAGGAGGAATTCCAAACGGTGACCATATCCACTTTAGTTCCTTTGTAAGAAGTCATCTGGAGACTGCATTATTGACTCGCGACGCAATTTGTGTGTTCCATCGTCTACAGGAAGCTTCAAGGAATGCAGTAAACTGAAAACTGCGCATCAGAAGCAACCAAGGTGACTCCCAGGAGTACTTCCGAACAGTCACCATTGCCACTTTAGTTCCTCTGTAAGTAGTTATCTGGAGACTGCATTCTTGACTCGCGACGCAATTAGTGTGTCCATCGTCAACAGGATGCTTCAAGGAATGCAGTAACCTGAAAACGGCGCATCGGAAGCAACCAAGGTGACTCTCAGGAGCACTTCCGAACAGTCACCATTGCCACTTTAGTTCCTCTGTAAGTAGTTATCTGGAGACTGCATTATTGACTCGCGACGCAATTTGTGTGTCCATCGTCAACAGGATGCTTCAAGGAATGCAGTAACCTGAAAACTGCGCATCTGAAGCAACCAAGGTTATTCCAGGAGGAATTCCAAACGGTGACCATATCCACGTTAGTTCCTTTGTAAGAAGTCATCTGGAGACTGCATTATTGACTCGCGACGCAATTTGTGTGTTCCATCGTCTACAGGAAGCTTCAAGGAATGCAGTAAACTGAAAACTGCGCATCGGAAGCAACCAAGGTGACTCCCAGGAGTACTTCCGAACAGTCACAATTGCCACTTTAGTTCCTCTGTAAGTAGTTATCTGGAGACTGCATTATTGACTCGCGACGCAATTTGTGTGTCCATCGTCAACAGGATGCTTCAAGGAATGCAGTAACCTGAAATCTGCGCATCTGAAGCAACCAAGGTGACTCCCAGGAGTACTTCCAAACAGTCACCATTGCCACTTTAGTTCCTCTGTAAGTAGTTATCTGGAGACTGCATTATTGACTCGCGACGCAATTTGTGTGTCCATCGTCAACAGGATGCTTCAAGGAATGCAGTAACCTGAAAACTGCGCATCTGAAGCAACCAAGGTTATTCCAGGAGGAATTCCAAACGGTGACCATATCCACTTTAGTTCCTTTGTAAGAAGTCATCTGGAGACTGCATTACTGACTCGCGACGCAATTTGTGTGTTCCATCGTCTACAGGAAGCTTCAAGGAATGCAGTAAACTGAAAACTGCGCATCGGAAGCAACCAAGGTGACTCCCAGGAGTACTTCCGAACAGTCACCATTGCCACTTTAGTTCCTCTGTAAGAAGTTATCTGGAGACTGCATTCTTGACTCGCGACGCAATTTGTGTGTCCATCGTCAACAGGATGCTTCAAGGAATGCAGTAACCTGAAAACTGCGCATCTGAAGCAACCAAGGTTATTCCAGGAGGAATTCCAAACGGTGACCATATCCACTTTAGTTCCTTTCTAAGAAGTCATCTGGAGACTGCATTATTGACTCGCGACGCAATTTGTGTGTTCCATCGTCTACAGGAAGCTTCAAGGAATGCAGTAAACTGAAAACTGCGCATTCTGAAGCAACCAAGGTGACTCCCAGGAGTACTTCCGAACAGTCACCATTGCCACTTTAGTTCCTCTGTAAGTAGTTATCTGGAGACTGCATTATTGACTCGCGACGCAATTTGTGTGTCCATCGTCAACAGGATGCTTCAAGGAATGCAGTAACCTGAAAACTGCGCATCTGAAGCAACCAAGGTGACTCCCAGGAGTACTTCCGAACAGTCACCATTGCCACTTTAGTTCCTCTGTAAGTAGTTATCTGGAGACTGCATTATTGACTCGCGACGCAATTTGTGTGTCCATCGTCAACAGGATGCTTCAAGGAATGCAGTAACCTGAAAACTGCGCATCTGAAGCAACCAAGGTTATTCCAGGAGGAATTCCAAACGGTGACCATATCCACTTTAGTTCCTTTGAAAGAAGCCATCTGGAGGCTGCATTATTGACTCGCGACGCAATTTGTGTGTTCCATCGTCTACAGGAAGCTTCAAGGAATGCAGTAAACTGAAAACTGCGCATCGGAAGCAACCAAGGTGACTCCCAGGAGTACTTCCGAACAGTCACCATTGCCACTTTAGTTCCTCTGTAAGAAGTTATCTGGAGACTGCAATCTTGACTCGCGACGCAATTTGTGTGTCCATCGTCAACAGGATGCTTCAAGGAATGCAGTAACCTGAAAACTGCGCATCTGAAGCAACCAAGGTTATTCCCGGAGGAATTCCAAACGGTGACCATATCCACTTTAGTTCCTTTGTAAGAAGTCATCTGGAGACTGCATTATTGACTCGCGACGCAATTTGTGTGTTCCATCGTCTACAGGAAGCTTCAAGGAATGCAGTAAACTGAAAACTGCGCATCGGAAGCAACCAAGGTGACTCCCAGGAGTACTTCCGAACAGTCACCATTGATACTTTAGTTCCTCTGTAAGTAGTTATCTGGAGACTGCATTATTGACTCGCGACGCAATTTGTGTGTCCATCGTCAACAGGATGCTTCAAGGAATGCAGTAACCTGAAAACTGCGCATCTGAAGCAACCAAGGTGACTCCCAGGAGTACTTCCGAACAGTCACCATTGCCACTTTAGTTCCTCTGTAAGTAGTTATCTGGAGACTGCTTTATTGACTCGCGACGCAATTTGTGTGTCCATCGTCAACAGGATGCTTCAAGGAATGCAGTAACCTGAAAACTGCGCATCTGAAGCAACCAAGGTTATTCCAGGAGGAATTCCAAACGGTGACCATATCCACTTTAGTTCCTTTGTAAGAAGTCATCTGGAGACTGCATTATTGACTCGCGACGCAATTTGTGTGTTCCATCGTCTACAGGAAGCTTCAAGGAATGCAGTAAACTGAAAACTGCGCATCGGAAGCAACCAAGGTGACTCCCAGGAGTACTTCCGAACAGTCACCATTGCCACTTTAGTTCCTCTGTAAGTAGTTATCTGGAGACTGCATTATTGACTCGCGACGCAATTTGTGTGTCCATCGTCAACAGGATGCTTCAAGGAATGCAGTAACCTGAAAACTGCGCATCTGAAGCAACCAAGGTGACTCCCAGGAGTACTTCCGAACAGTCACCATTGCCACTTTAGTTCCTCTGTAAGTAGTTATCTGGAGACTGCATTATTGACTCGCGACGCAATTTGTGTGTCCATCGTCAACAGGATGCTTCAAGGGATGCAGTAACCTGAAAACTGCGCATCTGAAGCAACCAAGATTATTCCAGGAGGAATTCCAAACGGTGACCATATCCACTTTAGTTCCTTTGTAAGAAGTCATCTGGAGACTGCATTATTGACTCGCGACGCAATTTGTGTGTTCCATCGTCTACAGGAAGCTTCAAGGAATGCAGTAAACTGAAAACTGCGCATCGGAAGCAACCAAGGTGACTCCCAGGAGTACTTCCGAACAGTCACCATTGCCACTTTAGTTCCTCTGTAAGAAGTTATCTGGAGACTGCATTCTTGACTCGCGACGCAATTTGTGTGTCCATCGTCAACAGGATGCTTCAAGGAATGCAGTATCCTGAAAACTGCGCATCTGAAGCAACCAAGGTTATTCCAGGAGGAATTCCAAACGGTGACCATATCCACTTTAGTTCCTTTGTAAGAAGTTATCTGGAGACTGCATTATTGACTCGCGACGCAATTTGTGTGTTCCATCGTCTACAGGAAGCTTCAAGGAATGCAGTAAACTGAAAACTGCGCATCGGAAGTAACCAAGGTGACTCCCAGGAGTACTTCCGAACAGTCACCATTGCCACTTTAGTTCCTCTGTAAGTAGTTATCTAGAGACTGCATTATTGACTCGCGACGCAATTTGTGCGTCCATCGTCAACAGGATGCTTCAAGGAATGCAGTAACCTGAAAACTGCGCATCTGAAGCAACCAAGGTTATTCCAGGAGGAATTCCTAACGGTGACCATATCCACTTTAGTTCCTTTGTAAGAAGTCATCTGGAGACTGCATTATTGACTCGCGACGCAATTTGTGTGTTCCATCGTCTACAGGAAGCTTCAAGGAATGCAGTAAACTGAAAACTGCGCATCGGAAGCAACCAAGGTGACTCCCAGGAGTACTTCCGAACAGTCACCATTGCCACTTTAGTTCCTCTGTAAGTAGTTATCTGGAGACTGCATTCTTGACTCGCGACGCAATTTGTGTGTCCATCGTCAACAGGATGCTTCAAGGAATGCAGTAACCTGAAAACTGCGCATCGGAAGCAACCAAGGTGACTCCCAGGAGTACTTCCGAACAGTCACCATTGCCACTTTAGTTCCTCTGCAAGTAGTTATCTGGAGACTGCATTCTTGACTCGCGACGCAATTTGTGTGTCCATCGTCAACAGGATGCTTCAAGGAATGCAGTAACCTGAAAACTGCGCATCGGAAGCAACCAAGGTGACTCCCAGGAGTACTTCCGAACAGTCACCATTGCCACTTTAGTTCCTCTGTAAGTAGTTATCTGGAGACTGCATTCTTGACTCGCGACGCAATTTGTGTGTCCATCGTCAACAGGATGCTTCAAGGAATGCAGTAACCTGAAAACTGCGCATCGGAAGCAACCAAGGTGACTCCCAGGAGTACTTCCGAACAGTCACCATTGCCACTTTAGTTCCTCTGTAAGTAGTTATCTGGAGACTGCATTCTTGACTCGCGACGCAATTTGTGTGTCCATCGTCAACAGGATGCTTCAAGGAATGCAGTAACCTGAAAACTGCGCATCGGAAGCAACCAAGGTGACTCCCAGGAGTACTTCCGAACAGTCACCATTGCCACTTTAGTTCCTCTGTAAGTAGTTATCTGGAGACTGCATTCTTGACTCGCGACGCAATTTGTGTGTCCATCGTCAACAGGATGCTTCAAGGAATGCAGTAACCTGAAAACTGCGCATCGGAAGCAACCAAGGTGACTCCCAGGAGTACTTACGAACGGTCACCATTGCCACTTTAGTTCCTCTGTAAGTAGTTATCTGGAGACTGCATTCTTGACTCGCGACGCAATTTGTGTGTCCATCGTCAACAGGATGCTTCAAGGAATGCAGTAAACTGAAAACTGCGCATCGGAAGCAACCAAGGTGACTCCCAGGAGTACTTCCGAACAGTCACCATTGCCACTTTAGTTCCTCTGTAAGTAGTTATCTGGAGACTGCATTCTTGACTCGCGACGCAATTTGTGTGTCCATCGTCAACAGGATGCTTCAAGGAATGCAGTAACCTGAAAACTGCGCATCGGAAGCAACCAAGGTGACTCCCAGGAGTACTTCCGAAAAGTCACCATTGCCACTTTAGTTCCTCTGTAAGTAGTTATCTGGAGACTGCATTCTTGACTCGCGACGCAATTTGTGTGTCCATCGTCAACAGGATGCTTCAAGGAATGCAGTAACCTGAAAACTGCGCATCGGAAGCAACCAAGGTGACTCCCAGGAGTACTTCCGAACAGTCACCATAGCCACTTTAGTTCCTCTGTAAGTAGTTATCTGGAGACTGCATTCTTGACTCGCGACGCAATTTGTGTGTCCATCGTCAACAGGATGCTTCAAGGAATGCAGTAAACTGAAAACTGCGCATCGGAAGCAACCAAGGTGACTCCCAGGAGTACTTCCGAACAGTCACCATTGCCACTTTAGTTCCTCTGTAAGTAGTTATCTGGAGACTGCATTCTTGACTCGCGACGCAATTTGTGTGTCCATCGTCAACAGGATGCTTCAAGGAATGCAGTAACCTGAAAACTGCGCATCTGAAGCAACCAAGGTTATTCCAGGAGGAATTCCAAACGGTGACCATATCCACTTTAGTTCCTTTGTAAGAATTCATCTGGAGACTGCATTATTGACTCGCGACGCAATTTGTGTGTTCCATCGTCTACAGGAAGCTTCAAGGAATGCAGTAAACTGAAAACTGCGCATCGGAAGCAACCAAGGTGACTCCCAGGAGTACTTCCGAATAGTCACCATTGCCACTTTAGTTCCTCTGTAAGTAGTTATCTGGAGACTGCATTCTTGACTCGCGACGCAATTTGTGTGTCCATCGTCAACAGGATGCTTCAAGGAATGCAGTAACCTGAAAACTGCGCATCGGAAGCAACCAAGGTGACTCCCAGGAGTACTTCCGAACAGTCACCATTGCCACTTTAGTTCCTCTGTAAGTAGTTATCTGGAGACTGCATTCTTGACTCGCGACGCAATTTGTGTGTCCATCGTCAACAGGATGCTTCAAGGAATGCAGTAACCTGAAAACTGCGCATCGGAAGCAACCAAGGTGACTCCCAGGAGTACTTCCGAACAGTCACCATTGCCACTTTAGTTCCTCTGTAAGTAGTTATCTGAAGACTGCATTCTTGACTCGCGACGCAATTTGTGTGTCCATCGTCAACAGGATGCTTCAAGGAATGCAGTAACCTGAAAACTGCGCATCGGAAGCAACCAAGGTGACTCCCAGGAGTACTTCCGAACAGTCACCATTGCCACTTTAGTTCCTCTGTAAGTAGTTATTTGGAGACTGCATTCTTGACTCGCGACGCAATTTGTGTGTCCATCGTCAACAGGATGCTTTAAGGAATGCAGTAACCTGAAAACTGCGCATCGGAAGCAACCAAGGTGACTCCCAGGAGTACTTCCGAACAGTCACCATTGCCACTTTAGTTCCTCTGTAAGTAGTTATCTGGAGACTGCATTCTTGACTCGCGACGCAATTTGTGTGTCCATCGTCAACAGGATGCTTCAAGGAATGCAGTAACCTGAAAACTGCGCATCGGAAGCAACCAAGGTGACTCCCAGGAGTACTTCCGAACAGTCACCATTGCCACTTTAGTTCCTCTGTAAGTAGTTATCTGGAGACTGCATTCTTGACTCGCGACGCAATTTGTGTGTCCATCGTCAACAGGATGCTTCAAGGAATGCAGTAAACTGAAAACTGCGCATCGGAAGCAACCAAGGTGACTCCCAGGAGTACTTCCGAACAGTCACCATTCCCACTTTAGTTCCTCTGTAAGTAGTTATCTGGAGACTGCATTATTGACTCGCGACGCAATTTGTGTGTCCATCGTCAACAGGATGCTTCAAGGATTGCAGTAACCTGAAAACTGCGCATCTGAAGCAACCAAGGTTATTCCAGGAGGAATTCCAAACGGTGACCATATCCACTTTAGTTCCTTTGTAAGAAGTCATCTGGAGACTGCATTATTGACTCGCGACGCAATTTGTGTGTCCCATCGTCTACAGGGAGCTTCAAGGAACGCAGTAAACTGAAAACTGCGCATCGGAAGCAACCAAGGTGACTCCCAGGAGTACTTCCGAACAGTCACCATTGCCACTTTAGTTCCTCTGTAAGTAGTTATCTGGAGACTGCATTATTGACTCGCGACGCAATTTGTGTGTCCATCGTCAACAGGATGCTTCAAGGAATGCAGTAACCTGAAAACTGCGCATCTGAAGCAACCAAGGTGACTCCCAGGAGTACTTCCGAACAGTCACCATTGCCACTTTAGTTCCTCTGTAAGTAGTTATCTGGAGACTGCATTATTGACTCGCGACGCAATTTGTGTGTCCATCGTCAACAGGATGCTTCAAGGAATGCAGTAACCTGAAAACTGCGCATCTGAAGCAACCAAGGTTATTCCAGGAGAAATTCCAAACGGTGACCATATCCACTTTAGTTCCTTTGTAAGAAGTCATCTGGAGACTGCATTATTGACTCGCGACGCAATTTGTGTGTTCCATCGTCTACAGGAAGCTTCAAGGACTGCAGTAAACTGAAAACTGCGCAACGGAAGCAACCAAGGTAACTCCCAGGAGGACTTCCGAACGATGACCATAGCCACTTTAGTTCCTTTGTAAGAAGTCATCTGGAGACTGCATTCTTGACTCGCGACGCAATTTGTGTGTCCATCGTCAACAGGATGCTTCAAGGAAAGCAGTAACCTGAAAACTGCGCATCTGAAGCAACCAAGGTTATTCCAGGAGGAATTCCAAACGGTGACCATATCCACTTTAGTTCCTTTGTAAGAAGTCATCTGGAGACTGCATTATTGACTCGCGACGCAATTTGTGTGTTCCATCGTCTACAGGAAGCTTCAAGGAATGCAGTAAACTGAAAACTGCGCATCGGAAGCAACCAAGGTGACTCCCAGGAGTACTTCCGAACAGTCACCATTGCCACATTAGTTCCTCTGTAAGTAGTTATCTGGAGACTGCATTATTGACTCGCGACGCAATTTGTGTGTCCATCGTCAACAGGATGCTTCAAGGAATGCAGTAACCTGAAAACTGCGCATCTGAAGCAACCAAGGTGACTCCCAGGAGTACTTCCGAACAGTCACCATTGCCACTTTAGTTCCTCTGTAAGTAGTTATCTGGAGACTGCATTATTGACTCTCGACGCAATTTGTGTGTCCATCGTCAACAGGATGCTTCAAGGAATGCAGTAACCTGAAAACTGCGCATCTGAAGCAACCAAGGTTATTCCAGGAGGAATTCCAAACGGTGACCATATCCACTTTAGTTCCTTTGTAAGAAGTCATCTGGAGACTGCATTATTGACTCGCGACGCAATTTGTGTGTTCCATCGTCTACAGGAAGCTTCAAGGAATGCAGTAAACTGAAAACTGCGCATCGGAAGCAACCAAGGTGACTCCCAGGAGTACTTCCGAACAGTCACCATTGCCACTTTACTTCCTCTGTAAGAAGTTATCTGGAGACTGCATTCTTGACTCGCGACGCAATTTGTGTGTCCATCGTCAACAGGATGCTTCAAGGAATGCAGTAACCTGAAAACTGCGCATCTGAAGCAACCAAGGTTATTCCCGGAGGAATTCCAAACGGTGACCATATCCACTTTAGTTCCTTTGTAAGAAGTCATCTGGAGACTGCATTATTGACTCGCGACGCAATTTGTGTGTTCCATCGTCTACAGGAAGCTTCAAGGAATGCAGTAATCTGAAAACTGCGCATCGGAAGCAACCAAGGTGACTCCCAGGAGTACTTCCGAACAGTCACCATTGCCACTTTAGTTCCTCTGTAAGTAGTTATCTGGAGACTGCATTCTTGACTCGCGACGCAATTTGTGTGTCCATCGTCAACAGGATGCTTCAAGGAATGCAGTAACCTGAAAACTGCGCATCGGAAGCAACCAAGGTGACTCCCAGGAGTACTTCCGAACAGTCACCATTCCCACTTTAGTTCCTCTGTAAGTAGTTATCTGGAGACTGCATTATTGACTCGCGACGCAATTTGTGTGTCCATCGTCAACAGGATGCTTCAAGGAATGCAGTAACCTGAAAACTGCGCATCTGAAGCAACCAAGGTTATTCCAGGAGGAATTCCAAACGGTGACCATATCCACTTTAGTTCCTTTGTAAGAAGTCATCTGGAGACTGCATTATTGACTCGCGACGCAATTTGTGTGTTCCATCGTCTACAGGAAGCTTCAAGGAATGCAGTAAACTGAAAACTGCGCATCTGAAGCAACCAAGGTGACTCCCAGGAGTACTTCCGAACAGTCACCATTCCCACTTTAGTTCCTCTGTAAGTAGTTATCTGGAGACTGCATTATTGACTCGCGACGCAATTTGTGTGTCCATCGTCAACAGGATGCTTCAAGGAATGCAGTAACCTGAAAACTGCGCATCTGAAGCAACCAAGGTGACTCCCAGGAGTACTTCCGAACAGTCAGCATTGCCACTTTAGTTCCTCTGTAAGTAGTTATCTGGAGACTGCATTATTGACTCGCGACGCAATTTGTGTGTCCATCGTCAACAGGATGCTTCAAGGAATGCAGTAACCTGAAAACTGCGCATCTGAAGCAACCAATGTTATTCCAGGAGGAATTCCAAACGGTGACCATATCCACTTTAGTTCCTTTGTAAGAAGTCATCTGGAGACTGCATTATTGACTCGCGACGCAATTTGTGTGTTCCATCGTCTACAGGAAGCTTCAAGGAATGCAGTAAACTGAAAACTGCGCATCGGAAGCAACCAAGGTGACTCCCAGGAGTACTTCCGAACAGTCACCATTGCCACTTTACTTCCTCTGTAAGAAGTTATCTGGAGACTGCATTCTTGACTCGCGACGCAATTTGTGTGTCCATCGTCAACAGGATGCTTCAAGGAATGCAGTAACCTGAAAACTGCGCATCTGAAGCAACCAAGGTTATTCCCGGAGGAATTCCAAACGGTGACCATATCCACTTTAGTTCCTTTGTAAGAAGTCATCTGGAGACTGCATTGTTGACTCGCGACGCAATTTGTGTGTTCCATCGTCTACAGGAAGCTTCAAGGAATGCAGTAAACTGAAAACTGCGCATCGGAAGCAACCAAGGTGACTCCCAGAAGTACTTCCGAACAGTCACCATTGCCACTTTAGTTCCTCTGTAAGTAGTCATCTGGAGACTGCATTCTTGACTCGCGACGCAATTTGTGTGTCCATCGTCAACAGGATGCTTCAAGGAATGCAGTAACCTGAAAACTGCGCATCGGAAGCAACCAAGGTGACTCCCAGGAGTACTTCCGAACAGTCACCATTCCCACTTTAGTTCCTCTGTAAGTAGTTATCTGGAGACTGCATTATTGACTCGCGACGCAATTTGTGTGTCCATCGTCAACAGGATGCTTCAAGGAATGCAGTAACCTGAAAACTGCGCATCGGAAGCAACCAAGGTGACTCCCAGGAGTACTTCCGAACAGTCACCATTGCCACTTTAGTTCCTCTGTAAGAAGTTATCTGGAGACTGCATTCATGACTCGCGACGCAATTTGTGTGTCCATCGTCAACAGGAGGCTTCAAGGAATGCAGTAACCTGAAAACTGCGCATCTGAAGCAACCAAGGTTATTCCAGGAGGAATTCCAAACGGTGACCATATCCACTTTAGTTCCTTTGTAAGAAGTCATCTGGAGACTGCAATATTGACTCGCGACGCAATTTGTGTGTTCCATCGTCTACAGGAAGCTTCAAGGAATGCAGTAAACTGAAAACTGCGCATCGGAAGTAACCAAGGTGACTCCCAGGAGTACTTCCGAACAGTCACCATTGCCACTTTAGTTCCTCTGTAAGTAGTTATCTGGAGACTGCATTATTGACTCGCGACGCAATTTGTGTGTCCATCGTCAACAGGATGCTTCAAGGAATGCAGTAACCTGAAAACTGCGCATCTGAAGCAACCAAGGTGACTCCCAGGAGTACTTCCGAACAGTCACCATTGCCACTTTAGTTCCTCTGTAAGTAGTTATCTGGAGACTGCATTCTTGACTCGCGACGCAATTTGTGTGTCCATCGTCAACAGGATGCTTCAAGGAATGCAGTAACCTGAAAACTGCGCATCGGAAGCAACCAAGGTGACTCCCAGGAGTACTTCCGAACAGTCACCATTGCCACTTTAGTTCCTCTGTAAGTAGTTATCTGGAGACTGCATTCTTGACTCGCGACGCAATTTGTGTGTCCATCGTCAACAGGATGCTTCAAGGAATGCAGTAACCTGAAAACTGCGCATCTGAAGCAACCAAGGTTATTCCAGGACGAATTCCTAACGGTGACCATATCCACTTTAGTTCCTTTGTAAGAAGTCATTTGGAGACTGCATTATTGACTCGCGACGCAATTTGTGTGTTCCATCGTCTACAGGAAGCTTCAAGGAATGCAGTAAACTGAAAACTGCGCATCGGAAGCAACCAAGGTGACTCCCAGGAGTACTTCCGAACAGTCACCATTGCCACTTTAGTTCCTCTGTAAGAAGTTATCTGGAGACTGCATTCTTGACTCGCGACGCAATTTGTGTGTCCATCGTCAACAGGATGCTTCAAGTTATGCAGTAACCTGAAAACTGCGCATCTGAAGCAACCAAGGTTATTCCAGGAGGAATTCCAAACGGTGACCATATCCACTTTAGTTCCTTTGTAAGAAGTCATCTGGAGACTGCATTATTGACTCGTGACGCAATTTGTGTGTTCCATCGTCTACAGGAAGCTTCAAGGAATGCAGTAAACTGAAAACTGCGCATCGGAAGCAACCAAGGTGACTCCCAGGAGTACTTCCGAACAGTCACCATTGCCACTTTAGTTCCTCTGTAAGTAGTTATCTGGAGACTGCATTCTTGACTCGCGACGCAATTTGTGTGTCCATCGTCAACAGGATGCTTCAAGGAATGCAGTAACCTGAAAACTGCGCATCTGAAGCAACCAAGGTTATTCCAGGAGGAATTCCAAACGGTGACCATATCCACTTTAGTTCCTTTGTAAGAAGTCATCTGGAGACTACATTATTGACTCGCGACGCAATTTGTGTGTTCCATCGTCTACAGGAAGCTTCAAGGAATGCAGTAAACTGAAAACTGCGCATCGGAAGCAACCAAGGTGACTCCCAGGAGTACTTCCGAACAGTCACCATTGCCACTTTAGTTCCTCTGTAAGTAGTTATCTGGAGACTGCATTCTTGACTCGCGACGCAATTTGTGTGTCCATCGTCAACAGGATGCTTCAAGGAATGCAGTAACCTGAAAACTGCGCATCGGAAGCAACCAAGGTGACTCCCAGGAGTACTTCCGAACAGTCACCATTGCCACTTTAGTTCCTCTGTAAGTAGTTATCTGGAGACTGCATTCTTGACTCGCGACGCAATTTGTGTGTCCATCGTCAACAGGATGCTTCAAGGAATGCAGTAACCTGAAAACTGCGCATCGGAAGCAACCAAGGTGACTCCCAGGAGTACTTCCGAACAGTCACCATTGCCACTTTAGTTCCTCTGTAAGTAGTTATCTGGAGACTGCATTATTGACTCGCGACGCAATTTGTGGGTCCATCGTCAACAGCATGCTTCAAGGAATGCAGTAACCTGAAAACTGCACATCGGAAGCAACCAAGGTGACTCCCAGGAGTACTTCCGAACAGTCACCATTGCCACTTTAGTTCCTCTGTAAGTATTTATCTGGAGACTGCATTCTTGACTCGCGACGCAATTTGTGTGTCCATCGTCAACGGGATGCTTCAAGGAATGCAGTAACCTGAAAACTGCGCATCGGAAGCAACCAAGGTGACTCCCAGGAGTACTTCCGAACAGTCACCATTGCCACTTTAGTTCCTCTGTAAGTAGTTATCTGGAGACTGCATTCTTGACTCGCGACGCAATTTGTGTGTCCATCGTCAACAGGATGCTTCAAGGCATGCAGTTTACTGAAAACTGCGCATCGGAAGCAACCAAGGTGACTCCCAGGAGTACTTCCGAACAGTCACCATTGCCACTTTAGTTCCTCTGTAAGTAGTTATCTGGAGACTGCATTCTTGACTCGCGACGCAATTTGTGTGTCCATCGTCAACAGGATGCTTCAAGGAATGCAGTAACCTGATAACTGCGCATCGGAAGTAACCAAGGTGACTCCCAGGAGTACTTCCGAACAGTCACCATTGCCACTTTAGTTCCTCTGTAAGTAGTTATCTGGAGACTGCATTCTTGACTCGCGACCCAATTTGTGTGTCCATCGTCAACAGGATGCTTCAAGGAATTCAGTAACCTGAAAACTGCGCATTGGAAGCAACCAAGGTGACTCCCAGGAGTACTTCCGAACAGTCACCATTGCCACTTTAGTTCCTCTGTAAGTAGTTATCTGGAGACTGCATTCTTGACTCGCGACGCAATTTGTGTGTCCATCGTTAACAGGATGCTTCAAGGAATGCAGTAAACTGAAAACTGCGCATCGGAAGCAACCAAGGTGACTCCCAGGAGTACTTCCGAACAGTCACCATTGCCACTTTAGTTCCTCTGTAAGTAGTTATCTGGAGACTGCATTATTGACTCGCGACGCAATTTGTGTGTCCATCGTCAACAGGATGCTTCAAGGAATGCAGTAACCTGAAAACTGCGCATCTGAAGCAACCAAGGTTATTCCAGGAGGAATTCCAAACGGTGACCATATCCACTTTAGTTCCTTTGTAAGAAGTCATCTGGAGACTGCATTATTGACTCGCGGCGCAATTTGTGTGTTCCATCGTCTACAGGAAGCTTCAAGGAATGCAGTAAACTGAAAACTGCGCATCGGAAGCAACCAAGGTGACTCCCAGGAGTACTTCCGAACAGTCACCATTGCCACTTTAGTTCCTCTGTAAGTAGTTATCTGGAGACTGCATTCTTGACTCGCGACGCAATTTGTGTGTCCATCGTCAACAGGATGCTTCAAGGAATGCAGTAACCTGAAAACTGCGCATCGGAAGCAACCAAGGTGACTCCCAGGAGTACCTCCGAACAGTCACCATTGCCACTTTAGTTCCTCTGTAAGTAGTTATCTGGAGACTGCATTCCTGACTCGCGACGCAATTTGTGTGTCCATCGTCAACAGGATGCTTCAAGGAATGCAGTAACCTGAAAACTGCGCATCGGAAGCAACCAAGGTGACTCCCAGGAGTACTTCCGAACAGTCACCATTGCCACTTTAGTTCCTCTGTAAGTAGTTATCTGGAGACAGCATTCTTGACTCGCGACGCAATTTGTGTGTACATCGTCAACAGGATGCTTCAAGGAATGCAGTAAACTGAAAACTGCGCATCGGAAGCAACCAAGGTGACTCCCAGGAGTACTTCCGAACAGTCACCATTGCCACTTTAGTTCCTCTGTAAGTAGTTATCTGGAGACTGCATTATTGACTCGCGACGCAATTTGTGTGTCCATCGTCAACAGGATGCTTCAAGGAATGCAGTAACCTGAAAACTGCGCATCTGAAGCAGCCAAGGTTATTCCAGGAGGAATTCCAAACGGTGACCATATCCACTTTAGTTCCTTTGTAAGAAGTCATCTGGAGACTGCATTATTGACTCGCGACGCAATTTGTGTGTTCCATCGTCTACAGGAAGCTTCAAGGAATGCAGTAAACTGTAAACTGCGCATCGGAAGCAACCAAGGTGACTCCCAGGAGTACTTCCGAACAGTCACCATTGCCACTTTAGTTCCTCTGTAAGTAGTTATCTGGAGACTGCATTATTGACTCGCGACGCAATTTGTGTGTCCATCGTCAACAGGATGCTTCAAGGAATGCAGTAACCTGAAAACTGCGCATCTGAAGCAACCAAGGTGACTCCCAGGAGTACTTCCGAACAGTCACCATTGCCACTTTAGTTCCTCTGTAAGTAGTTATCTGGAGACTGCATTATTGACTCGCGACGCAATTTGTGTGTCCATCGTCAACAGGATGCTTCAAGGAATGCAGTAACCTGAAAACTGCGCATCTGAAGCAACCAAGGTTATTCCAGGAGGAATTCCAAACGGTGACCATATCCACTTTAGTTCCTTTGTAAGAAGTCATCTGGAGACTGCATTATTGACTCGCGACGCAATTTGTGTGTTCCATCGTCTACAGGAAGCTTCAAGGAATGCAGTAAACTGAAAACTGCGCATCGGAAGCAACCAAGGTGACTCCCAGGAGTACTTCCGAACAGTCACCATTGCCACTTTAGTTCCTCTGTAAGTAGTTATCTGGAGACTGCATTCTTGACTCGCGACGCAATTTGTGTGTCCATCGTCAACAGGATGCTTCAAGGAATGCAGTAAACTGAAAACTGCGCATCGGAAGCAACCAAGGTGACTCCCAGGAGTACTTCCGAACAGTCACCATTGCCACTTTAGTTCCTCTGTAAGTAGTTATCTGGAGACTGCATTCTTGACTCGCGACGCAATTTGTGTGTCCATCGTCAACAGGATGCTTCAAGGAATGCAGTAAACTGAAAACTGCGCGTCGGAAGCAACCAAGGTGACTCCCAGGAGTACTTCCGAACAGTCACCATTGCCACTTTAGTTCCTCTGTAAGTAGTTATCTGGAGACTGCATTCTTGACTCGCGACGCAATTTGTGTGTCCATCGTCAACAGGATGCTTCAAGGAATGCAGTAACCTGAAAACTGCGCATCGGAAGCAACCAAGGTGACTCCCAGGAGTACTTCCGAACAGTCACCATTGCCACTTTAGTTCCTCTGTAAGTAGTTATCTGGAGACTGCATTCTTGACTCGCGACGCAATTTGTGTGTCCATCGTCAACAGGATGCTTCAAGGAATGCAGTAAACTGAAAACTGCGCATCGGAAGCAACCAAGGTGACTCCCAGGAGTACTTCCGAACAGTCACCATTGCCACTTTAGTTCCTCTGTAAGTAGTTATCTGGAGACTGCATTATTGACTCGCGACGCAATTTGTGTGTCCATCGTCAACAGGATGCTTCAAGGAATGCAGTAACCTGAAAACTGCGCATCTGAAGCAACCAAGGTTATTCCAGGAGGAATTCCAAACGGTGACCATATCCACTTTAGTTCCTTTGTAAGAAGTCATCTGGAGACTGCATTATTGACTCGCGACGCAATTTGTGTGTTCCATCGTCTACAGGAAGCTTCAAGGAATTCAGTAAACTGAAAACTGCGCATCGGAAGCAACCAAGGTGACTCCCAGGAGTACTTCCGAACAGTCACCATTGCCACTTTAGTTCCTCTGTAAGTAGTTATCTGGAGACTGCATTCTTGACTCGCGACGCAATTTGTGTGTCCATCGTCAACAGGATGCTTCAAGGAATGCAGTAACCTGAAAACTGCGCATCGGAAGCAACCAAGGTGACTCCCAGGAGTACTTCCGAACAGTCACCATTGCCACTTTAGTTCGTCTGTAAGTAGTTATCTGGAGACTGCATTCTTGACTCGCGACGCAATTTGTGTGTCCATCGTCAACAGGATGCTTCAAGGAATGCAGTAAACTGAAAACTGCGCATCGGAAGCAACCAAGGTGACTCCCAGGAGTACTTCCGAACAGTCACCACTGCCACTTTAGTTCCTCTGTAAGTAGTTATCTGGAGACTGCATTATTGACTCGCGACGCAATTTGTGTGTCCATTGTCAACAGGATGCTTCAAGGAATGCAGTAACCTGAAAACTGCGCATCGGAAGCAACCAAGGTTATTCCAGGAGGAATTCCAAACGGTGACCATATCCACTTTAGTTCCTTTGTAAGAAGTCATCTGGAGACTGCATTATTGACTCGCGACGCAATTTGTGTGTTCCATCGTCTACAGGAAGCTTCAAGGAATGCAGTAAACTGAAAACTGCGCATCGGAAGCAACCAAGGTGACTCCCAGGAGTACTTCCGAACAGTCACCATTGCCACTTTAGTTCCTCTGTAAGTAGTTATCTGGAGACTGCATTATTGACTCGCGACGCAATTTGTGTGTCCATCGTCAACAGGATGCTTCAAGGAATGCAGTAACCTGAAAACTGCGCATCTGAAGCAACCAAGGTGACTCCCAGGAGTACTTCCGAACAGTCACCATTGCCACTTTAGTTCCTCTGTAAGTAGTTATCTGGAGACTGCATTATTGACTCGCGACGCAATTTGTGTGTCCATCGTCAACAGGATGCTTCAAGGAATGCAGTAACCTGAAAACTGCGCATCTGAAGCAACCAAGGTTATTCCAGGAGGAATTCCAAACGGTGACCATATCCACTTTAGTTCCTTTGTAAGAAGTCATCTGGAGACTGCATTATTGACTCGCGACGCAATTTGTGTGTTCCATCGTCTACAGGAAGCTTCAAGGAATGCAGTAAACTGAAAACTGCGCATCGGAAGCAACCAAGGTGACTCCCAGGAGTACTTCCGAACAGTCACCATTGCCACTTTAGTTCCTCTGTAAGTAGTTATCTGGAGACTGCATTATTGACTCGCGACGCAATTTGTGTGTCCATCGTCAACAGGATGCTTCAAGGAATGCAGTAACCTGAAAACTGCGCATCTGAAGCAACCAAGGTTATTCCAGGAGGAATTCCAAACGGTGACCATATCCACTTTAGTTCCTTTGTAAGAACTCATCTGGAGACTGCATTATTGACTCGCGACGCAATTTGTGTGTTCCATCGTGTACAGGAAGCTTCAAGGAATGTAGTAAACTGAAAACTGCGCATCGGAAGCAAACCAAGGTGACTCCCAGGAGTACTTCCGAACAGTCACCATTGCCACTTTAGTTCCTCTGTAAGTAGTTATCTGGAGACTGCATTCTTGACTCGCGACGCAATTTGTGTGTCCATCGTCAACAGGATGCTTCAAGGAATGCAGTAACCTGAAAACTGCGCATCGGAAGCAACCAAGGTGACTCCCAGGAGTACTTCCGAACAGCCACCATTGCCACTTTAGTTCCTCTGTAAGTAGTTATCTTGAGACTGCATTCTTGACTCGCGATGGAATTTGTGTGTTCCATCGTCTACAGAAAGCTTCAAGGAATGCAGTAAACTGAAAACTGCGCATCGGAAGCAACCAAGGTGACTCCCAGGAGTACTTCCGAACAGTCACCATTGCCACTTTAGTTCCTCTGTAAGCAGTTATCTGGAGACTGCATTATTGACTCGCGACGCATTTTGTGTGTCCATCGTCAACAGGATGCTTCAAGGAATGCAGTAACCTGAAAACTGCGCATCTGAAGCAACCAAGGTGACTCCCAGGAGTACTTCCGAACAGTCACCATTGCCACTTTAGTTCCTCTGTAAGTAGTTATCTGGAGACTGCATTCTTGACTCGCGACGCAATTCGTGTGTCCATCGTCAACAGGATGCTTCAAGGAATGCAGTAACCTGAAAACTGCGCATCTGAAGCAACCAAGGTTATTCCAGGAGGAATTCCAAACGGTGACCATATCCACTTTAGTTCCTTTGTAAGAACTCATCTGGAGACTGCATTATTGACTCGCGACGCAATTTGTGTGTTCCATCGTGTACAGGAAGCTTCAAGGAATGTAGTAAACTGAAAACTGCGCATCGGAAGCAAACCAAGGTGACTCCCAGGAGTACTTCCGAACAGTCACCATTGCCACTTTAGTTCCTCTGTAAGTAGTTATCTGGAGACTGCATTCTTGACTCGCGACGCAATTTGTGTGTCCATCGTCAACAGGATGCTTCAAGGAATGCAGTAACCTGAAAACTGCGCATCGGAAGCAACCAAGGTGACTCCCAGGAGTACTTCCGAACAGTCACCATTGCCACTTTAGTTCCTCTGTAAGTAGTTATCTTGAGACTGCATTCTTGACTCGCGATGGAATTTGTGTGTTCCATCGTCTACAGAAAGCTTCAAGGAATGCAGTAAACTGAAAACTGCGCATCGGAAGCAACCAAGGTGACTCCCAGGAGTACTTCCGAACAGTCACCATTGCCACTTTAGTTCCTCTGTAAGCAGTTATCTGGAGACTGCATTATTGACTCGCGACGCAATTTGTGTGTCCATCGTCAACAGGATGCTTCAAGGAATGCAGTAACCTGAAAACTGCGCATCTGAAGCAACCAAGGTTATTCCAGGAGGAATTCCAAACGGTGACCATATCCACTTTAGTTCCTTTGTAAGAAGTCATCTGGAGACTGCATTATTGACTCGCGACGCAATTTGTGTGTTCCATCGTCTACAGGAAGCTTCAAGGAATGCAGTAAACTGAAAACTGCGCATCGGAAGCAACCAAGGTGACTCCCAGGAGTACTTCCGAACAGTCACCATTGCCACTTTAGTTCCTCTGTAAGTAGTTATCTGGAGACTGCATTCTTGACTCGCGACGCAATTTGTGTGTCCATCGTCAACAGGATGCTTCAAGGAATGCAGTAACCTGAAAACTGCGCATCGGAAGCAACCAAGGTGACTCCCAGGAGTACTTCCGAACAGTCACCATTGCCACTTTAGTTCGTCTGTAAGTAGTTATCTGGAGACTGCATTCTTGACTCGCGACGCAATTTGTGTGTCCATCGTCAACAGGATGCTTCAAGGAATGCAGTAAACTGAAAACTGCGCATCGGAAGCAACCAAGGTGACTCCCAGGAGTACTTCCGAACAGTCACCACTGCCACTTTAGTTCCTCTGTAAGTAGTTATCTGGAGACTGCATTATTGACTCGCGACGCAATTTGTGTGTCCATTGTCAACAGGATGCTTCAAGGAATGCAGTAACCTGAAAACTGCGCATCGGAAGCAACCAAGGTTATTCCAGGAGGAATTCCAAACGGTGACCATATCCACTTTAGTTCCTTTGTAAGAAGTCATCTGGAGACTGCATTATTGACTCGCGACGCAATTTGTGTGTTCCATCGTCTACAGGAAGCTTCAAGGAATGCAGTAAACTGAAAACTGCGCATCGGAAGCAACCAAGGTGACTCCCAGGAGTACTTCCGAACAGTCACCATTGCCACTTTAGTTCCTCTGTAAGTAGTTATCTGGAGACTGCATTATTGACTCGCGACGCAATTTGTGTGTCCATCGTCAACAGGATGCTTCAAGGAATGCAGTAACCTGAAAACTGCGCATCTGAAGCAACCAAGGTGACTCCCAGGAGTACTTCCGAACAGTCACCATTGCCACTTTAGTTCCTCTGTAAGTAGTTATCTGGAGACTGCATTATTGACTCGCGACGCAATTTGTGTGTCCATCGTCAACAGGATGCTTCAAGGAATGCAGTAACCTGAAAACTGCGCATCTGAAGCAACCAAGGTTATTCCAGGAGGAATTCCAAACGGTGACCATATCCACTTTAGTTCCTTTGTAAGAAGTCATCTGGAGACTGCATTATTGACTCGCGACGCAATTTGTGTGTTCCATCGTCTACAGGAAGCTTCAAGGAATGCAGTAAACTGAAAACTGCGCATCGGAAGCAACCAAGGTGACTCCCAGGAGTACTTCCGAACAGTCACCATTGCCACTTTAGTTCCTCTGTAAGTAGTTATCTGGAGACTGCATTATTGACTCGCGACGCAATTTGTGTGTCCATCGTCAACAGGATGCTTCAAGGAATGCAGTAACCTGAAAACTGCGCATCTGAAGCAACCAAGGTTATTCCAGGAGGAATTCCAAACGGTGACCATATCCACTTTAGTTCCTTTGTAAGAACTCATCTGGAGACTGCATTATTGACTCGCGACGCAATTTGTGTGTTCCATCGTGTACAGGAAGCTTCAAGGAATGTAGTAAACTGAAAACTGCGCATCGGAAGCAAACCAAGGTGACTCCCAGGAGTACTTCCGAACAGTCACCATTGCCACTTTAGTTCCTCTGTAAGTAGTTATCTGGAGACTGCATTCTTGACTCGCGACGCAATTTGTGTGTCCATCGTCAACAGGATGCTTCAAGGAATGCAGTAACCTGAAAACTGCGCATCGGAAGCAACCAAGGTGACTCCCAGGAGTACTTCCGAACAGTCACCATTGCCACTTTAGTTCCTCTGTAAGTAGTTATCTTGAGACTGCATTCTTGACTCGCGATGGAATTTGTGTGTTCCATCGTCTACAGAAAGCTTCAAGGAATGCAGTAAACTGAAAACTGCGCATCGGAAGCAACCAAGGTGACTCCCAGGAGTACTTCCGAACAGTCACCATTGCCACTTTAGTTCCTCTGTAAGCAGTTATCTGGAGACTGCATTATTGACTCGCGACGCAATTTGTGTGTCCATCGTCAACAGGATGCTTCAAGGAATGCAGTAACCTGAAAACTGCGCATCTGAAGCAACCAAGGTGACTCCCAGGAGTACTTCCGAACAGTCACCATTGCCACTTTAGTTCCTCTGTAAGTAGTTATCTGGAGACTGCATTCTTGACTCGCGACGCAATTCGTGTGTCCATCGTCAACAGGATGCTTCAAGGAATGCAGTAACCTGAAAACTGCGCATCTGAAGCAACCAAGGTTATTCCAGGAGGAATTCCAAACGGTGACCATATCCACTTTAGTTCCTTTGTAAGAAGTCATCTGGAGACTGCATTATTGACTCGCGACGCAATTTGTGTGTTCCATCGTCTACAGGAAGCTTCAAGGAATGCAGTAAACTGAAAACTGCGCATCGGAAGCAACCAAGGTGACTCCCAGGAGTACTTCCGAACAGTCACCATTGCCACTTTAGTTCCTCTGTAAGTAGTTATCTGGAGACTGCATTATTGACTCGCGACGCAATTTGTGTGTCCATCGTCAACAGGATGCTTCAAGGAATGCAGTAACCTGAAAACTGCGCAACTGAAGCAACCAAGGTTATTCCAGGAGGAATTCCAAACGGTGACCATATCCACTTTAGTTCCTTTGTAAGAAGTCATCTGGAGACTGCATTATTGACTCGCGACGCAATTTGTGTGTTCCATCGTCTACAGGAAGCTTCAAGGAATGCAGTAAACTGAAAACTGCGCATCGGAAGCAACCAAGGTGACTCCCAGGAGTACTTCCGAACAGTCACCATTGCCACTTTAGTTCCTCTGTAAGTAGTTATCTGGAGACTGCATTCTTGACTCGCGACGCAATTCGTGTGTCCATCGTCAACAGGATGCTTCAAGGAATGCAGTAACCTGAAAACTGCGCAACTGAAGCAACCAAGGTTATTCCAGGAGGAATTCCAAACGGTGACCATATCCACTTTAGTTCCTTTGTAAGAAGTCATCTGGAGACTGCATTATTGACTTGCGATGGAATTTGTGTGTTCCATCGTCTACAGGAAGCTTCAAGGAATGCAGTAAACTGAAAACTGCGCATCGGAAGCAACCAAGGTGACTCCCAGGAGTACTTCCGAACAGTCACCATTGCCACTTTAGTTCCTCTGTAAGTAGTTATCTGGAGACTGCATTATTGACTCGCGACGCAATTTGTGTGTCCATCGTCAACAGGATGCTTCAAGGAATGCAGTAACCTGAAAACTGCGCATCTGAAGCAACCAAGGTTATTCCAGGAGGAATTCCAAACGGTGACCATATCCACTTTAGTTCCTTTGTAAGAAGTCATCTGGAGACTGCATTATTGACTCGCGACGCAATTTGTGTGTTCCATCGTCTACAGGAAGCTTCAAGGAATGCAGTAAACTGAAAACTGCGCATCGGAAGCAACCAAGGTGACTCCCAGGAGTACTTCCGAACAGTCACCATTGCCACTTTAGTTCCTCTGTAAGTAGTTATCTGGAGACTGCATTCTTGACTCGCGACGCAATTCGTGTGTCCATCGTCAACAGGATGCTTCAAGGAATGCTGTAACCTGAAAACTGCGCATCTGAAGCAACCAAGGTTATTCCAGGAGGAATTCCAAACGGTGACCATATCCACTTTAGTTCCTTTGTAAGAAGTCATCTGGAGACTGCATTATTGACTTGCGATGGAATTTGTGTGTTCCATCGTCTACAGGAAGCTTCAAGGAATGCAGTAAACTGAAAACTGCGCATCGGAAGCAACCAAGGTGACTCCCAGGAGTACTTCCGAACAGTCACCATTGCCACTTTAGTTCCTCTGTAAGTAGTTATCTGGAGACTGCATTCTTGACTCGCGACGCAATTGGTGTGTCCATCGTCAACAGGATGCTTCAAGGAATGCAGTAACCTGAAAACTGCGCATCT
Source organism: Schistocerca americana (assembly GCF_021461395.2). Taxonomy (NCBI): domain Eukaryota; kingdom Metazoa; phylum Arthropoda; class Insecta; order Orthoptera; family Acrididae; genus Schistocerca; species Schistocerca americana. The sequence goes on from NC_060121.1 coordinate 131,852,489, forward strand.
GAAGCAACCAAGGTTATTCCAGGAGGAATTCCAAACGGTGACCATATCCACTTTAGTTCCTTTGTAAGAAGTCAGCTGGAGACTGCATTATTGACTCGCGACGCAATTTGTGTGTTCCATCGTCTACAGGAAGCTTCAAGGAATGCAGTAAACTGAAAACTGCGCATCGGAAGCAACCAAGGTGACTCCCAGGAGTACTTCCGAACAGTCACCATTGCCACTTTAGTTCCTCTGTAAGTAGTTATCTGGAGACTGCATTCTTGACTCGCGACGCAATTTGTGTGTCCATCGTCAACAGGATGCTTCAAGGAATGCAGTAACCTGAAAACTGCGCATCTGAAGCAACCAAGGTTATTCCAGGAGGAATTCCAAACGGTGACCATATCCACTTTAGTTCCTTTGTAAGAAGTCATCTGGAGACTGCATTATTGACTCGCGACGCAATTTGTGTGTTCCATCGTCTACAGGAAGCTTCAAGGAATGCAGTAAACTGAAAACTGCGCATCGGAAGCAACCAAGGTGACTCCCAGGAGTACTTCCGAACAGTCACCATTGCCACTTTAGTTCCTCTGTAAGTAGTTATCTGGAGACTGCATTCTTGACTCGCGACGCAATTTGTGTGTCCATCGTCAACAGGATGCTTCAAGGAATGCAGTAACCTGAAAACTGCGCATCGGAAGCAACCAAGGTGACTCCCAGGAGTACTTCCGAACAGTCACCATTGCCACTTTAGTTCCTCTGTAAGTAGTTATCTGGAGACTGCATTCTTGACTCGCGACGCAATTTGTGTGTCCATCGTCAACAGGATGCTTCAAGGAATGCAGTAACCTGAAAACTGCGCATCGGAAGCAACCAAGGTGACTCCCAGGAGTACTTCCGAACAGTCACCACTGCCACTTTAGTTCCTCTGTAAGTAGTTATCTGGAGACTGCATTCTTGACTCGCGACGCAATTTGTGTGTCCATCGTCAACAGGATGCTTCAAGGAATGCAGTAAACTGAAAACTGCGCATCGGAAGCAACCAAGGTGACTCCCAGGAGTACTTCCGAACAGTCACCATTGCCACTTTAGTTCCTCTGTAAGTAGTTATCTGGAGACTGCATTATTGACTCGCGACGCAATTTGTGTATCCATCGTCAACAGGATGCTTCAAGGAATGCAGTAACCTGAAAACTGCGCATCTGAAGCAGCCAAGGTTATTCCAGGAGGAATTCCAAACGGTGACCATATCCACTTTAGTTCCTTTGTAAGAAGTCATCTGGAGACTGCATTATTGACTCGCGACGCAATTTGTGTGTTCCATCGTCTACAGGAAGCTTCAAGGAATGCAGTAAACTGTAAACTGCGCATCGGAAGCAACCAAGGTGACTCCCAGGAGTACTTCCGAACAGTCACCATTGCCACTTTAGTTCCTCTGTAAGTAGTTATCTGGAGACTGCATTATTGACTCGCGACGCAATTTGTGTGTCCATCGTCAACAGGATGCTTCAAGGAATGCAGTAACCTGAAAACTGCGCATCTGAAGCATCCAAGGTGACTCCCAGGAGTACTTCCGAACAGTCACCATTGCCACTTTAGTTCCTCTGTAAGTAGTTATCTGGAGACTGCATTATTGACTCGCGACGCAATTTGTGTGTCCATCGTCAACAGGATGCTTCAAGGAATGCAGTAACCTGAAAACTGCGCATCTGAAGCAACCAAGGTTATTCCAGGAGGAATTCCAAACGGTGACCATATCCACTTTAGTTCCTTTGTAAGAAGTCATCTGGAGACTGCATTATTGACTCGCGACGCAATTTGTGTGTTCCATCGTCTACAGGAAGCTTCAAGGAATGCAGTAAACTGAAAACTGCGCATCGGAAGCAACCAAGGTGACTCCCAGGAGTACTTCCGAACAGTCACCATTGCCACTTTAGTTCCTCTGTAAGTAGTTATCTGGAGACAGCATTCTTGACTCGCGACGCAATTTGTGTGTCCATCGTCAACAGGATGCTTCAAGGAATGCAGTAAACTGAAAACTGCGCGTCGGAAGCAACCAAGGTGACTCCCAGGAGTACTTCCGAACAGTCACCATTGCCACTTTAGTTCCTCTGTAAGTAGTTATCTGGAGACTGTATTCTTGACTCGCGACGCAATTTGTGTGCCCATCGTCAACAGGATGCTTCAAGGAATGCAGTAACCTGAAAACTGCGCATCGGAAGCAACCAAGGTGACTCCCAGGAGTACTTCCGAACAGTCACCATTGCCACTTTAGTTCCTCTGTAAGTAGTTATCTGGAGACTGCATTCTTGACTCGCGACGCAATTTGTGTGTCCATCGTCAACAGGATGCTTCAAGGAATGCAGTAAACTGAAAACTGCGCATCGGAAGCAACCAAGGTGACTCCCAGGAGTACTTCCGAACAGTCACCATTGCCACTTTAGTTCCTCTGTAAGTAGTTATCTGGAGACTGCATTCTTGACTCGCGACGCAATTTGTGTGTCCATCGTCAACAGGATGCTTCAAGAAATGCAGTAACCTGAAAACTGCGCATCGGAAGCAACCAAGGTGACTCCCAGGAGTACTTCCGAACAGTCACCATTGCCACTTTAGTTCCTCTGTAAGTAGTTATCTGGAGACTGCATTCTTGACTCGCGACGCAATTTGTGTGTCCATCGTCAACAGGATACTTCAAGGAATGCAGTAAACTGAAAACTGCGCATCGGAAGCAACCAAGGTGACTCCCAGGAGTACTTCCGAACAGTCACCATTGCCACTTTAGTTCCTCTGTAAGTAGTTATCTGGAGACTGCATTATTGACTCGCGACGCAATTTGTGTGTCCATCGTCAACAGGATGCTTCAAGGAATGCAGTAACCTGAAAACTGCGCATCTGAAGCAACCAAGGTTATTCCAGGAGGAATTCCAAACGGTGACCATATCCACTTTAGTTCCTTTGTAAGAAGTCATCTGGAGACTGCATTATTGACTCGCGACGCAATTTGTGTGTTCCATCGTCTACAGGAAGCTTCAAGGAATGCAGTAAACTGAAAACTGCGCATCGGAAGCAACCAAGGTGACTCCCAGGAGTACTTCCGAACAGTCACCATTGCCACTTTAGTTCCTCTGTAAGTAGTTATCTGGAGACTGCATTCTTGACTCGCGACGCAATTTGTGTGTCCATCGTCAACAGGATGCTTCAAGGAATGCAGTAACCTGAAAACTGCGCATCGGAAGCAACCAAGGTGACTCCCAGGAGTACTTCCGAACAGTCACCATTGCCACTTTAGTTCCTCTGTAAGTAGTTATCTGGAGACTGCATTCTTGACTCGCGACGCAATTTGTGTGTCCATCGTCAACAGGATGCTTCAAGGAATGCAGTAACCTGAAAACTGCGCATCGGAAGCAACCAAGGTGACTCCCAGGAGTACTTCCGAACAGTCACCATTGCCACTTTAGTTCCTCTGTAAGTAGTTATCTGGAGACTGCATTCTTGACTCGCGACGCAATTTGTGTGTCCATCGTCAACAGGATGCTTCAAGGAATGCAGTAAACTGAAAACTGCGCATCGGAAGCAACCAAGGTGACTCCCAGGAGTACTTCCGAACAGTCACCACTGCCACTTTAGTTCCTCTGTAAGTAGTTATCTGGAGACTGCATTATTGACTCGCGACGCAATTTGTGTGTCCATCGTCAACAGGATGCTTCAAGGAATGCAGTAACCTGAAAACTGCGCATCGGAAGCAACCAAGGTTATTCCAGGAGGAATTCCAAACGGTGACCATATCCACTTTAGTTCCTTTGTAAGAAGTCATCTGGAGACTGCATTATTGACTCGCGACGCAATTTGTGTGTTCCATCGTCTACAGGAAGCTTCAAGGAATGCAGTAAACTGAAAACTGCGCATCGGAAGCAACCAAGGTGACTCCCAGGAGTACTTCCGAACAGTCACCACTGCCACTTTAGTTCCTCTGTAAGTAGTTATCTGGAGACTGCATTATTGACTCGCGACGCAATTTGTGTGTCCATCGTCAACAGGATGCTTCAAGGAATGCAGTAACCTGAAAACTGCGCATCGGAAGCAACCAAGGTTATTCCAGGAGGAATTCCAAACGGTGACCATATCCACTTTAGTTCCTTTGTAAGAAGTCATCTGGAGACTGCATTATTGACTCGCGACGCAATTTGTGTGTTCCATCGTCTACAGGAAGCATCAAGGAATGCAGTAAACTGAAAACTGCGCATCGGAAGCAACCAAGGTGACTCCCAGGAGTACTTCCGAACAGTCACCATTGCCACTTTAGTTCCTCTGTAAGTAGTTATCTGGAGACTGCATTATTGACTCGCGACGCAATTTGTGTGTCCATCGTCAACAGGATGCTTCAAGGAATGCAGTAACCTGAAAACTGCGCATCTGAAGCAACCAAGGTGACTCCCAGGAGTACTTCCGAACAGTCACCATTGCCACTTTAGTTCCTCTGTAAGTAGTTATCTGGAGACTGCATTATTGACTCGCGACGCAATTTGTGTGTCCATCGTCAACAGGATGCTTCAAGGAATGCAGTAACCTGAAAACTGCGCATCTGAAGCAACCAAGGTTATTCCAGGAGGAATTCCAAACGGTGACCATATCCACTTTAGTTCCTTTGTAAGAAGTCATCTGGAGACTGCATTATTGACTCGCGACGCAATTTGTGTGTTCCATCGTCTACAGGAAGCTTCAAGGAATGCAGTAAACTGAAAACTGCGCATCGGAAGCAACCAAGGTGACTCCCAGGAGTACTTCCGAACAGTCACCATTGCCACTTTAGTTCCTCTGTAAGTAGTTATCTGGAGACTGCATTATTGACTCGCGACGCAATTTGTGTGTCCATCGTCAACAGGATGCTTCAAGGAATGCAGTAGCCTAAAAACTGCGCATCTGAAGCATCCAAGGTTATTCCAGGAGGAATTCCAAACGGTGACCATATCCACTTTAGTTCCTTTGTAAGAAGTCATCTGGAGACTGCATTATTGACTCGCGACGCAATTTGTGTGTTCCATCGTCTACAGGAAGCTTCAAGGAATGCAGTAAACTGAAAACTGCGCATCGGAAGCAACCAAGGTGACTCCCAGGAGTACTTCCGAACAGTCACCATTGCCACTTTAGTTCCTCTGTAAGTAGTTATCTGGAGACTGCATTCTTGACTCGCGACGCAATTCGTGTGTCCATCGTCAACAGGATGCTTCAAGGAATGCAGTAACCTGAAAACTGCGCATCTGAAGCAACCAAGGTTATTCCAGGAGGAATTCCAAACGGTGACCATATCCACTTTAGTTCCTTCGTAAGAAGTCATCTGGAGACTGCATTATTGACTCGCGACGCAATTTGTGTGTTCCATCGTCTACAGGAAGCTTCAAGGAATGCAGTAAACTGAAAACTGCGCATCGGAAGCAACCAAGGTGACTCCCAGGAGTACTTCCGAACAGTCACCATTGCCACTTTAGTTCCTCTGTAAGTAGTTATCTGGAGACTGCATTATTGACTCGCGACGCAGTTTGTGTGTCCATCGTCAACAGGATGCTTCAAGGAATGCAGTAACCTGAAAACTGCGCAACTGAAGCAACCAAGGTTATTCCAGGAGGAATTCCAAACGGTGACCATATCCACTTTAGTTCCTTTGTAAGAAGTCATCTGGAGACTGCATTATTGACTCGCGACGCAATTTGTGTGTTCCATCGTCTACAGGAAGCTTCAAGGAATGCAGTAAACTGAAAACTGCGCATCGGAAGCAACCAAGGTGACTCCCAGGAGTACTTCCGAACAGTCACCATTGCCACTTTAGTTCCTCTGTAAGTAGTTATCTGGAGACTGCATTCTTGACTCGCGACGCAATTCGTGTGTCCATCGTCAACAGGATGCTTCAAGGAATGCAGTAACCTGAAAACTGCGCAACTGAAGCAACCAAGGTTATTCCAGGAGGAATTCCAAACGGTGACCATATCCACTTTAGTTCCTTTGTAAGAAGTCATCTGGAGACTGCATTATTGACTTGCGATGGAATTTGTGTGTTCCATCGTCTACAGGAAGCTTCAAGGAATGCAGTAAACTGAAATCTGCGCATCGGAAGCAACCAAGGTGACTCCCAGGAGTACTTCCGAACAGTCACCATTGCCACTTTAGTTCCTCTGTAAGTAGTTATCTGGAGACTGCATTATTGACTCGCGACGCAATTTGTGTGTCCATCGTCAACAGGATGCTTCAAGGAATGCAGTAACCTGAAAACTGCGCATCTGAAGCAACCAAGGTTATTCCAGGAGGAATTCCAAACGGTGACCATATCCACTTTAGTTCCTTTGTAAGAAGTCATCTGGAGACTGCATTATTGACTCGCGACGCAATTTGTGTGTTCCATCGTCTACAGGAAGCTTCAAGGAATGCAGTAAACTGAAAACTGCGCATCGGAAGCAACCAAGGTGACTCCCAGGAGAACTTCCGAACAGTCACCATTGCCACTTTAGTTCCTCTGTAAGTAGTTATCTGGAGACTGTATTCTTGACTCGCGACGCAATTCGTGTGTCCATCGTCAACAGGATGCTTCAAGGAATGCAGTAACCTGAAAACTGCGCATCTGAAGCAACCAAGGTTATTCCAGGAGGAATTCCAAACGGTGACCATATCCACTTTAGTTCCTTTGTAAGAAGTCATCTGGAGACTGCATTATTGACTTGCGATGGAATTTGTGTGTTCCATCGTCTACAGGAAGCTTCAAGGAATGCAGTAAACTGAAAACTGCGCATCGGAAGCATCCAAGGTGACTCCCAGGAGTACTTCCGAACAGTCACCATTGCCACTTTAGTTCCTCTGTAAGTAGTTATCTGGAGACTGCATTCTTGACTCGCGACGCAATTTGTGTGTCCATCGTCAACAGGATGCTTCAAGGAATGCAGTAACCTGAAAACTGCGCATCTGAAGCAACCAAGGTTATTCCAGGAGGAATTCCAAACGGTGACCATATCCACTTTAGTTCCTTTGTAAGAAGTCATCTGGAGACTGCATTATTGACTCGCGACGCAATTTGTGTGTTCCATCGTCTACAGGAAGCTTCAAGGAATGCAGTAAACTGAAAACTGCGCATCGGAAGCAACCAAGGTGACTCCCAGGAGTACTTCCGAACAGTCACCATTGCCACTTTAGTTCCTCTGTAAGTAGTTATCTGGAGACTGCATTCTTGACTCGCGACGCAATTTGTGTGTCCATCGTCAACAGGATGCTTCAAGGAATGCAGTAACCTGAAAACTGCGCATCTGAAGCAACCAAGGTTATTCCAGGAGGAATTCCAAACGGTGACCATATCCACTTTAGTTCCTTTGTAAGAAGTCATCTGGAGACTGCATTATTGAGTCACGACGCAATTTGTGTGTTCCATCGTCTACAGGAAGCTTCAAGGAATGCAGTAAACTGAAAACTGCGCATCGGAAGCAACCAAGGTGACTCCCAGGAGTACTTCCGAACAGTCACCATTGCCACTTTAGTTCCTCTGTAAGTAGTTATCTGGAGACTGCATTATTGACTCGCGACGCAATTTGTGTGTCCATCGTCAACAGGATGCTTCAAGGAATGCAGTAACCTGAAAACTGCGCATCTGAAGAAACCAAGGATATTCCAGGAGGAATTCCAAACGGTGACCATATCCACTTTAGTTCCTTTGTAAGAAGTCAACTGGAGACTGCATTATTGACTCGCGACGCGATTTGTGTGTTCCATCGTCTACAGGAAGCTTCAAGGAATGCAGTAAACTGAAAACTGCGCATCGGAAGCAACCAAGGTGACTCCCAGGAGTACTTCCGAACAGTCACCATTGCCACTTTAGTTCCTCTGTAAGTAGTTATCTGGAGACTGCATTCTTGACTCGCGACGCAATTTGTGTGTCCATCGTCAACAGGATGCTTCAAGGAATGCAGTAACCTGAAAACTGCGCATCTGAAGCAACCAAGGTTATTCCAGGAGGAATTCCAAACGGTGACCATATCCACTTTAGTTCCTTTGTAAGAAGTCATCTGGAGACTGCATTATTGACTCGCGACGCAATTTGTGTGTTCCATCGTCTACAGGAAGCTTCAAGGAATGCAGTAAACTGTAAACTGCGCATCGGAAGCAACCAAGGTGACTCCCAGGAGTACTTCCGAACAGTCACCATTGCCACTTTTGTTCCTCTGTAAGTAGTTATCTGGAGACTGCATTCTTGACTCGCGACGCAATTTGTGTGTCCATCGTCAACAGGATGCTTCAAGGAATGCAGTAACCTGAAAACTGCGCATCTGAAGCAACCAAGGTTATTCCAGGAGGAATTCCAAACGGTGACCATGTCCACTTTAGTTCCTTTGTAAGAAGTCATCTGGAGACTGCATTATTGACTCGCGACGCAATTTGTGTGTTCCATCGTCTACAGGAAGCTTCAAGGAATGCAGTAAACTGAAAACTGCGCATCGGAAGCAACCAAGGTGACTCCCAGGAGTACTTCCGAACAGTCACCATTGCCACTTTAGTTCCTCTGTAAGTAGTTATCTGGAGACTGCATTCTTGACTCGCGACGCAATTTGTGTGTCCATCGTCAACAGGACGCTTCAAGGAATGCAGTAACCTGAAAACTGCGCATCTGAAGCAACCAAGGTTATTCCAGGAGGAATTCCAAACGGTGACCATATCCACTTTAGTTCCTTTGTAAGAAGTCATCTGGAGACTGCATTATTGACTCGCGACGCAATTTGTGTGTTCCATCGTCTACAGGAAGCTTCAAGGAATGCAGTAAACTGAAAACTGCGCATCGGAAGCAACCAAAATGACTCCCAGGAGTACTTCCGAACAGTCACCATTGCCACTTTAGTTCCTCTGTAAGTAGTTATCTGGAGACTGCATTCTAGACTCGCGACGCAATTTGTGTGTCCATCGTCAACAGGATGCTTCAAGGAATGCAGTAACCTGAAAACTGCGCATCGGAAGCAACCAAGGTGACTCCCAGGAGTACTTCCGAACAGTCACCATTACCACTTTAGTTCCTCTGTAAGTAGTTATCTGGAGACTGCATTCTTGACTCGCGACGCAATTTGTGTGTCCATCGTCAACAGGATGCTTCAAGGAATGCAGTAAACTGAAAACTGCGCATCGGAAGCAACCAAGGTGACTCCCAGGAGTACTTCCGAACAGTCACCACTGCCACTTTAGTTCCTCTGTAAGTAGTTATCTGGAGACTGCATTATTGACTCGCGACGCAATTTGTGTGTCCATCGTCAACAGGATGCTTCAAGGAATGCAGTAACCTGAAAACTGCGCATCGGAAGCAACCTAGGTTATTCCAGGAGGAATTCCAAACGGTGACCATATCCACTTTAGTTCCTTTGTAAGAAGTCATCTGGAGACTGCATTATTGACTCGCGACGCAATTTGTGTGTTCCATCGTCTACAGGAAGCTTCAAGGAATGCAGTAAACTGAAAACTGCGCATCGGAAGCAACCAAGGTGACTCCCAGGAGTACTTCCGAACAGTCACCATTGCCACTTTAGTTCCTCTGTAAGTGGTTATCTGGACACTGCATTATTGACTCGCGACGCAATTTGTGTGTCCATCGTCAACAGGATGCTTCAAGGAATGCAGTAACCTGAAAACTGCGCATCTGAAGCAACCAAGGTGACTCCCAGGAGTACTTCCGAACAGTCACCATTGCCACTTTAGTTCCTCTGTAAGTAGTTATCTGGAGACTGCATTATTGACTCGCGACGCAATTTGTGTGTCCATCGTCAACAGGATGCTTCAAGGAATGCAGTAACATGAAAACTGCGCATCTGAAGCAACCAAGGTTATTCCAGGAGGAATTCCAAACGGTGACCATATCCACTTTAGTTCCTTTGTAAGAAGTCATCTGGAGACTGCATTATTGACTCGCGACGCAAGTTGTGTGTTCCATCGTCTACAGGAAGCTTCAAGGAATGCAGTAAACTGAAATCTGCGCATCGGAAGCAACCAAGGTGACTCCCAGGAGTACTTCCGAACAGTCACCATTGCCACTTTAGTTCCTCTGTAAGTAGTTATCTGGAGACTGCATTATTGACTCGCGACGCAATTTGTGTGTCCATCGTCAACAGGATGCTTCAAGGAATGCAGTAACCTGAAAACTGCGCATCTGAAGCAACCAAGGTTATTCCAGGAGGAATTCCAAACGGTGACCATATCCACTTTAGTTCCTTTGTAAGAAGTCATCTGGAGACTGCATTATTGACTCGCGACGCAATTTGTGTGTTCCATCGTCTACAGGAAGCTTCAAGGAATGCAGTAAACTGAAAACTGCGCATCGGAAGCAACCAAGGTGACTCCCAGGAGAACTTCCGAACAGTCACCATTGCCACTTTAGTTCCTCTGTAAGTAGTTATCTGGAGACTGTATTCTTGACTCGCGACGCAATTCGTGTGTCCATCGTCAACAGGATGCTTCAAGGAATGCAGTAACCTGAAAACTGCGCATCTGAAGCAACCAAGGTTATTCCAGGAGGAATTCCAAACGGTGACCATATCCACTTTAGTTCCTTTGTAAGAAGTCATCTGGAGACTGCATTATTGACTTGCGATGGAATTTGTGTGTTCCATCGTCTACAGGAAGCTTCAAGGAATGCAGTAAACTGAAAACTGCGCATCGGAAGCATCCAAGGTGACTCCCAGGAGTACTTCCGAACAGTCACCATTGCCACTTTAGTTCCTCTGTAAGTAGTTATCTGGAGACTGCATTCTTGACTCGCGACGCAATTTGTGTGTCCATCGTCAACAGGATGCTTCAAGGAATGCAGTAACCTGAAAACTGCGCATCTGAAGCAACCAAGGTTATTCCAGGAGGAATTCCAAACGGTGACCATATCCACTTTAGTTCCTTTGTAAGAAGTCATCTGGAGACTGCATTATTGACTCGCGACGCAATTTGTGTGTTCCATCGTCTACAGGAAGCTTCAAGGAATGCAGTAAACTGAAAACTGCGCATCGGAAGCAACCAAGGTGACTCCCAGGAGTACTTCCGAACAGTCACCATTGCCACTTTAGTTCCTCTGTAAGTAGTTATCTGGAGACTGCATTCTTGACTCGCGACGCAATTTGTGTGTCCATCGTCAACAGGATGCTTCAAGGAATGCAGTAACCTGAAAACTGCGCATCTGAAGCAACCAAGGTTATTCCAGGAGGAATTCCAAACGGTGACCATATCCACTTTAGTTCCTTTGTAAGAAGTCATCTGGAGACTGCATTATTGAGTCACGACGCAATTTGTGTGTTCCATCGTCTACAGGAAGCTTCAAGGAATGCAGTAAACTGAAAACTGCGCATCGGAAGCAACCAAGGTGACTCCCAGGAGTACTTCCGAACAGTCACCATTGCCACTTTAGTTCCTCTGTAAGTAGTTATCTGGAGACTGCATTATTGACTCGCGACGCAATTTGTGTGTCCATCGTCAACAGGATGCTTCAAGGAATGCAGTAACCTGAAAACTGCGCATCTGAAGAAACCAAGGTTATTCCAGGAGGAATTCCAAACGGTGACCATATCCACTTTAGTTCCTTTGTAAGAAGTCAACTGGAGACTGCATTATTGACTCGCGACGCGATTTGTGTGTTCCATCGTCTACAGGAAGCTTCAAGGAATGCAGTAAACTGAAAACTGCGCATCGGAAGCAACCAAGGTGACTCCCAGGAGTACTTCCGAACAGTCACCATTGCCACTTTAGTTCCTCTGTAAGTAGTTATCTGGAGACTGCATTCTTGACTCGCGACGCAATTTGTGTGTCCATCGTCAACAGGATGCTTCAAGGAATGCAGTAACCTGAAAACTGCGCATCTGAAGCAACCAAGGTTATTCCAGGAGGAATTCCAAACGGTGACCATATCCACTTTAGTTCCTTTGTAAGAAGTCATCTGGAGACTGCATTATTGACTCGCGACGCAATTTGTGTGTTCCATCGTCTACAGGAAGCTTCAAGGAATGCAGTAAACTGTAAACTGCGCATCGGAAGCAACCAAGGTGACTCCCAGGAGTACTTCCGAACAGTCACCATTGCCACTTTTGTTCCTCTGTAAGTAGTTATCTGGAGACTGCATTCTTGACTCGCGACGCAATTTGTGTGTCCATCGTCAACAGGATGCTTCAAGGAATGCAGTAACCTGAAAACTGCGCATCTGAAGCAACCAAGGTTATTCCAGGAGGAATTCCAAACGGTGACCATGTCCACTTTAGTTCCTTTGTAAGAAGTCATCTGGAGACTGCATTATTGACTCGCGACGCAATTTGTGTGTTCCATCGTCTACAGGAAGCTTCAAGGAATGCAGTAAACTGAAAACTGCGCATCGGAAGCAACCAAGGTGACTCCCAGGAGTACTTCCGAACAGTCACCATTGCCACTTTAGTTCCTCTGTAAGTAGTTATCTGGAGACTGCATTCTTGACTCGCGACGCAATTTGTGTGTCCATCGTCAACAGGACGCTTCAAGGAATGCAGTAACCTGAAAACTGCGCATCTGAAGCAACCAAGGTTATTCCAGGAGGAATTCCAAACGGTGACCATATCCACTTTAGTTCCTTTGTAAGAAGTCATCTGGAGACTGCATTATTGACTCGCGACGCAATTTGTGTGTTCCATCGTCTACAGGAAGCTTCAAGGAATGCAGTAAACTGAAAACTGCGCATCGGAAGCAACCAAAATGACTCCCAGGAGTACTTCCGAACAGTCACCATTGCCACTTTAGTTCCTCTGTAAGTAGTTATCTGGAGACTGCATTCTAGACTCGCGACGCAATTTGTGTGTCCATCGTCAACAGGATGCTTCAAGGAATGCAGTAACCTGAAAACTGCGCATCGGAAGCAACCAAGGTGACTCCCAGGAGTACTTCCGAACAGTCACCATTACCACTTTAGTTCCTCTGTAAGTAGTTATCTGGAGACTGCATTCTTGACTCGCGACGCAATTTGTGTGTCCATCGTCAACAGGATGCTTCAAGGAATGCAGTAAACTGAAAACTGCGCATCGGAAGCAACCAAGGTGACTCCCAGGAGTACTTCCGAACAGTCACCACTGCCACTTTAGTTCCTCTGTAAGTAGTTATCTGGAGACTGCATTATTGACTCGCGACGCAATTTGTGTGTCCATCGTCAACAGGATGCTTCAAGGAATGCAGTAACCTGAAAACTGCGCATCGGAAGCAACCTAGGTTATTCCAGGAGGAATTCCAAACGGTGACCATATCCACTTTAGTTCCTTTGTAAGAAGTCATCTGGAGACTGCATTATTGACTCGCGACGCAATTTGTGTGTTCCATCGTCTACAGGAAGCTTCAAGGAATGCAGTAAACTGAAAACTGCGCATCGGAAGCAACCAAGGTGACTCCCAGGAGTACTTCCGAACAGTCACCATTGCCACTTTAGTTCCTCTGTAAGTGGTTATCTGGACACTGCATTATTGACTCGCGACGCAATTTGTGTGTCCATCGTCAACAGGATGCTTCAAGGAATGCAGTAACCTGAAAACTGCGCATCTGAAGCAACCAAGGTGACTCCCAGGAGTACTTCCGAACAGTCACCATTGCCACTTTAGTTCCTCTGTAAGTAGTTATCTGGAGACTGCATTATTGACTCGCGACGCAATTTGTGTGTCCATCGTCAACAGGATGCTTCAAGGAATGCAGTAACATGAAAACTGCGCATCTGAAGCAACCAAGGTTATTCCAGGAGGAATTCCAAACGGTGACCATATCCACTTTAGTTCCTTTGTAAGAAGTCATCTGGAGACTGCATTATTGACTCGCGACGCAAGTTGTGTGTTCCATCGTCTACAGGAAGCTTCAAGGAATGCAGTAAACTGAAAACTGCGCATCGGAAGCAACCAAGGTGACTCCCAGGATTACTTCCGAACAGTCACCATTGCCACTTTAGTTCCTCTGTAAGTAGTTATCTGGAGACTGCATTATTGACTCGCGACGCAATTTGTGTGTCCATCGTCAAGAGGATGCTTCAAGGAATGCAGTAACCTGAAAACTGCGCATCTGAAGCAACCAAGGTTATTCCAGGAGGAATTCCAAACGGTGACCATATCCACATTAGTTCCTTTGTAAGAAGTCATCTGGAGACTGCATTATTGACTCGCGACGCAATTTGTGTGTTCCATCGTCTACAGGAAGCTTCAAGGAATGTAGTAAACTGAAAACTGCGCATCGGAAGCAACCAAGGTTATTCCAGGAGGAATTCCAAACGGTGACCATATCCACTTTAGTTCCTTTGTAAGAAGTCATCTGGAGACTGCATTATTGACTCGCGACGCAATTTGTGTGTCCATCGTCAACAGGATGCTTCAAGGAATGCAGTAACCTGAAAACTGCGCATCGGAAGCAACCAAGATGACTCCCAGGAGTACTTCCGAACAGTCACCATTGCCACTTTAGTTCCTCTGTAAGTAGTTATCTGGAGACTGCATTCTTGACTCGCGATGGAATTTGTGTGTCCATCGTCAACAGGATGCTTCAAGGAATGCAGTAACCTGAAAACTGCGCATCTGAAGAAACCAAGGTTATTCCAGGAGGAATTCCAAACGGTGACCATATCCACTTTAGTTCCTTTGTAAGAAGTCAACTGGAGACTGCATTATTGACTCGCGACGCGATTTGTGTGTTCCATCGTCTACAGGAAGCTTCAAGGAATGCAGTAAACTGAAAACTGCGCATCGGAAGCAACCAAGGTGACTCCCAGGAGTACTTCCGAACAGTCACCATTGCCACTTTAGTTCCTCTGTAAGTAGTTATCTGGAGACTGCATTCTTGACTCGCGACGCAATTTGTGTGTCCATCGTCAACAGGATGCTTCAAGGAATGCAGTAACCTGAAAACTGCGCATCTGAAGCAACCAAGGTTATTCCAGGAGGAATTCCAAACGGTGACCATATCCACTTTAGTTCCTTTGTAAGAAGTCATCTGGAGACTGCATTATTGACTCGCGACGCAATTTGTGTGTTCCATCGTCTACAGGAAGCTTCAAGGAATGCAGTAAACTGTAAACTGCGCATCGGAAGCAACCAAGGTGACTCCCAGGAGTACTTCCGAACAGTCACCATTGCCACTTTTGTTCCTCTGTAAGTAGTTATCTGGAGACTGCATTCTTGACTCGCGACGCAATTTGTGTGTCCATCGTCAACAGGATGCTTCAAGGAATGCAGTAACCTGAAAACTGCGCATCTGAAGCAACCAAGGTTATTCCAGGAGGAATTCCAAACGGTGACCATGTCCACTTTAGTTCCTTTGTAAGAAGTCATCTGGAGACTGCATTATTGACTCGCGACGCAATTTGTGTGTTCCATCGTCTACAGGAAGCTTCAAGGAATGCAGTAAACTGAAAACTGCGCATCGGAAGCAACCAAGGTGACTCCCAGGAGTACTTCCGAACAGTCACCATTGCCACTTTAGTTCCTCTGTAAGTAGTTATCTGGAGACTGCATTCTTGACTCGCGACGCAATTTGTGTGTCCATCGTCAACAGGACGCTTCAAGGAATGCAGTAACCTGAAAACTGCGCATCTGAAGCAACCAAGGTTATTCCAGGAGGAATTCCAAACGGTGACCATATCCACTTTAGTTCCTTTGTAAGAAGTCATCTGGAGACTGCATTATTGACTCGCGACGCAATTTGTGTGTTCCATCGTCTACAGGAAGCTTCAAGGAATGCAGTAAACTGAAAACTGCGCATCGGAAGCAACCAAAATGACTCCCAGGAGTACTTCCGAACAGTCACCATTGCCACTTTAGTTCCTCTGTAAGTAGTTATCTGGAGACTGCATTCTAGACTCGCGACGCAATTTGTGTGTCCATCGTCAACAGGATGCTTCAAGGAATGCAGTAACCTGAAAACTGCGCATCGGAAGCAACCAAGGTGACTCCCAGGAGTACTTCCGAACAGTCACCATTACCACTTTAGTTCCTCTGTAAGTAGTTATCTGGAGACTGCATTCTTGACTCGCGACGCAATTTGTGTGTCCATCGTCAACAGGATGCTTCAAGGAATGCAGTAAACTGAAAACTGCGCATCGGAAGCAACCAAGGTGACTCCCAGGAGTACTTCCGAACAGTCACCACTGCCACTTTAGTTCCTCTGTAAGTAGTTATCTGGAGACTGCATTATTGACTCGCGACGCAATTTGTGTGTCCATCGTCAACAGGATGCTTCAAGGAATGCAGTAACCTGAAAACTGCGCATCGGAAGCAACCAAGGTTATTCCAGGAGGAATTCCAAACGGTGACCATATCCACTTTAGTTCCTTTGTAAGAAGTCATCTGGAGACTGCATTATTGACTCGCGACGCAATTTGTGTGTTCCATCGTCTACAGGAAGCTTCAAGGAATGCAGTAAACTGAAAACTGCGCATCGGAAGCAACCAAGGTGACTCCCAGGAGTACTTCCGAACAGTCACCATTGCCACTTTAGTTCCTCTGTAAGTGGTTATCTGGACACTGCATTATTGACTCGCGACGCAATTTGTGTGTCCATCGTCAACAGGATGCTTCAAGGAATGCAGTAACCTGAAAACTGCGCATCTGAAGCAACCAAGGTGACTCCCAGGAGTACTTCCGAACAGTCACCATTGCCACTTTAGTTCCTCTGTAAGTAGTTATCTGGAGACTGCATTATTGACTCGCGACGCAATTTGTGTGTCCATCGTCAACAGGATGCTTCAAGGAATGCAGTAACATGAAAACTGCGCATCTGAAGCAACCAAGGTTATTCCAGGAGGAATTCCAAACGGTGACCATATCCACTTTAGTTCCTTTGTAAGAAGTCATCTGGAGACTGCATTATTGACTCGCGACGCAAGTTGTGTGTTCCATCGTCTACAGGAAGCTTCAAGGAATGCAGTAAACTGAAAACTGCGCATCGGAAGCAACCAAGGTGACTCCCAGGATTACTTCCGAACAGTCACCGTTGCCACTTTAGTTCCTCTGTAAGTAGTTATCTGGAGACTGCATTATTGACTCGCGACGCAATTTGTGTGTCCATCGTCAAGAGGATGCTTCAAGGAATGCAGTAACCTGAAAACTGCGCATCTGAAGCAACCAAGGTTATTCCAGGAGGAATTCCAAACGGTGACCATATCCACTTTAGTTCCTTTGTAAGAAGTCATCTGGAGACTGCATTATTGACTCGCGACGCAATTTGTGTGTTCCATCGTCTACAGGAAGCTTCAAGGAATGTAGTAAACTGAAAACTGCGCATCGGAAGCAACCAAGGTTATTCCAGGAGGAATTCCAAACGGTGACCATATCCACTTTAGTTCCTTTGTAAGAAGTCATCTGGAGACTGCATTATTGACTCGCGACGCAATTTGTGTGTCCATCGTCAACAGGATGCTTCAAGGAATGCAGTAACCTGAAAACTGCGCATCGGAAGCAACCAAGATGACTCCCAGGAGTACTTCCGAACAGTCACCATTGCCACTTTAGTTCCTCTGTAAGTAGTTATCTGGAGACTGCATTCTTGACTCGCGATGGAATTTGTGTGTTCCATCGTCTACAGGAAGCTTCAAGGAATGCAGTAAACTGAAAACTGCGCATCGGAAGCAACCAAGGTGACTCCCAGGAGTACCTCCGAACAGTCACCATTGCCACTTTAGTTCCTCTGTAAGCAGTTATCTGGAGACTGCATTATTGACTCGCGACGCAATTTGTGTGTCCATCGTCAACAGGATGCTTCAAGGAATGCAGTAACCTGAAAACTGCGCATCTGAAGCAACCAAGGTGACTCCCAGGAGTACTTCCGAACAGTCACCATTGCCACTTTAGTCCCTCTGTAAGTAGTTATCTGGAGACTGCATTATTGACTCGCGACGCAGTTTGTGTATTCCATCGTCTACAGGAAGCTTCAAGGAATGCAGTAAACTGAAAACTGCGCATCTGAAGCAACCAAGGTTATTCCAGGAGGAATTCCAAACGGTGACCATATCCACTTTAGTTCCTTTGTAAGAAGTCATCTGGAGACTGCATTATTGACTCGCGACGCAATTTGTGTGTTCCATCGTCTACAGGATGCTTCAAGGAATGCAGTAAACTGAAAACTGCGCATCGGAAGCAACCAAGGTGACTCCCAGGAGTACTTCCGAACAGTCACCATTGCCACTTTAGTTCCTCTGTAAGTAGTTATCTGGAGACTGCATTCTTGACTCGCGACGCAATTCGTGTGTCCATCGTCAACAGGATGCTTCAAGGAATGCAGTAACCTGAAAACTGCGCATCTGAAGCAACCAAGGTTATTCCAGGAGGAATTCCAAACGGTGACCATATCCACTTTAGTTCCTTTGTAAGAAGTCATCTGGAGACTGCATTATTGACTCGCGACGCAATTTGTGTGTTCCATCGTCTACAGGAAGCTTCAAGGAATGCAGTAAACTGAAAACTGCGCATCGGAAGCAACCAAGGTGACTCCCAGGAGTACTTCCGAACAGTCACCATTGCCACTTTAGTTCCTCTGTAAGTAGTTATCTGGAGACTGCATTATTGACTCGCGACGCAATTTGTGTGTCCATCGTCAACAGGATGCTTCAAGGAATGCAGTAACCTGAAAACTGCGCAACTGAAGCAACCAAGGTTATTCCATGAGGAATTCCAAACGGTGACCATATCCACTTTAGTTCCTTTGTAAGAAGTCATCTGGAGACAGCAATTATGACTCGCGACGCAATTTGTGTGTTCCATCGTCTACAGGAAGCTTCAAGGAATGCAGTAAACTGAAAACTGCGCATCGGAAGCAACCAAGGTGACTCCCAGGAGTACTTCCGAACAGTCACCATTGCCACTTTAGTTCCTCTGTAAGTAGTTATCTGGAGACTGCATTCTTGACTCGCGACGCAATTCGTGTGTCCATCGTCAACAGGATGCTTCAAGGAATGCAGTAACCTGAAAACTGCGCATCTGAAGCAACCAAGGTTATTCCAGGAGGAATTCCAAACGGTGACCATATCCACTTTAGTTCCTTTGTAAGAAGTCATCTGGAGACTCCATTATTGACTCGCGACGCAATTTGTGTGTTCCATCGTCTACAGGAAGCTTCAAGGAATGCAGTAAACTGAAAACTGCGCATCGGAAGCAACCAAGGTGACTCCCAGGAGTACTTCCGAACAGTCACCATTGCCACTTTAGTTCCTCTGTAAGTAGTTATCTGGAGACTGCATTCTTGACTCGCGACGCAATTCGTGTGTCCATCGTCAACAGGATGCTTCAAGGAATGCAGTAACCTGAAAACTGCGCATCTGAAGCAACCAAGGTTATTCCAGGAGGAATTCCAAACGGTGACCATATCCACTTTAGTTCCTTTGTAAGAAGTCATCTGGAGACTGCATTATTGACTTGCGATGTAATTTGTGTGTTCCATCGTCTACAGGAAGCTTCAAGGAATGCAGTAAACTGAAAACTGCGCATCGGAAGCAACCAAGGTGACTCCCAGGAGTACTTCCGAACAGTCACCATTGCCACTTTAGTTCCTCTGTAAGTAGTTATCTGGAGACTGCATTCTTGACTCGCGACGCAATTTGTGTGTCCATCGTCAACAGGATGCTTCAAGGAATGCAGTAACCTGAAAACTGCGCATCTGAAGCAACCAAGGTTATTCCAGGAGGAATTCCAAACGGTGACCATATCCACTTTAGTTCCTTTGTAAGAAGTCATCTGGAGACTGCATTATTGACTCGCGACGCAATTTGTGTGTTCCATCGTCTACAGGAAGCTTCAAGGAATGCAGTAAACTGAAAACTGCGCATCGGAAGCAACCAAGGTGACTCCCAGGAGTACTTCCGAACAGTCACCATTGCCACTTTAGTTCCTCTGTAAGTAGTTATCTGGAGACTGCATTCTTGACTCGCGACGCAATTTGTGTGTCCATCGTCAACAGGATGCTTCAAGGAATGCAGTAACCTGAAAACTGCGCATCTGAAGCAACCAAGGTTATTCCAGGAGGAATTCCAAACGGTGACCGTATCCACTTTAGTTCCTTTGTAAGAAGTCATCTGGAGACTGCATTATTGACTCGCGACGCAATTTGTGTGTTCCATCGTCTACAGGAAGCTTCAAGGAATGCAGTAAACTGAAAACTGCGCATCGGAAGCAACCAAGGTGACTCCCAGGAGTACTTCCGAACAGTCACCATTGCCACTTTAGTTCCTCTGTAAGTAGTTATCTGGAGACTGCATTCTTGACTCGCGACGCAATTTGTGTGTCCATCGTCAACAGGATGCTTCAAGGAATGCAGTAACCTGAAAACTGCGCATCTGAAGCAACCAAGGTTATTCCAGGAGGAATTCCAAACGGTGACCATATCCACTTTAGTTCCTTTGTAAGAAGTCATCTGGAGACTGCATTATTGACTCACGACGCAATTTGTGTGTTCCATCGTCTACAGGAAGATTCAAGGAATGCAGTAAACTGAAAACTGCGCATCGGAAGCAACCAAGGTGACTCCCAGGAGTACTTCCGAACAGTCACCATTGCCACTTTAGTTCCTCTGTAAGTAGTTATCTGGAGACTGCATTATTGACTCGCGACGCAATTTGTGTGTCCATCGTCAACAGGATGCTTCAAGGAATGCAGTAACCTGAAAACTGCGCATCTGAAGCAACCAAGGTTATTCCAGGAGGAATTCCAAACGGTGACCGTATCCACTTTAGTTCCTTTGTAAGAAGTCATCTGGAGACTGCATTATTGACTCGCGACGCAATTTGTGTGTTCCATCGTCTACAGGAAGCTTCAAGGAATGCAGTAAACTGAAAACTGCGCATCGGAAGCAACCAAGGTGACTCCCAGGAGTACTTCCGAACAGTCACCATTGCCACTTTAGTTCCTCTGTAAGTAGTTATCTGGAGACTGCATTCTTGACTCGCGACGCAATTTGTGTGTCCATCGTCAACAGGATGCTTCAAGGAATGCAGTAACCTGAAAACTGCGCATCTGAAGCAACCAAGGTTATTCCAGGAGGAATTCCAAACGGTGACCGTATCCACTTTAGTTCCTTTGTAAGAAGTCATCTGGAGACTGCATTATTGACTCGCGACGCAATTTGTGTGTTCCATCGTCTACAGGAAGCTTCAAGGAATGCAGTAAACTGAAAACTGCGCATCGGAAGCAACCAAGGTGACTCCCAGGAGTACTTCCGAACAGTCACCATTGCCACTTTAGTTCCTCTGTAAGTAGTTATCTGGAGACTGCATTCTTGACTCGCGACGCAATTTGTGTGTCCATCGTCAACAGGATGCTTCAAGGAATGCAGTAACCTGAAAACTGCGCATCTGAAGCAACCAAGGTTATTCCAGGAGGAATTCCAAACGGTGACCATATCCACTTTAGTTCCTTTGTAAGAAGTCATCTGGAGACTGCATTATTGACTCACGACGCAATTTGTGTGTTCCATCGTCTACAGGAAGATTCAAGGAATGCAGTAAACTGAAAACTGCGCATCGGAAGCAACCAAGGTGACTCCCAGGAGTACTTCCGAACAGTCACCATTGCCACTTTAGTTCCTCTGTAAGTAGTTATCTGGAGACTGCATTATTGACTCGCGACGCAATTTGTGTGTCCATCGTCAACAGGATGCTTCAAGGAATGCAGTAACCTGAAAACTGCGCATCTGAAGCAACCAAGGTTATTCCAGGAGGAATTCCAAACGGTGACCATATCCACTTTAGTTCCTTTGTAAGAAGTCATCTGGAGACTGCATTATTGACTCGCGTCGCAATTTGTGTGTTCCATCGTCTACAGGAAGCTTCAAGGAATGCAGTAAACTGAAAACTGCGCATCGGAAGCAACCAAGGTGACTCCCAGGAGTACTTCCGAACAGTCACCATTGCCACTTTAGTTCCTCTGTAAGTAGTTATCTGCAGACTGCATTCTTGACTCGCGACGCAATTTGTGTGTCCATCGTCAACAGGATGCTTCAAGGAATGCAGTAACCTGAAAACTGCGCATCTGAAGCAACCAAGGTTATTCCAGGAGGAATTCCAAACGGTGACCATATCCACTTTAGTTCCTTTGTAAGAAGTCATCTGGAGACTGCATTATTGACTCGCGACGCAATTTGTGTGTTCCATCGTCTACAGGAAGCTTCAAGGAATGCAGTAAACTGAAAACTGCGCATCGGAAGCAACCAAGGTGACTCCCAGGAGTACTTCCGAACAGTCACCATTGCCACTTTAGTTCCTCTGTAAGTAGTTATCTGGAGACTGCATTCTTGACTCGCGACGCAATTTGTGTGTCCATCGTCAACAGGATGCTTCAAGGAATGCAGTAACCTGAAAACTGCGCATCTGAAGCAACCAAGGTTATTCCAGGAGCAATTCCAAACGGTGACCATGTCCACTTTAGTTCCTTTGTAAGAAGTCATCTGGAGACTGCATTATTGACTCGCGACGCAATTTGTGTGTTCCATCGACTACAGGAAGCTTCAAGGAATGCAGTAAACTGAAAACTGCGCATCGGAAGCAACCAAGGTGACTCCCAGGAGTACTTCCGAACAGTCACCATTGCCACTTTAGTTCCTCTGTAAGTAGTTATCTGGAGACTGCATTCTTGACTCGCGACGCAATTTGTGTGTCCATCGTCAACAGGATGCTTCAAGGAATGCAGTAACCTGAAAACTGCGCATCTGAAGCAACCAAGGTTATTCCAGGAGGAATTCCAAACGGTGACCATATCCACTTTAGTTCCTTTGTAAGAAGTCATCTGGAGACTGCATTATTGACTTGCGATGGAATTTGTGTGTTCCATCGTCTACAGGAAGCTTCAAGGAATGCAGTAAACTGAAAACTGCGCATCTGAAGCAACCAAGGTTATTCCAGGAGGAATTCCAAACGGTGACCATATCCACTTTAGTTCCTTTGTAAGAAGTCATCTGGAGACAGCATTATTGACTTGCGATGGAATTTGTGTGTTCCATCGTCTACAGGAAGCTTCAAGGAATGCAGTAACCTGAAAACTGCGCAACTGAGGCAACCAAGGTTATTCCAGGAGGAATTCCAAACGGTGACCATATCCACTTTAGTTCCTTTGTAAGAAGTCATCTGGAGACTGCATTATTGACTTGCGATGGAATTTGTGTGTTCCATCGTCTACAGGAAGCTTCAAGGAATGCAGTAAACTGAAAACTGCGCATCGGAAGCAACCAAGGTGACTCCCAGGAGTACTTCCGAACAGTCACCATTGCCACTTTAGTTCCTCTGTAAGTAGTTATCTGGAGACTGCATTCTTGACTCGCGAGGCAATTTGTGTGTCCATCGTCAACAGGATGCTTCAAGGAATGCAGTAACCTGAAAACTGCGCATCGGAAGCAACCAAGGTGACTCCCAGGAGTACTTCCGAACAGTCACCATTGCCACTTTAGTTCCTCTGTAAGTAGTTATCTGGAGACTGCATTATTGACTCGCGACGCAGTTTGTGTATTCCATCGTCTACAGGAAGCTTCAAGGAATGCAGTAAACTGAAAACTTCGCATCGGAAACAACCAAGGTGACTCCCAGGAGTACTTCCGAACAGTCACCATTGCCACTTTAGTTCCTCTGTAAGTAGTTATCTGGAGACTGCATTCTTGACTCGCGACACAGTTTGTGTATTCCATCGTCTACAGGAAGCTTCAAGGAATGCAGTAAACTGAAAACTGCGCATCGGAAGCAACCAAGGTGACTCCCAGGAGTACTTCCGAACAGTCACCATTGCCACTTTAGTTCCTCTGTTAGTAGTTATCTGGAGACTGCATTATTGACTCGCGACGCAATTTGTGTGTCCATCGTCAACAGGATGCTTCAAGGAATGCAGTAACCTGAAAACTGCGCATCTGAAGCAACCAAGGTTATTCCAGGAGGAATTCCAAACGGTGACCATACCCACTTTAGTTCCTTTGTAAGAAGTCATCTGGAGACTGCATTATTGACTCGCGACGCAATTTGTGTGTTCCATCGTCTACAGGAAGCTTCAAGGAATGCAGTAAACTGAAAACTGCGCATCGGAAGCAACCAAGGTGACTCCCAGGAGTACTTCCGAACAGTCACCATTGCCACTTTAGTTCCTCTGTAAGTAGTTATCTGGAGACTGCATTCTTGACTCGCGACGCAATTTGTGTGTCCATCGTCAACAGGATGCTTCAAGGAATGCAGTAACCTGAAAGCTGCGCATCTGAAGCAACCAAGGTTATTCCAGGAGGAATTCCAAACGGTGACCATATCCACTTTAGTTCCTATGTAAGAAGTCATCTGGAGACTGCATCATTGACTCGCGACGCAATTTGTTTGTTCCATCGTCTACAGGAAGCTTCAAGGAATGCAGTAAACTGAAAACTGCGCATCGGAAGCAACCAGGGTGACTCCCAGGAGTACTTCCGAACAGTCACCATTGCCGCTTTAGTTCCTCTGTAAGTAGTTATCTGGAGACTGCATTCTTGACTCGCGACGCAATTTGTGTGTCCATCGTCAACAGGATGCTTCAAGGAATGCAGTAACCTGAAAACTGCGCATCTGAAGCAACCAAGGTTATTCCAGGAGGAATTCCAAACGGTGACCATATCCACTTTAGTTCCTTTGTAAGAAGTCATCTGGAGACTGCATTATTGACTTGCGATGGAATTTGTGTGTTCCATCGTCTACAGGAAGCTTCAAGGAATGCAGTAAACTGAAAACTGCGCATCGGAAGCAACCAAGGTGACTCCCAGGAGTACTTCCGAACAGTCACCATTGCCACTTTAGTTCCTCTGTAAGTAGTTATCTGGAGACTGCATTATTGACTCGCGACGCAATTTGTGTGTCCATCGTCAACAGGATGCTTCAAGGAATGCAGTAACCTGAAAACTGCGCATCGGAAGCAACCAAGGTGACTCCCAGGAGTACTGCCGAACAGTCACCATTGCCACTTTAGTTCCTCTGTAAGTAGTTATCTGGAGACTGCATTCTTGACTCGCGACGCAATTTGTGTGTCCATCGTCAACAGGATGCTTCAAGGAATGCAGTAACCTGAAAACTGCGCATCTGAAGCAACCAAGGTTATTCCAGGAGGAATTCCAAACGGTGACCATATCCACTTTAGTTCCTTTGTAAGAAGTCATCTGGAGACTGCATTATTGACTTGCGATGGAATTTGTGTGTTCCATCGTCTACAGGAAGCTTCAAGGAATGCAGTAAACTGAAAACTGCGCATCGGAAGCAACCAAGGTGACTCCCAGGAGTACTTCCGAACAGTCACCATTGCCACTTTAGTTCCTCTGTAAGTAGTTATCTGGAGACTGCATTCTTGACTCGCGACGCAGTTTGTGTATTCCATCGTCTACAGGAAGCTTCAAGGAATGCAGTAAACTGAAAACTGCGCATCGGAAGCAACCAAGGTGACTCCCAGGAGTACTTCCGAACAGTCACCATTGCCACTTTAGTTCCTCTGTAAGTAGTTATCTGGAGACTGCATTCTTGACTCGCGACGCAGTTTGTGTATTCCATCGTCTACAGGAAGCTTCAAGGAATGCAGTAAACTGAAAACTGCGCATCGGAAGCAACCAAGGTGACTCCCAGGAGTACTTCCGAACAGTCACCATTGCCACTTTAGTTCCTCTGTAAGTAGTTATCTGGAGACTGCATTCTTGACTCGTGATGCAGTTTCTGTATTCCATCGTCTACAGGAAGCTTCAAGGAATGCAGTAAACTGAAAACTGCGCATCGGAAGCAACCAAGGTGACTCCCAGGAGTACTTCCGAACAGTCACCATTGCCACTTTAGTTCCTCTGTTAGTAGTTATCTGGAGACTGCATTATTGACTCGCGACGCAATTTGTGTGTCCATCGTCAACAGGATGCTTCAAGGAATGCAGTAACCTGAAAACTGCGCATCTGAAGCAACCAAGGTTATTCCAGGAGGAATTCCAAACGGTGACCATATCCACTTTAGTTCCTTTGTAAGAAGTCATCTGGAGACTGCATTATTGACTTGCGATGGAATTTGTGTGTTCCATCGTCTACAGGAAGCTTCAAGAAATGCAGTAAACTGAAAACTGCGCATCGGAAGCAACCAAGGTGACTCCCAGGAGTACTTCCGAACAGTCACCATTGCCACTTTAGTTCCTCTGTAAGTAGTTATCTGGAGACTGCATTCTTGACTCGCGACGCAGTTTGTGTATTCCATCGTCTACAGGAAGCTTCAAGGAATGCAGTAAACTGAAAACTGCGCATCGGAAGCAACCAAGGTGACTCCCAGGAGTACTTCCGAACAGTCACCATTGCCACTTTAGTTCCTCTGTAAGTAGTTATCTGGAGACTGCATTATTGACTCGCGACGCAATTTGTGTGTCCATCGTCAACAGGATGTTTCAAGGAATGCAGTAACCTGAAAACTGCGCATCTAAAGCAACCAAGGTTATTCCAGGAGGAATTCCAAACGGTGACCATATCCACTTTAGTTCCTTTGTAAGAAGTCATCTGGAGACTGCATTATTGACTTGCGATGGAATTTGTGTGTTCCATCGTCTACAGGAAGCTTCACGGAATGCAGTAAACTGAAAACTGCGCATCGGAAGCAACCAAGGTGACTCCCAGGAGTACTTCCGAACAGTCACCATTGCCACTTTAGTTCCTCTGTAAGTAGTTATCTGGAGACTGCATTCTTGACTCGCGACGCAATTTGTGTCCATCGTCAACAGGATGCTTCAAGGAATGCAGTAACCTGAAAACTGCGCATCTGAAGCAACCAAGGTTATTCCAGGAGGAATTCCAAACGGTGACCATATCCACTTTAGTTCCTTTGTAAGAAGTCATCTGGAGACTGCATTATTGACTTGCGATGGAATTTGTGTGTTCCATCGTCTACAGGAAGCTTCAAGGAATGCAGTAAACTGAAAACTGCGCATCGGAAGCAACCAAGGTGACTCCCAGGAGTACTTCCGAACAGTCACCATTGCCACTTTAGTTCCTCTGTAAGTATTTGTCTGGAGACTGCATTATTGACTCGCGACGCAATTTGTGTGTCCATCGTCAACAGGATGCTTCAAGGAATGCAGTAACCTGAAAACAGCGCATCGGAAGCAACCAAGGTGACTCCCAGGAGTACTTCCGAACAGTCACCATTGCCACTTTAGTTCCTCTGTAAGTAGTTATCTGGAGACTGCATTCTTGACTCGCGACGCAATTTGTGTGTCCATCGTCAACAGGATGCTTCAAGGAATGCAGTAACCTGAAAACTGCGCATCTGAAGCAACCAAGGTTATTCCAGGAGGAATTCCAAACGGTGACCATATCCACTTTAGTTCCTTTGTAAGAAGTCATCTGGAGACTGCATTATTGACTTGCGATGGAATTTGTGTGTTCCATCGTCTACAGGAAGCTTCAAGGAATGCAGTAAACTGAAAACTGCGCATCGGAAGCAACCAAGGTGACTCCCAGGAGTACTTCCGAACAGTCACCATTGCCACTTTAGTTCCTCTGTAAGTAGTTATCTGGAGACTGCATTCTTGACTCGCGACGCAGTTTGTGTATTCCATCGTCTACAGGAAGCTTCAAGGAATGCAGTAAACTGAAAACTGCGCATCGGAAGCAACCAAGGTGACTCCCAGGAGTACTTCCGAACAGTCACCATTGCCACTTTAGTTCCTCTGTAAGTAGTTATCTGGAGACTGCATTCTTGACTCGCGACGCAGTTTGTGTATTCCATCGTCTACAGGAAGCTTCAAGGAATGCAGTAAACTGAAAACTGCGCATCGGAAGCAACCAAGGTGACTCCCAGGAGTACTTCCGAACAGTCACCATTGCCACTTTAGTTCCTCTGTAAGTAGTTATCTGGAGACTGCATTCTTGACTCGCGACGCAGTTTGTGTATTCCATCGTCTACAGGAAGCTTCAAGGAATGCAGTAAACTGAAAACTGCGCATCGGAAGCAACCAAGGTGACTCCCAGGAGTACTTCCGAACAGTCACCATTGCCACTTTAGTTCCTCTGTTAGTAGTTATCTGGAGACTGCATTATTGACTCGCGACGCAATTTGTGTGTCCATCGTCAACAGGATGCTTCAAGGAATGCAGTAACCTGAAAACTGCGCATCTGAAGCAACCAAGGTTATTCCAGGAGGAATTCCAAACGGTGACCATATCCACTTTAGTTCCTTTGTAAGAAGTCATCTGGAGACTGCATTATTGACTTGCGATGGAATTTGTGTGTTCCATCGTCTACAGGAAGCTTCAAGAAATGCAGTAAACTGAAAACTGCGCATCGGAAGCAACCAAGGTGACTCCCAGGAGTACTTCCGAACAGTCACCATTGCCACTTTAGTTCCTCTGTAAGTAGTTATCTGGAGACTGCATTCTTGACTCGCGACGCAGTTTGTGTATTCCATCGTCTACAGGAAGCTTCAAGGAATGCAGTAAACTGAAAACTGCGCATCGGAAGCAACCAAGGTGACTCCCAGGAGTACTTCCGAACAGTCACCATTGCCACTTTAGTTCCTCTGTAAGTAGTTATCTGGAGACTGCATTATTGACTCGCGACGCAATTTGTGTGTCCATCGTCAACAGGATGTTTCAAGGAATGCAGTAACCTGAAAACTGCGCATCTGAAGCAACCAAGGTTATTCCAGGAGGAATTCCAAACGGTGACCATATCCACTTTAGTTCCTTTGTAAGAAGTCATCTGGAGACTGCAATATTGACTTGCGATGGAATTTGTGTGTTCCATCGTCTACAGGAAGCTTCACGGAATGCAGTAAACTGAAAACTGCGCATCGGAAGCAACCAAGGTGACTCCCAGGAGTACTTCCGAACAGTCACCATTGCCACTTTAGTTCCTCTGTAAGTAGTTATCTGGAGACGGCATTATTGACTCGCGACGCAATTTGTGTGTCCATCGTCAACAGGATGCTTCAAGGAATGCAGTAACCTGAAAACTGCGCATCGGAAGCAACCAAGGTGACTCCCAGGAGTACTTCCGAACAGTCACCATTGCCACTTTAGTTCCTCTGTAAGTAGTTATCTGGAGACTGCATTATTGACTCGCGACGCAGTTTGTGTATTCCATCGTCTACAGGAAGCTTCAAGGAATGCAGTAAACTGAAAACTGCGCATCGGAAGCAACCAAGGTGACTCCCAGGAGTACTTCCGAACAGTCACCATTGCCACTTTAGATCCTCTGTAAGTAGTTATCTGGAGACTGCATTCTTGACTCGCGACGCAGTTTGTGTATTCCATCGTCTACAGGAAGCTTCAAGGAATGCAGTAAACTGAAAACTGCGCATCGGAAGCAACCAAGGTGACTCCCAGGAGTACTTCCGAACAGTCACCATTGCCACTTTAGTTCCTCTGTAAGTAGTTATCTGGAGACTGCATTATTGACTCGCGACGCAATTTGTGTGTCCATCGTCAACAGGATGCTTCAATGAATGCAGTAACCTGAAAACTGCGCATCTGAAGCAACCAAGGTTATTCCAGGAGGAATTCCAAACGGTGACCATATCCACTTTAGTTCCTTTGTAAGAAGTCATCTGGAGACTGCATTATTGACTTGCGATGGAATTTGTGTGTTCCATCGTCTACAGGAAGCTTCAAGGAATGCAGTAAACTGAAAACTGCGCATCGGAAGCAACCAAGGTGACTCCCAGGAGTACTTCCGAACAGTCACCATTGCCACTTTAGTTCCTCTGTAAGTAGTTATCTGGAGACTGCATTCTTGACTCGCGACGCAGTTTGTGTATTCCATCGTCTACAGGAAGCTTCAAGGAATGCAGTAAACTGAAAACTGCGCATCGGAAGCAACCAAGGTGACTCCCAGGAGTACTTCCGAACAGTCACCATTGCCACTTTAGTTCCTCTTTAAGTAGTTATCTGGAGACTGCATTCTTGACTCGCGACGCAGTTTGTGTATTCCATTGTCTACAGGAAGCTTCAAGGAATGCAGTAAACTGAAAACTGCGCATCGGAAGCAACCAAGGTGACTCCCAGGAGTACTTCCGAACAGTCACCATTGCCACTTTAGTTCCTCTGTAAGTAGTTATCTGGAGACTGCATTCTTGACTCGCGACGCAGTTTCTGTATTCCATCGTCTACAGGAAGCTTCAAGGAATGCAGTAAACTGAAAACTGCGCATCGGAAGCAACCAAGGTAACTCCCAGGAGTACTTCCGAACAGTCACCATTGCCACTTTAGTTCCTCTGTAAGTAGTCATCTGGAGACTGCATTATTGACTCGCGACGCAATTTGTGTGTCCATCGTCAACAGGATGCTTCAAGGAATGCAGTAACCTGAAAACTGCGCATCTGAAGCAACCAAGGTTATTCCAGGAGGAATTCCAAACGGTGACCATATCCACTTTAGTTCCTTTGTAAGAAGGCATCTGGAGACTGCATTATTGACTCGCGACGCAATTTGTGTGTTCCATCGTCTACAGGAAGCTTCAAGGAATACAGTAAACTGAAAACTGCGCATCGGAAGCAACCAAGGTGACTCCCAGGAGTACTTCCGAACAGTCACCATTGCCACTTTAGTTCCTCTGTAAGTAGTTATCTGGAGACTGCATTCTTGACTCGCGACGCAGTTTGTGTATTCCATCGTCTACAGGAAGCTTCAAGGAATGCAGTAAACTGAAAACTGCGCATCGGAAGCAACCAAGGTGACTCCCAGGAGTACTTCCGAACAGTCACCATTGCCACTTTAGTTCCTCTGTAAGTAGTTATCTGGAGACTGCATTCTTGACTCGCGACGCTGTTTGTGTATTCCATCGTCTACAGGAAGCTTCAAGGAATGCAGTAAACTGAAAACTGCGCATCGGAAGCAACCAAGGTGGCTCCCAGGAGTACTTCCGAACAGTCACCATTGCCACTTTAGTTCCTCTGTAAGTAGTTATCTGGAGACTGCATTCTTGACTCGCGACGCAGTTTGTGTATTCCATCGTCTACAGGAAGCTTCAAGGAATACAGTAAACTGAAAACTGCGCATCGGAAGCAACCAAGGTGACTCCCAGGAGTACTTCCGAACAGTCACCATTGCCACTTTAGTTCCTCTGTAAGTAGTTATCTGGAGACTGCATTCTTGACTCGCGACGCAGTTTGTGTATTCCATCGTCTACAGGAAGCTTCAAGGAATGCAGTAAACTGAAAACTGCGCATCGGAAGCAACCAAGGTGACTCCCAGGAGTACTTCCGAACAGTCACCATTGCCACTTTAGTTCCTCTGTAAGTAGTTATCTGGAGACTGCATTATTGACTCGCGACGCAATTTGTGTGTCCATCGTCAACAGGATGCTTCAAGGAATGCGGTAACCTGAAAACTGCGCATCTGAAGCAACCAAGGTTATTCCAGGAGGAATTCCAAACGGTGACCATATCCACTTTAGTTCCTTTGTAAGAAGTCATCTGGAGACTGCATTATTGACTCGCGACGCAATTTGTGTGTTCCATCGTCTACAGGAAGCTTCAAGGAATACAGTAAACTGAAAACTGCGCATCGGAAGCAACCAAGGTGACTCCCAGGAGTACTTCCTAACAGTCACCATTGCCACTTTAGTTCCTCTGTAAGTAGTTATCTGGAGACTGCATTCTTGACTCGCGACGCAGTTTGTGTATTCCATCGTCTACAGGAAGCTTCAAGGAATGCAGTAAACTGAAAACTGCGCATCGGAAGCAACCAAGGTGACTCCCAGGAGTACTTCCGAACAGTCACCATTGCCACTTTAGTTCCTCTGTAAGTAGTTATCTGGAGACTGCATTCTTGACTCGCGACGCAGTTTGTGTATTCCATCGTCTACAGGAAGCTTCAAGGAATGCAGTAAACTGAAAACTGCGCATCGGAAGCAACCAAGGTGACTCCCAGGAGTACTTCCGAACAGTCACCATTGCCACTTTAGTTCCTCTGTAAGTAGTTATCTGGAGACTGCATTCTTGACTCGCGACGCAGTTTCTGTATTCCATCGTCTACAGGAAGCTTCAAGGAATGCAGTAAACTGAAAACTGCGCATCGGAAGCAACCAAGGTAACTCCCAGGAGTACTTCCGAACAGTCACCATTGCCACTTTAGTTCCTCTGTAAGTAGTCATCTGGAGACTGCATTATTGACTCGCGACGCAATTTGTGTGTCCATCGTCAACAGGATGCTTCAAGGAATGCAGTAACCTGAAAACTGCGCATCTGAAGCAACCAAGGTTATTCCAGGAGGAATTCCAAACGGTGACCATATCCACTTTAGTTCCTTTGTAAGAAGGCATCTGGAGACTGCATTATTGACTCGCGACGCAATTTGTGTGTTCCATCGTCTACAGGAAGCTTCAAGGAATACAGTAAACTGAAAACTGCGCATCGGAAGCAACCAAGGTGACTCCCAGGAGTACTTCCGAACAGTCACCATTGCCACTTTAGTTCCTCTGTAAGTAGTTATCTGGAGACTGCATTCTTGACTCGCGACGCAGTTTGTGTATTCCATCGTCTACAGGAAGCTTCAAGGAATGCAGTAAACTGAAAACTGCGCATCGGAAGCAACCAAGGTGACTCCCAGGAGTACTTCCGAACAGTCACCATTGCCACTTTAGTTCCTCTGTAAGTAGTTATCTGGAGACTGCATTCTTGACTCGCGACGCTGTTTGTGTATTCCATCGTCTACAGGAAGCTTCAAGGAATGCAGTAAACTGAAAACTGCGCATCGGAAGCAACCAAGGTGGCTCCCAGGAGTACTTCCGAACAGTCACCATTGCCACTTTAGTTCCTCTGTAAGTAGTTATCTGGAGACTGCATTCTTGACTCGCGACGCAGTTTGTGTATTCCATCGTCTACAGGAAGCTTCAAGGAATACAGTAAACTGAAAACTGCGCATCGGAAGCAACCAAGGTGACTCCCAGGAGTACTTCCGAACAGTCACCATTGCCACTTTAGTTCCTCTGTAAGTAGTTATCTGGAGACTGCATTCTTGACTCGCGACGCAGTTTGTGTATTCCATCGTCTACAGGAAGCTTCAAGGAATGCAGTAAACTGAAAACTGCGCATCGGAAGCAACCAAGGTGACTCCCAGGAGTACTTCCGAACAGTCACCATTGCCACTTTAGTTCCTCTGTAAGTAGTTATCTGGAGACTGCATTATTGACTCGCGACGCAATTTGTGTGTCCATCGTCAACAGGATGCTTCAAGGAATGCGGTAACCTGAAAACTGCGCATCTGAAGCAACCAAGGTTATTCCAGGAGGAATTCCAAACGGTGACCATATCCACTTTAGTTCCTTTGTAAGAAGTCATCTGGAGACTGCATTATTGACTCGCGACGCAATTTGTGTGTTCCATCGTCTACAGGAAGCTTCAAGGAATACAGTAAACTGAAAACTGCGCATCGGAAGCAACCAAGGTGACTCCCAGGAGTACTTCCTAACAGTCACCATTGCCACTTTAGTTCCTCTGTAAGTAGTTATCTGGAGACTGCATTCTTGACTCGCGACGCAGTTTGTGTATTCCATCGTCTACAGGAAGCTTCAAGGAATGCAGTAAACTGAAAACTGCGCATCGGAAGCAACCAAGGTGACTCCCAGGAGTACTTCCGAACAGTCACCATTGCCACTTTAGTTCCTCTGTAAGTAGTTATCTGGAGACTGCATTCTTGACTCGCGACGCAGTTTGTGTATTCCATCGTCTACAGGAAGCTTCAAGGAATGCAGTAAACTGAAAACTGCGCATCGGAAGCAACCAAGGTGACTCCCAGGAGTACTTCCGAACAGTCACCATTGCCACTTTAGTTCCTCTGTAAGTAGTTATCTCGAGACTGCATTCTTGACTCGCGACGCAGTTTGTGTATTCCATCGTCTACAGGAAGCTTCAAGGAATGCACTAAACTGAAAACTGCGCATCGGAAGCAACCAAGGTGACCCCCAGGAGTACTTCCGAACAGTCACCATTGCCACTTTAGTTCCTCTGTACGTAGTTATCTGGAGACTGCATTCTTGACTCGCGACGCAGTTTGTGTATTCCATCGTCTACAGGAAGCTTCAAGGAATGCAGTAAACTGAAAACTGCGCATCGGAAGCAACCAAGGTGACTCCCAGGAGTACTTCCGAACAGTCACCATTGCCACTTTAGTTCCTCTGTAAGTAGTTATCTGGAGACTGCATTCTTGACTCGCGACGCAGTTTGTGTATTCCATCGTCTACAGGAAGCTTCAAGGAATGCAGTAAACTGAAAACTGCGCATCGGAAGCAACCAAGGTGACTCCCAGGAGTACTTCCGAACAGTCACCATTGCCACTTTAGTTCCTCTGTAAGTAGTTATCTGGAGACTGCATTCTTGACTCGCGACGCAATTTGTGTGTCCATCGTCAACAGGATGCTTCAAGGAATGCAGTAACCTGAAAACTGCGCATCTGAAGCAACCAAGGTTATTCCAGGAGGAATTCCAAACGGTGACCATATCCACTTTAGTTCCTTTGTAAGAAGTCATCTGGAGACTGCATTATTGACTCGCGACGCAATTTGTGTGTTCCATCGTCTAATGGAAGCTTCAAGGAATACTTTAAACTGAAAACTGCGCATCGGAAGCAACCAAGGTGACTCCCAGGAGTACTTCCGAACAGTCACCATTGCCACTTTAGTTCCTCTGTAAGTAGTTATCTGGAGACTGCATTCTTGATTCGCGACGCAGTTTGTGTATTCCATCGTCTACAGGAAGCTTCAAGGAATGCAGTAAACTGAAAACTGCGCATCGGAAGCAACCAAGGTGACTCCCAGGAGTACTTGCGAACAGTCACCATTGCCACTTTAGTTCCTCTGTAAGTAGTTATCTGGAGACTGCATTCTTGACTCGCGACGCAGTTTGTGTATTCCATCGTCTACAGGAAGCTTCAAGGAATGCAGTAAACTGAAAACTGCGCATCGGAAGCAACCAAGGTGACTCCCAGGAGTACTTCCGAACAGTCACCATCGCCACTTTAGTTCCTCTGTAAGTAGTTATCTGGAGACTGCATTCTTGACTCGCGACGCAGTTTGTGTATTCCATCGTCTACAGGAAGCTTCAAGGAATGCAGTAAACTGAAAACTGCGCATCGGAAGCAACCAAGGTGACTCCCAGGAGTACTTCCGAACAGTCACCATTGCCACTTTAGTTCCTCTGTAAGTAGTTATCTGGAGACTGCATTCTTGACTCGCGACGCAGTTTGTGTATTCCATCGTCTACAGGAAGCTTCAAGGAATGCAGTAAACTGAAAACTGCGCATCTGAAGCAACCAAGGTGACTCCCAGGAGTACTTCCGAACAGTCACCATTGCCACTTTAGTTCCTCTGTAAGTAGTTATCTGGAGACTGCATTCTTGACTCGCGACGCAGTTTGTGTATTCCATCGTCTACAGGAAGCTTCAAGGAATGCAGTAAACTGAAAACTGCGCATCGGAAGCAACCAAGGTGACTCCCAGGAGTACTTCCGAACAGTCACCATTGCCACTTTAGTTCCTCTGTAAGTAGTTATCTGGAGACTGCATTCTTGACTCGCGACGCAGTTGGTGTATTCCATCGTCTACAGGAAGCTTCAAGGAATGCAGTAAACTGAAAACTGCGCATCGGAAGCAACCAAGGTGACTCCCAGGAGTACTTCCGAACAGTCACCATTGCCACTTTAGTTCCTCTGTAAGTAGTTATCTGGAGACTGCATTATTGACTCGCGACGCAATTTGTGTGTCCATCGTCAACAGGATGCTTCAAGGAATGCAGTAACCTGAAAACTGCGCATCTGAAGCAACCAAGGTTATTCCAGGAGGAATTCCAAACGGTGACCATATCCACTTTAGTTCCTTTGTAAGAAGTCATCTGGAGACTGCATTATTGACTCGCGAGGAAATTTGTGTGTTCCATCGTCTACAGGAAGCTTCAAGGAATACAGTAAACTGAAAACTGCGCATCGGAAGCAACCAAGGTGACTCCCAGGAGTACTTCCGAACAGTCACCATTGCCACTTTAGTTCCTCTGTAAGTAGTTATCTGCAGACTGCATTCTTGACTCGCGACGCAGTTTGTGTATTCCATCGTCTACAGGAAGCTTCAAGGAATGCAGTAAACTGAAAACTGCGCATCGGAAGCAACCAAGGTGACTCCCAGGAGTACTTCCGAACAGTCACCATTGCCACTTTAGTTCCTCTGTAAGTAGTTATCTGGAGACTGCATTCTTGACTCGCGACGCAGTTTGTGTATTCCATCGTCTACAGGAAGCTTCAAGGAATGCAGTAAACTGAAAACTGCGCATCGGAAGCAACCAAGGTGACTCCCAGGAGTACTTCCGAACAGTCACCATTGCCACTTTAGTTCCTCTGTAAGTAGTTATCTGGAGACTGCATTCTTGACTCGCGATGCAGTTTGTGTATTCCATCGTCTACAGGAAGCTTCAAGGAATGCAGTAAACTGAAAACTGCGCATCGGAAGCAACCAAGGTGACTCCCAGGAGTACTTCCGAACAGTCACCATTGCCACTTTAGTTCCTCTGTAAGTAGTTATCTGGAGACTGCATTCTTGACTCGCGACGCAGTTTGTGTATTCCATCGTCTACAGGAAGCTTCAAGGAATGCAGTAAACTGAAAACTGCGCATCGGAAGCAACCAAGGTGACTCCCAGGAGTACTTCCGAACAGTCACCATTGCCACCTTAGTTCCTCTGTAAGTAGTTATCTGGAGACTGCATTCTTGACTCGCGACGCAGTTTGTGTATTCCATCGTCTACAGGAAGCTTCAAGGAATGCAGTAAAATGAAAACTGCGCATCGGAAGCAACCAAGGTGACTCCCAGGAGTACTTCCGAACAGTCACCATTGCCACTTTAGTTCCTCTGTAAGTAGTTATCTGGAGACTGCATTCTTGACTCGCGACGCAATTTGTGTGTCCATCGTCAACAGGATGCTTCAAGGAATGCAGTAACCTGAAAACTGCGCATCTGAAGCAACCAAGGTTATTCCAGGAGGAATTCCAAACGGTGACCATATCCACTTTAGTTCCTTTGTAAGAAGTCATCTGGAGACTGCATTATTGACTCGCGACGCAATTTGTGTGTTCCATCGTCTAATGGAAGCTTCAAGGAATACTTTAAACTGAAAACTGCGCATCGGAAGCTACCAAGGTGACTCCCAGGAGTACTTCCGAACAGTCACCATTGCCACTTTAGTTCCTCTGTAAGTAGTTATCTGGAGACTGCATTCTTGACTCGCGACGCAGTTTGTGTATTCCATCGTCTACAGGAAGCTTCAAGGAATGCAGTAAACTGAAAACTGCGCATCGGAAGCAACCAAGGTGACTCCCAGGAGTACTTGCGAACAGTCACCATTGCCACTTTAGTTCCTCTGTAAGTAGTTATCTGGAGACTGCATTCTTGACTCGCGACGCAGTTTGTGTATTCCATCGTCTACAGGAAGCTTCAAGGAATGCAGTAAACTGAAAACTGCGCATCGGAAGCAACCAAGGTGACTCCCAGGAGTACTTCCGAACAGTCACCATCGCCACTTTAGTTCCTCTGTAAGTAGTTATCTGGAGACTGCATTCTTGACTCGCGACGCAGTTTGTGTATTCCATCGTCTACAGGAAGCTTCAAGGAATGCAGTAAACTGAAAACTGCGCATCGGAAGCAACCAAGGTGACTCCCAGGAGTACTTCCGAACAGTCACCATTGCCACTTTAGTTCCTCCGTAAGTAGTTATCTGGAGACTGCATTCTTGACTCGCGACGCAGTTTGTGTATTCCATCGTCTACAGGAAGCTTCAAGGAATGCAGTAAACTGAAAACTGCGCATCTGAAGCAACCAAGGTGACTCCCAGGAATACTTCCGAACAGTCACCATTGCCACTTTAGTTCCTCTGTAAGTAGTTATCTGGAGACTGCATTCTTGACTCGCGACGCAGTTTGTGTATTCCATCGTCTACAGGAAGCTTCAAGGAATGCAGTAAACTGAAAACTGCGCATCGGAAGCAACCAAGGTGACTCCCAGGAGTACTTCCGAACAGTCACCATTGCCACTTTAGTTCCTCTGTAAGTAGTTATCTGGAGACTGCATTCTTGACTCGCGACGCAGTTGGTGTATTCCATCGTCTACAGGAAGCTTCAAGGAATGCAGTAAACTGAAAACTGCGCATCGGAAGCAACCAAGGTGACTCCCAGGAGTACTTCCGAACAGTCACCATTGCCACTTTAGTTCCTCTGTAAGTAGTTATCTGGAGACTGCATTATTGACTCGCGACGCAATTTGTGTGTCCATCGTCAACAGGATGCTTCAAGGAATGCAGTAACCTGAAAACTGCGCATCTGAAGCAACCAAGGTTATTCCAGGAGGAATTCCAAACGGTGACCATATCCACTTTAGTTCCTTTGTAAGAAGTCATCTGGAGACTGCATTATTGACTCGCGAGGAAATTTGTGTGTTCCATCGTCTACAGGAAGCTTCAAGGAATACAGTAAACTGAAAACTGCGCATCGGAAGCAACCAAGGTGACTCCCAGGAGTACTTCCGAACAGTCACCATTGCCACTTTAGTTCCTCTGTAAGTAGTTATCTGCAGACTGCATTCTTGACTCGCGACGCAGTTTGTGTATTCCATCGTCTACAGGAAGCTTCAAGGAATGCAGTAAACTGAAAACTGCGCATCGGAAGCAACCAAGGTGACTCCCAGGAGTACTTCCGAACAGTCACCATTGCCACTTTAGTTCCTCTGTAAGTAGTTATCTGGAGACTGCATTCTTGACTCGCGACGCAGTTTGTGTATTCCATCGTCTACAGGAAGCTTCAAGGAATGCAGTAAACTGAAAACTGCGCATCGGAAGCAACCAAGGTGACTCCCAGGAGTACTTCCGAACAGTCACCATTGCCACTTTAGTTCCTCTGTAAGTAGTTATCTGGAGACTGCATTCTTGACTCGCGACGCAGTTTGTGTATTCCATCGT
Source organism: Schistocerca americana (assembly GCF_021461395.2). Lineage (NCBI taxonomy): Eukaryota > Metazoa > Arthropoda > Insecta > Orthoptera > Acrididae > Schistocerca > Schistocerca americana. The sequence continues at coordinate 131,891,362 of NC_060121.1, forward strand.
CTACAGGAAGCTTCAAGGAATGCAGTAAACTGAAAACTGCGCATCGGAAGCAACCAAGGTGACTCCCAGGAGTACTTCCGAACAGTCACCATTGCCACTTTAGTTCCTCTGTAAGTAGTTATCTGGAGACTGCATTCTTGACTCGCGACGCAGTTTGTGTATTCCATCGTCTACAGGAAGCTTCAAGGAATGCAGTAAACTGAAAACTGCGCATCGGAAGCAACCAAGGTGACTCCCAGGAGTACTTCCGAACAGTCACCATTGCCACTTTAGTTCCTCTGTAAGTAGTTATCTGGAGACTGCATTCTTGACTCGCGACGCAGTTTGTGTATTCCATCGTCTACAGGAAGCTTCAAGGAATGCAGTAAACTGAAAACTGCGCATCTGAAGCAACCAAGGTGACTCCCAGGAGTACTTCCGAACAGTCACCATTGCCACTTTAGTTCCTCTGTAAGTAGTTATCTGGAGACTGCATTCTTGACTCGCGACGCAGTTTGTGTATTCCATCGTCTACAGGAAGCTTCAAGGAATGCAGTAAACTGAAAACTGCGCATCGGAAGCAACCAAGGTGACTCCCAGGAGTACTTCCGAACAGTCACCATTGCCACTTTAGTTCCTCTGTAAGTAGTTATCTGGAGACTGCATTATTGACTCGCGACGCAGTTTGTGTATCCCATCGTCTACAGGAAGCTTCAAGGAATGCAGTAAACTGAAAACTGCGCATCGGAAGCAACCAAGGTGACTCCCAGGAGTACTTCCGAACAGTCACCATTGCCACTTTAGTTCCTCTGTAAGTAGTTATCTGGAGACTGCATTATTGACTCGCGACGCAATTTGTGTGTCCATCGTCAACAGGATGCTTCAAGGAATGCGGTAACCTGAAAACTGCGCATCTGAAGCAACCAAGGTTATTCCAGGAGGAATTCCAAACGGTGACCATATCCACTTTAGTTCCTTTGTAAGAAGTCATCTGGAGACTGCATTATTGACTCGCGACGCAATTTGTGTGTTCCATCGTCTACAGGAAGCTTCAAGGAATACAGTAAACTGAAAACTGCGCATCGGAAGCAACCAAGGTGACTCCCAGGAGTACTTCCGAACAGTCACCATTGCCACTTTAGTTCCTCTGTAAGTAGTTATCTGGAGACTGCATTCTTGACTCGCGACACAGTTTGTGTATTCCATCGTCTACAGGAAGCTTCAAGGAATGCAGTAAACTGAAAACTGCGCATCGGAAGCAACCAAGGTGACTCCCAGGAGTACTTCCGAACAGTCACCATTGCCACTTTAATTCCTCTGTAAGTAGTTATCTGGAGACTGCATTCTTGACTCGCGACGCAGTTTGTGTATTCCATCGTCTACAGGATGCTTCAAGGAATGCAGTAAACTGAAAACTGCGCATCGGAAGCAACCAAGGTGACTCCCAGGAGTACTTCCGAACAGTCACCATTGCCACTTTAGTTCCTCTGTAAGTAGTTATCTGGAGACTGCATTCTTGACTCGCGACGCAGTTTGTGTATTCCATCGTCTACAGGAAGCTTCAAGGAATGCAGTAAACTGAAAACTGCGCATCGGAAGCAACCAAGGTGACTCCCAGGAGTACTTCCGAACAGTCACCATTGCCACTTTAGTTCCTCTGTAAGTAGTTATCTGGAGACTGCATTATTGACTCGCGACGCAATTTGTGTGTCCATCGTCAACAGGATGCTTCAAGGAATGCAGTAACCTGAAAACTGCGCATCTGAAGCAACCAAGGTTATTCCAGGAGGAATTCCAAACGGTGACCATATCCACTTTAGTTCCTTTGTAAGAAGTCATCTGGAGACTGCATTATTGACTCGCGAGGAAATTTGTGTGTTCCATCGTCTACAGGAAGCTTCAAGGAATACAGTAAACTGAAAACTGCGCATCGGAAGCAACCAAGGTGACTCCCAGGAGTACTTCCGAACAGTCACCATTGCCACTTTAGTTCCTCTGTAAGTAGTTATCTGCAGACTGCATTCTTGACTCGCGACGCAGTTTGTGTATTCCATCGTCTACAGGAAGCTTCAAGGAATGCAGTAAACTGAAAACTGCGCATCGGAAGCAACCAAGGTGACTCCCAGGAGTACTTCCGAACAGTCACCATTGCCACTTTAGTTCCTCTGTAAGTAGTTATCTGGAGACTGCATTCTTGACTCGCGACGCAGTTTGTGTATTCCATCGTCTACAGGAAGCTTCAAGGAATGCAGTAAACTGAAAACTGCGCATCGGAAGCAACCAAGGTGACTCCCAGGAGTACTTCCGAACAGTCACCATTGCCACTTTAGTTCCTCTGTAAGTAGTTATCTGGAGACTGCATTCTTGACTCGCGACGCAGTTTGTGTATTCCATCGTCTACAGGAAGCTTCAAGGAATGCAGTAAACTGAAAACTGCGCATCGGAAGCAACCAAGGTGACTCCCAGGAGTACTTCCGAACAGTCACCATTGCCACTTTAGTTCCTCTGTAAGTAGTTGTCTGGAGACTGCATTCTTGACTCGCGACGCAGTTTGTGTATTCCATCGTCTACAGGAAGCTTCAAGGAATGCAGTAAACTGAAAACTGCGCATCTGAAGCAACCAAGGTGACTCCCAGGAGTACTTCCGAACAGTCACCATTGCCACTTTAGTTCCTCTGTAAGTAGTTATCTGGAGACTGCATTCTTGACTCGCGACGCAGTTTGTGTATTCCATCGTCTACAGGAAGCTTCAAGGAATGCAGTAAACTGAAAGCTGCGCATCGGAAGCAACCAAGGTGACTCCCAGGAGTACTTCCGAACAGTCACCATTGCCACTTTAGTTCCTCTGTAAGTAGTTATCTGGAGACTGCATTATTGACTCGCGACGCAGTTTGTGTATTCCATCGTCTACAGGAAGCTTCAAGGAATGCAGTAAACTGAAACCTGCGCATCGGAAGCAACCAAGGTGACTCCCAGGAGTACTTCCGAACAGTCACCATTGCCACTTTAGTTCCTCTGTAAGTAGTTATCTGGAGACTGCATTATTGACTCGCGACGCAATTTGTGTGTCCATCGTAAACAGGATGCTTCAAGGAATGCGGTAACCTGAAAACTGCGCATCTGAAGCAACCAAGGTTATTCCAGGAGGAATTCCAAACGGTGACCATATCCACTTTAGTTCCTTTGTAAGAAGTCATCTGGAGACTGCATTATTGACTCGCGACGCAATTTGTGTGTTCCATCGTCTACAGGAAGCTTCAAGGAATACAGTAAACTGAAAACTGCGCATCGGAAGCAACCAAGGTGACTCCCAGGAGTACTTCCGAACAGTCACCATTGCCACTTTAGTTCCTCTGTAAGTAGTTATCTGGAGACTGCATTCTTGACTCGCGACGCAGTTTGTGTATTCCATCGTCTACAGGAAGCTTCAAGGAATGCAGTAAACTGAAAACTGCGCATCGGAAGCAACCAAGGTGACTCCCAGGAGTACTTCCGAACAGTCACCATTGCCACTTTAGTTCCTCTGTAAGTAGTTATCTGGAGACTGCATTCTTGACTCGCGACGCAGTTTGTGTATTCCATCGTCTACAGGAAGCTTCAAGGAATGCAGTAAACTGAAAACTGCGCATCGGAAGCAACCAAGGTGACTCCCAGGAGTACTTCCGAACAGTCACCATTGCCACTTTAGTTCCTCTGTAAGTAGTTATCTGCAGACTGCATTCTTGACTCGCGACGCAGTTTGTGTATTCCATCGTCTACAGGAAGCTTCAAGGAATGCAGTAAACTGAAAACTGCGCATCGGAAGCAACCAAGGTGACTCCCAGGAGTACTTCCGAACAGTCACCATTGCCACTTTAGTTCCTCTGTAAGTAGTTATCTGGAGACTGCATTCTTGACTCGCGACGCAGTTTGTGTATTCCATCGTCTACAGGAAGCTTCAAGGAATGCAGTAAACTGAAAACTGCGCATCGGAAGCAACCAAGGTGACTCCCAGGAGTACTTCCGAACAGTCACCATTGCCACTCTAGTTCCTCTGTAAGTAGTTATCTGGAGACTGCATTCTTGACTCGCGACGCAGTTTGTGTATTCCATCGTCTACAGGAAGCTTCAAGGAATGCAGTAAACTGAAAACTACGCATCGGAAGCAACCAAGGTGACTCCCAGGAGTACTTCCGAACAGTCACCATTGCCACTTTAGTTCCTCTGTAAGTAGTTATCTGGAGACTGCATTCTTGACTCGCGACGTAGTTTGTTTATTCCATCGTCTACAGGAAGCTTCAAGGAATGCAGTAAACTGAAAACTGCGCATCGGAAGCAACCAAGGTGACTCCCAGGAGTACTTCCGAACAGTCACCATTGCCACTTTAGTTCCTCTGTAAGTAGTTATCTGGAGACTGCATTCTTGACTCGCGACGCAGTTTGTGTATTCCATCGTCTACAGGAAGCTTCAAGGAATGCAGTAAACTGAAAACTGCGCATCGGAAGCAACCAAGGTGACTCCCAGGAGTACTTCCGAACAGTCACCATTGCCACTTTAGTTCCTCTGTAAGTAGTTATCTGGAGACTGCATTCTTGACTCGCGACGCAGTTTGTGTATTCCATCGTCTACAGGAAGCTTCAAGGAATGCAGTAAACTGAAAACTGCGCATCGGAAGCAACCAAGGTGACTCCCAGGAGTACTTCCGAACAGTCACCATTGCCACTTTAGTTCCTCTGTAAGTAGTTATCTGGAGACTGCATTCTTGACTCGCGACGCAGTTTGTGTATTCCATCGTCTACAGGAAGCTTCAAGGAATGCAGTAAACTGAAAACTGCGCATCGGAAGCAACCAAGGTGACTCCCAGGAGTACTTCCGAACAGTCACCATTGCCACTTTAGTTCCTCTGTAAGTAGTTATCTGGAGACTGCATTCTTGACTCGCGACGCAGTTTGTGTATTCCATCGTCTACAGGAAGCTTCAAGGAATGCAGTAAACTGAAAACTGCGCATCGGAAGCAACCAAGGTGACTCCCAGGAGTACTTCCGAACAGTCACCATTGCCACTTTAGTTCCTCTGTAAGTAGTTATCTGGAGACTGCATTCTTGACTCGCGACGCAGTTTGTGTATTCCATCGTCTACAGGAAGCTTCAAGGAATGCAGTAAACTGACAACTGCGCATCGGAAGCAACCAAGGTGACTCCCAGGAGTACTTCCGAACAGTCACCATTGCCACTTTAGTTCCTCTGCAAGTAGCTATCTGGAGACTGCATTCTTGACTCGCGACGCAGTTTGTGTATTCCATCGTCTACAGGAAGCTTCAAGGAATGCAGTAAACTGAAAACTGCGCATCGGAAGCAACCAAGGTGACTCCCAGGAGTACTTCCGAACAGTCACCATTGCCACTTTAGTTCCTCTGTAAGTAGTTATCTGGAGACTGCATTCTTGACTCGCGACGCAGTTTGTGTATTCCATCGTCTACAGGAAGCTTCAAGGAATGCAGTAAACTGAAAACTGCGCATCGGAAGCAACCAAGGTGACTCCCAGGAGTACTTCCGAACAGTCACCATTGCCACTTTAGTTCCTCTATAAGTAGTTATCTGGAGACTGCATTCTTGACTCGCGACGCAGTTTGTGTATTCCATCGTCTACAGGAAGCTTCAAGGAATGCAGTAAACTGAAAACTGCGCATCGGAAGCAACCAAGGTGACTCCCAGGAGTACTTCCGAACAGTCACCATTGCCACTTTAGTTCCTCTGTAAGTAGTTATCTGGAGACTGCATTCTTGACTCGCGACGCAGTTTGTGTATTCCATCGTCTACAGGAAGCTTCAAGGAATGCAGTAAACTGAAAACTGCGCATCGGAAGCAACCAAGGTGACTCCCAGGAGTACTTCCGAACAGTCACCATTGCCACTTTAGTTCCTCTGTAAGTAGTTATCTGGAGACTGCATTCTTGACTCGCGACGCAGTTTGTGTATTCCATCGTCTACAGGAAGCTTCAAGGAATGCAGTAAACTGAAAACTGCGCATCGGAAGCAACCAAGGTGACTCCCAGGAGTACTTCCGAACAGTCACCATTGCCACTTTAGTTCCTCTGTAAGTAGTTATCTGGAGACTGCATTCTTGACTCGCGACGCAGTTTGTGTATTCCATCGTCTACAGGAAGCTTCAAGGAATGCAGTAAACTGAAAACTGCGCATCGGAAGCAACCAAGGTGACTCCCAGGAGTACTTCCGAACAGTCACCATTGCCACTTTAGTTCCTCTGTAAGTAGTTATCTGGAGACTGCATTATTGACTCGCGACGCAATTTGTGTGTCCATCGTCAACAGGATGCTTCAAGGAATGCAGTAACCTGAAAACTGCGCATCTGAAGCAACCAAGGTTATTCCAGGAGGAATTCCAAACGGTGACCATATCCACTTTAGTTCCTTTGTAAGAAGTCATCTGGAGACTGCATTATTGACTCGCGACGCAATTTGTGTGTTCCATCGTCTACAGGAAGCTTCAAGGAATACAGTAAACTGAAAACTGCGCATCGAAAGCAACGAATTTGACACCCAGGAGGACTTCCGAACGGTGACCATAGCGACTTTTATTTGTTTGTAAGAAGTCATCTGGAGACTGCATTATTGACTTGCGATGGAATTTGTGTATTCCATCGTCTACAGGAAGCTTCAAGGAATGCAGTAAACTGAAAACTACGCATCGGAAGCAACCAAGGTGACTCCCAGGAGTACTTCCGAACAGTCACCATCGCCACTTTAGTTCCTCTGTAAGTAGTTATCTGGAGACTGCATTCTTGACTCGCGACGCAGTTTGTGTATTCCATCGTCTACAGGAAGCTTCAAGGAATGCAGTAAACTGAAAACTGCGCATCGGAAGCAACCAAGGTGACTCCCAGGAGTACTTCCGAACAGTCACCATTGCCACTTTAGTTCCTCTGTAAGTAGTTATCTGGAGACTGCATTCTTGACTCGCGACGCAGTTTGTGTGTCCATCGTCAACAGGATGCTTCAAGGAATGCAGTAAACTGAAAACTGCGCATCGGAAGCAACCAAGGTGACTCCCAGGAGTACTTCCGAACAGTCACCATTGCCACTTTAGTTCCTCTGTAAGTAGTTATCTGGAGACTGCATTCTTGACTCGCGACGCAGTTTGTGTATTCCATCGTCTACAGGAAGCTTCAAGGAATGCAGTAAACTGAAAACTGCGCATCGGAAGCAACCAAGGTGACTCCCAGGAGTACTTCCGAACAGTCACCATTGCCACTTTAGTTCCTCTGTAAGTAGTTATCTGGAGACTGCATTCTTGACTCGCGACGCAGTTTGTGTATTCCATCGTCTACAGGATGCTTCAAGGAATGCAGTAAACTGAAAACTGCGCATCGGAAGCAACCAAGGTGACTCCCAGGAGTACTTCCGAACAGTCACCATTGCCACTTTAGTTCCTCTGTAAGTAGTTATCTGGAGACTGCATTATTGACTCGCGACGCAATTTGTGTGTTCCATCGTCTACAGGAAGCTTCAAGGAATACAGTAAACTGAAAACTGCGCATCGGAAGCAACCAAGGTGACTCCCAGGAGTACTTCCGAACAGTCACCATTGCCACTTTAGTTCCTCTGTAAGTAGTTATCTGGAGACTGCATTATTGACTCGCGACGCAATTTGTGTGTCCATCGTCAACAGGATGCTTCAAGGAATGCAGTAACCTGAAAACTGCGCATCTGAAGCAACCAAGGTTATTCCAGGAGGAATTCCAAACGGTGACCATATCCACTTTAGTTCCTTTGTAAGAAGTCATCTGGAGACTGCATTATTGACTCGCGACGCAATTTGTGTGTTCCATCGTCTACAGGAAGCTTCAAGGAATACAGTAAACTGAAAACTGCGCATCGAAAGCAACGAATTTGACACCCAGGAGGACTTCCGAACGGTGACCATAGCGACTTTTATTTGTTTGTAAGAAGTCATCTGGAGACTGCATTATTGACTTGCGATGGAATTTGTGTATTCCATCGTCTACAGGAAGCTTCAAGGAATGCAGTAAACTGAAAACTACGCATCGGAAGCAACCAAGGTGACTCCCAGGAGTACTTCCGAACAGTCACCATCGCCACTTTAGTTCCTCTGTAAGTAGTTATCTGGAGACTGCATTCTTGACTCGCGACGCAGTTTGTGTATTCCATCGTCTACAGGAAGCTTCAAGGAATGCAGTAAACTGAAAACTGCGCATCGGAAGCAACCAAGGTGACTCCCAGGAGTACTTCCGAACAGTCACCATTGCCACTTTAGTTCCTCTGTAAGTAGTTATCTGGAGACTGCATTCTTGACTCGCGACGCAGTTTGTGTGTCCATCGTCAACAGGATGCTTCAAGGAATGCAGTAAACTGAAAACTGCGCATCGGAAGCAACCAAGGTGACTCCCAGGAGTACTTCCGAACAGTCACCATTGCCACTTTAGTTCCTCTGTAAGTAGTTATCTGGAGACTGCATTCTTGACTCGCGACGCAGTTTGTGTATTCCATCGTCTACAGGAAGCTTCAAGGAATGCAGTAAACTGAAAACTGCGCATCGGAAGCAACCAAGGTGACTCCCAGGAGTACTTCCGAACAGTCACCATTGCCACTTTAGTTCCTCTGTAAGTAGTTATCTGGAGACTGCATTCTTGACTCGCGACGCAGTTTGTGTATTCCATCGTCTACAGGATGCTTCAAGGAATGCAGTAAACTGAAAACTGCGCATCGGAAGCAACCAAGGTGACTCCCAGGAGTACTTCCGAACAGTCACCATTGCCACTTTAGTTCCTCTGTAAGTAGTTATCTGGAGACTGCATTATTGACTCGCGACGCAATTTGTGTGTTCCATCGTCTACAGGAAGCTTCAAGGAATACAGTAAACTGAAAACTGCGCATCGAAAGCAACGAATTTGACACCCAGGAGGACTTCCGAACGGTGACCATAGCGACTTTTAATTGTTTGTAAGAAGTCATCTGGAGACTGCATTATTGACTTGCGATGGAATTTGTGTATTCCATCGTCTACAGGAAGCTTCAAGGAATGCAGTAAACTGAAAACTGCGCATCGGAAGCAACCAAGGTGACTCCCAGGAGTACTTCCGAACAGTCACCATTGCCACTTTAGTTCCTCTGTAAGTAGTTATCTGGAGACTGCATTCTTGACTCGCGACGCAGTTTGTGTATTCCATCGTCTACAGGAAGCTTCAAGGAATGCAGTAAACTGAAAACTGCGCATCGGAAGCAACCAAGGTGACTCCCTGGAGTACTTCCGAACAGTCACCATTGCCACTTTAGTTCCTCTGTAAGTAGTTATCTGGAGACTGCATTCTTGACTCGCGACGCAGTTTGTGTATTCCATCGTCTACAGGAAGCTTCAAGGAATGCAGTAAACTGAAAACTGCGCATCGGAAGCAACCAAGGTGACTCCCAGGAGTACTTCCGAACAGTCACCATTGCCACTTTAGTTCCTCTGTAAGTAGTTATCTGGAGACTGCATTCTTGACTCGCGACGCAGTTTGTGTATTCCATCGTCTACAGGAAGCTTCAAGGAATGCAGTAAACTGAAAACTGCGCATCGGAAGCAACCAAGGTGACTCCCAGGAGTACTTCCGAACAGTCACCATTGCCACTTTAGTTCCTCTGTAAGTAGTTATCTGGAGACTGCATTATTGACTCGCGACGCAATTTGTGTGTCCATCGTCAACAGGATGCTTCAAGGAATGCAGTAACCTGAAAACTGCGCATCTGAAGCAACCAAGGTTATTCCAGGAGGAATTCCAAACGGTGACCATATCCACTTTAGTTCCTTTGTAAGAAGTCATCTGGAGATTGCATTATTGACTCGCGACGCAATTTGTGTGTTCCATCGTCTACAGGAAGCTTCAAGGAATACAGTAAACTGAAAACTGCGCATCGAAAGCAACGAATTTGACACCCAGAAGGACTTCCGAACGGTGACCATAGCGACTTTTATTTGTTTGTAAGAAGTCATCTGGAGACTGCATTATTGACTTGCGATGGAATTTGTGTATTCCATCGTCTACAGGAAGCTTCAAGGAATGCAGTAAACTGAAAACTGCGCATCGGAAGCAACCAAGGTGACTCCCAGGAGTACTTCCGAACAGTCACCAGTGCCACTTTAGTTCCTCTGTAAGTAGTTATCTGGAGACTGCATTCTTGACTCGCGACGCAGTTTGTGTATTCCATCGTCTACAGGAAGCTTCAAGGAATGCAGTAAACTGAAAACTGCGCATCGGAAGCAACCAAGGTGACTCCCAGGAGTACTTCCGAACAGTCACCATTGCCACTTTAGTTCCTCTGTAAGTAGTTATCTGGAGACTGCATTCTTGACTTGCGACGCAGTTTGTGTATTCCATCGTCTACAGGAAGCTTCAAGGAATGCAGTAAACTGAAAACTGCGCATCGGAAGCAACCAAGGTGACTCCCAGGAGTACTTCCGAACAGTCACCATTGCCACTTTAGTTCCTCTGTAAGTAGTTATCTGGAGACTACATTCTTGACTCGCGACGCAGTTTGTGTATTCCATCGTCTACAGGAAGCTTCATGGAATGCAGTAAACTGAAAACTGCGCATCGGAAGCAACCAAGGTGACTCCCAGGAGTACTTCCGAACAGTCACCATTGCCACTTTAGTTCCTCTGTAAGTAGTTATCTGGAGACTGCATTCTTGACTCGCGACGCAGTTTGTGTATTCCATCGTCTACAGGAAGCTTCAAGGAATGCAGTAAACTGAAAACTTAGCATCGGAAGCAACCAAGGTGACTCCCAGGAGTACTTCCGAACAGTCACCATTGCCACTTTAGTTCCTCTGTAAGTAGTTATCTGGAGACTGCATTCTTGACTCGCGACGCAGTTTGTGTATTCCATCGTCTACAGGAAGCTTCAAGGAATGCAGTAAACTGAAAACTGCGCATCGGAAGCAACCAAGGTGACTCCCAGGAGTACTTCCGAACAGTCACCATTGCCACTTTAGTTCCTCTGTAAGTAGTTATCTGGAGACTGCATTCTTGACTCGCGACGCAGTTTGTGTATTCCATCGTCTACAGGAAGCTTCAAGGAATGCAGTAAACTGAAAACTGCGCATCGGAAGCAACCAAGGTGACTCTCAGGAGTACTTCCGAACAGTCACCATTGCCACTTTAGTTCCTCTGTAAGTAGTTATCTGGAGACTGCATTCTTGACTCGCGACGCAGTTTGTGTATTCCATCGTCTACAGGAAGCTTCAAGGAATGCAGTAACCTGAAAACTGCGCATCTGAAGCAACCAAGGTTATTCCAGGAGGAATTCCAAACGGTGACCATATCCACTTTAGTTCCTTTGTAAGAAGTCATCTGGAGACTGCATTATTGACTTGCGATGGAATTTGTGTATTCCATCGTCTACAGGAAGCTTCAAGGAATGCAGTAAACTGAAAACTGCGCATCGGAAGCAACCAAGGTGACTCCCAGGAGTACTTCCGAACAGTCACCATTGCCACTTTAGTTCCTCTGTAAGTAGTTATCTGGAGACTGCATTCTTGACTCGCGACGCAGTTTGTGTATTCCATCGTCTACAGGAAGCTTCAAGGAATGCAGTAAACTGAAAACTGCGCATCGGAAGCAACCAAGGTGACTCCCAGGAGTACTTCCGAACAGTCACCATTGCCACTTTAGTTCCTCTGTAAGTAGTTATCTGGAGACTGCATTCTTGACTCGCGACGCAGTTTGTGTATTCCATCGTCTACAGGAAGCTTCAAGGAATGCAGTAAACTGAAAACTGCGCATCGGAAGCAACCAAGGTGACTCCCAGGAGTACTTCCGAACAGTCACCATTGCCACTTTAGTTCCTCTGTAAGTAGTTATCTGGAGACTGCATTCTTGACTCGCGACGCAGTTTGTGTATTCCATCGTCTACAGGAAGCTTCCAGGAATGCAGTAAACTGAAAACTGCGCATTGGAAGCAACCAAGGTGACTCCCAGGAGTACTTCCGAACAGTCACCATTGCCACTTTAGTTCCTCTGTAAGTAGTTATCTGGAGACTGCATTCTTGACTCGCGACGCAATTTGTGTGTCCATCGTCAACAGGATGCTTCAAGGAATGCAGTAACCTGAAAACTGCGCATCTGAAGCAACCAAGGTTATTCCAGGAGGAATTCCAAACGGTGACCATATCCACTTTAGTTCCTTTGTAAGAAGTCAACTGGAGACTGCATTATTGACTCGCGACGCAATTTGTGTGTTCCATCGTCTACAGGAAGCTTCAAGGAATACAGTAAACTGAAAACTGCGCATCGAAAGCAACGAATTTGACACCCAGGAGGACTTCCGAACGGTGACCATAGCGACCTTTATTTGTTTGTAAGAAGTCATCTGGAGATTGCATTATTGACTTGCAATGGAATTTGTGTATTCCATCGTCTACAGGAAGCTTCAAGGAATGCAGTAAACTGAAAACTGCGCATCGGAAGCAACCAAGGTGACTCCCAGGAGTACTTCCGAACAGTCACCATTGCCACTTTAGTTCCTCTGTAAGTAGTTATCTGGAGACTGCATTCTTGACTCGCGACGCAGTTTGTGTATTCCATCGTCTACAGGAAGCTTCAAGGAATGCAGTAAACTGAAAACTGCGCATCGGAAGCAACCAAGGTGACTCCCAGGAGTACTTCCGAACAGTCACCATTGCCACTTTAGTTCCTCTGTAAGTAGTTATCTGGAGACTGCATTCTTGACTCGCGACGCAGTTTGTGTATTCCATCGTCTACAGGAAGCTTCAAGGAATGCAGTAAACTGAAAACTGCGCATCGGAAGCAACCAAGGTGACTCCCAGGAGTACTTCCGAACAGTCACCATTGCCACTTTAGTTCCTCTGTAAGTAGTTATCTGGAGACTGCATTCTTGACTCCTGACGCAGTTTGTGTATTCCATCGTCTACAGGAAGCTTCAAGGAATGCAGTAAACTGAAAACCGCGCATCGGAAGCAACCAAGGTGACTCCCAGGAGTACTTCCGAACAGTCACCATTGCCACTTTAGTTCCTCTGTAAGTAGTTATCTGGAGACTGCATTCTTGACTCGCGACGCAGTTTGTGTATTCCATCGTCTACAGGAAGCTTCAAGGAATGCAGTAAACTGAAAACTGCGCATTGGAAGCAACCAAGGTGACTCCCAGGGGTACTTCCGAACAGTCACCATTGCCACTTTAGTTCCTCTGTAAGTAGTTATCTGGAGACTGCATTCTTGACTCGCGACGCAATTTGTGTGTCCATCGTCAACAGGATGCTTCAAGGAATGCAGTAACCTGAAAACCGCGCATCTGAAGCAACCAAGGTTATTCCAGGAGGAATTCCAAACGGTGACCATATCCACTTTAGTTCCTTTGTAAGAAGTCAACTGGAGACTGCATTATTGACTCGCGACGCAATTTGTGTGTTCCATCGTCTACAGGAAGCTTCAAGGAATACAGTAAACTGAAAACTGCGCATCGAAAGCAACGAATTTGACACCCAGGAGGACTTCCGAACGGTGACCATAGCGACTTTTATTTGTTTGTAAGAAGTCATCTGGAGACTGCATTATTGACTTGCGATGGAATTTGTGTATTCCATCGTCTACAGGAAGCTGCAAGGAATGCAGTAAACTGAAAACTGCGCATCGGAAGCAACCAAGGTGACTCCCAGGAGTACTTCCGAACAGTCACCATTGCCACTTTAGTTCCTCTGTAAGTAGTTATCTGGAGACTGCATTCTTGACTCGCGACGCAGTTTGTGTATTCCATCGTCTACAGGAAGCTTCAAGGAATGCAGTAAACTGAAAACTGCGCATCGGAAGCAACCAAGGTGACTCCCAGGAGTACTTCCGAACAGTCACCATTGCCACTTTAGTTCCTCTGTAAGTAGTTATCTGGAGACTGCATTCTTGACTCGCGACGCAGTTTGTGTATTCCATCGTCTACAGGAAGCTTCAAGGAATGCAGTAAACTGAAAACTGCGCATCGGAAGCAACCAAGGTGACTCCCAGGAGTACTTCCGAACAGTCACCATTGCCACTTTAGTTCCTCTGTAAGTAGTTATCTGGAGACTGCATTCTTGACTCGCGACGCAGTTTGTGTATTCCATCGTCTACAGGAAGCTTCAAGGAATGCAGTAAACTGAAAACTGCGCATCGGAAGCAACCAAGGTGACTCCAAGGAGTACTTCCGAACAGTCACCATTGCCACTTTAGTTCCTCTGTAAGTAGTTATCTGGAGACTGAATTCTTGACTCGCGACGCAGTTTGTGTATTCCATCGTCTACAGGAAGCTTCAAGGAATGCAGTAAACTGAAAACTGCGCATCGGAAGCAACCAAGGTGACTCCCAGGAGTACTTCCGAACAGTCACCATTGCCACTTTAGTTCCTCTGTAAGTAGTTATCTGGAGACTGCATTCTTGACTCGCGACGCAGTTTGTGTATTCCATCGTCTACAGGAAGCTTCAAGGAATGCAGTAAACTGAAAACTGCGCATCGGAAGCAACCAAGGTGACTCCCAGGAGTACTTCCGAACAGTCACCATTGCCACTTTAGTTCCTCTGTAAGTAGTTATCTGGAGACTGCATTCTTGACTCACGACGCAGTTTGTGTATTCCATCGTCTACAGGAAGCTTCAAGGAATGCAGTAAACTGAAAACTGCGCATCGGAAGCAACCAAGGTGACTCCCAGGAGTACTTCCGAACTGTCACCATTGCCACTTTAGTTCCTCTGTAAGTAGTTATCTGGAGACTGCATTCTTGACTCGCGACGCAGTTTGTGTATTCCATCGTCTACAGGAAGCTTCAAGGAATGCAGTAAACTGAAAACTGCGCATCGGAAGCAACCAAGGTGACTCCCAGGAGTACTTCCGAACAGTCACCATTGCCACTTTAGTTCCTCTGTAAGTAGTTATCTGGAGACTGCATTATTGACTCGCGACGCAATTTGTGTGTCCATCGTCAACAGGATGCTTCAAGGTATGCAGTAACCTGAAAACTGCGCATCTGAAGCAACCAAGGTTATTCCAGGAGGAATTCCAAACGGTGACCATATCCACTTTAGTTCCTTTGTAAGAAGTCATCTGGAGACTGCATTATTGACTTGCGATGGAATTTGTGTATTCCATCGTCTACAGGAAGCTTCAAGGAATGCAGTAAACTGAAAACTGCGCATCGGAAGCAACCAAGGTGACTCCCAGGAGTACTTCCGAACAGTCACCATTGCCACTTTAGTTCCTCTGTAAGTAGTTATCTGGAGACTGCATTCTTGACTCGCGACGCAGTTTGTGTATTCCATCGTCTACAGGAAGCTTCAAGGAATGCAGTAAACTGAAAACTGCGCATCGGAAGCAACCAAGGTGACTCCCAGGAGTACTTCAGAACAGTCACCATTGCCACTTTAGTTCCTCTGTAAGTAGTTATCTGGAGACTGCATTATTGACTCGCGACGCAATTTGTGTGTCCATCGTCAACAGGATGCTTCAAGGAATGCAGTAACCTGAAAACTGCGCATCTGAAGCAACCAAGGTTATTCCAGGAGGAATTCCAAACGGTGACCATATCCACTTTAGTTCCTTTGTAAGAGGTCATCTGGAGACTGCATTATTGACTCGCGACGCAATTTGTGTGTTCCATCGTCTACAGGAAGCTTCAAGGAATACAGTAAACTGAAAACTGCGCATCGAAAGCAACGAATTTGACACCCAGGAGGACTTCCGAACGGTGACCATAGCGACTTTTATTTGTTTGTAAGAAGTCATCTGGAGACTGCATTATTGACTTGCGATGGAATTTGTGTATTCCATCGTCTACCGGAAGCTTCAAGGAATGCAGTAAACTGAAAACTGCGCATTGGAAGCAACCAAGGTGACTCCCAGGAGTACTTCCGAACAGTCACCATTGCCACTTTAGTTCCTCTGTAAGTAGTTATCTGGAGACTGCATTCTTGACTCGCGACGCAGTTTGTGTATTCCATCGTCTACAGGAAGCTTCAAGGAATGCAGTAAACTGAAAACTGCGCATCGGAAGCAACCAAGGTGACTCCCAGGAGTACTTCCGAACAGTCACCATTGCCACTTTAGTTCCTCTGTAAGTAGTTATCTGGAGACTGCATTCTTGACTCGCGACGCAGTTTGTGTATTCCATCGTCTACAGGAAGCTTCAAGGAATGCAGTAAACTGAAAACTGCGCATCGGAAGCAACCAAGGTGACTCCCAGGAGTACTTCCGAACAGTCACCATTGCCACTTTAGTTCCTCTGTAAGTAGTTATCTGGAGACTACATTCTTGACTCGCGACGCAGTTTGTGTATTCCATCGTCTACAGGAAGCTTCATGGAATGCAGTAAACTGAAAACTGCGCATCGGAAGCAACCAAGGTGACTCCCAGGAGTACTTCCGAACAGTCACCATTGCCACTTTAGTTCCTCTGTAAGTAGTTATCTGGAGACTGCATTCTTGACTCGCGACGCAGTTTGTGTATTCCATCGTCTACAGGAAGCTTCAAGGAATGCAGTAAACTGAAAACTTAGCATCGGAAGCAACCAAGGTGACTCCCAGGAGTACTTCCGAACAGTCACCATTGCCACTTTAGTTCCTCTGTAAGTAGTTATCTGGAGACTGCATTCTTGACTCGCGACGCAGTTTGTGTATTCCATCGTCTACAGGAAGCTTCAAGGAATGCAGTAAACTGAAAACTGCGCATCGGAAGCAACCAAGGTGACTCCCAGGAGTACTTCCGAACAGTCACCATTGCCACTTTAGTTCCTCTGTAAGTAGTTATCTGGAGACTGCATTCTTGGCTCGCGACGCTGTTTGTGTATTCCATCGTCTACAGGAAGCTTCAAGGAATGCAGTAAACTGAAAACTGCGCATCGGAAGCAACCAAGGTGACTCCCAGGAGTACTTCCGAACAGTCACCATTGCCACTTTAGTTCCTCTGTAAGTAGTTATCTGGAGACTGCATTCTTGACTCGCGACGCAGTTTGTTTATTCCATCGTCTACAGGAAGCTTCAAGGAATGCAGTAACCTGAAAACTGCGCATCTGAAGCAACCAAGGTTATTCCAGGAGGAATTCCAAACGGTGACCATATCCACTTTAGTTCCTTTGTAAGAAGTCATCTGGAGACTGCATTATTGACTTGCGATGGAATTTGTGTATTCCATCGTCTACAGGAAGCTTCAAGGAATGCAGTAAACTGAAAACTGCGCATCGGAAGCAACCAAGGTGACTCCCAGGAGTACTTCCGAACAGTCACCATTGCCACTTTAGTTCCTCTGTAAGTAGTTATCTGGAGACTGCATTCTTGACTCGCGACGCAGTTTGTGTATTCCATCGTCTACAAGAAGCTTCAAGGAATGCAGTAAACTGAAAACTGCGCATCGGAAGCAACCAAGGTGACTCCCAGGAGTACTTCCGAACAGTCACCATTGCCACTTTAGTTCCTCTGTAAGTAGTTATCTGGAGACTGCATTCTTGACTCGCGACGCAGTTTGTGTATTCCATCGTCTACAGGAAGCTTCAAGGAATGCAGTAAACTGAAAACTGCGCATCGGAAGCAACCAAGGTGACTCCCAGGAGTACTTCCGAACAGTCACCATTGCCACTTTAGTTCCTCTGTAAGTAGTTATCTGCAGACTGCATTCTTGACTCGCGACGCAGTTTGTGTATTCCATCGTCTACAGGAAGCTTCAAGGAATGCAGTAAACTGAAAACTGCGCATCGGAAGCAACCAAGGTGACTCCCAGGAGTACTTCCGAACAGTCACCATTGCCACTTTAGTTCCTCTGTAAGTAGTTATCTGGAGACTGCATTCTTGACTCGCGACGCAGTTTGTGTATTCCATCGTCTACAGGAAGCTTCAAGGAATGCAGTAAACCGAAAACTGCGCATTGGAAGCAACCAAGGTGACTCCCAGGAGTACTTCCGAACAGTCACCATTGCCACTTTAGTTCCTCTGTAAGTAGTTATCTGGAGACTGCATTCTTGACTCGCGACGCAATTTGTGTGTCCATCGTCAACAGGATGCTTCAAGGAATGCAGTAACCTGAAAACTGCGCATCTGAAGCAACCAAGGTTATTCCAGGAGGAATTCCAAACGGTGACCATATCCACTTTAGTTCCTTTGTAAGAAGTCAACTGGAGACTGCATTATTGACTCGCGACGCAATTTGTGTGTTCCATCGTCTACAGGAAGCTTCAAGGAAAACAGTAAACTGAAAACTGCGCATCGAAAGCAACGAATTTGACACCCAGGAGGACTTCCGAACGGTGACCATAGCGACCTTTATTTGTTTGTAAGAAGTCATCTGGAGATTGCATTATTGACTTGCGATGGAATTTGTGTATTCCATCGTCTACAGGAAGCTTCAAGGAATGCAGTAAACTGAAAACTGCGCATCGGAAGCAACCAAGGTGACTCCCAGGAGTACTTCCGAACAGTCACCATTGCCACTTTAGTTCCTCTGTAAGTAGTTATCTGGAGACTGCATTCTTGACTCGCGACGCAGTTTGTGTATTCCATCGTCTACAGGAAGCTTCAAGGAATGCAGTAAACTGAAAACTGCGCATCGGAAGCAACCAAGGTGACTCCCAGGAGTACTTCCGAACAGTCACCATTGCCACTTTAGTTCCTCTGTAAGTAGTTATCTGGAGACTGCATTCTTGACTCGCGACGCAGTTTGTGTATTCCATCGTCTACAGGAAGCTTCAAGGAATGCAGTAAACTGAAAACTGCGCATCGGAAGCAACCAAGGTGACTCCCAGGAGTACTTCCGAACAGTCACCATTGCCACTTTAGTTCCTCTGTAAGTAGTTATCTGGAGACTGCATTCTTGACTCCTGACGCAGTTTGTGTATTCCATCGTCTACAGGAAGCTTCAAGGAATGCAGTAAACTGAAAACCGCGCATCGGAAGCAACCAAGGTGACTCCCAGGAGTACTTCCGAACAGTCACCATTGCCACTTTAGTTCCTCTGTAAGTAGTTATCTGGAGACTGCATTCTTGACTCGCGACGCAGTTTGTGTATTCCATCGTCTACAGGAAGCTTCAAGGAATGCAGTAAACTGAAAACTGCGCATTGGAAGCAACCAAGGTGACTCCCAGGGGTACTTCCGAACAGTCACCATTGCCACTTTAGTTCCTCTGTAAGTAGTTATCTGGAGACTGCATTCTTGACTCGCGACGCAGTTTGTGTATTCCATCGTCTACAGGAAGCTTCAAGGAATGCAGTAACCTGAAAACTGTGCATCTGAAGCAACCAAGGTGACTCGCAGGAGTACTTCCGAACAGTCACCATTGCCACTTTAGTTCCTCTGTAAGTAGTTATCTGGAGACTGCATTCTTGACTCGCGACGCAATTTGTGTGTTCCATCGTCTACAGGAAGCTTCAAGGAATACAGTAAACTGAAAACTGCGCATCGAAAGCAACGAATTTGACACCCAGGAGGACTTCCGAACGGTGACCATAGCGACTTTTATTTGTTTGTAAGAAGTCATCTGGAGACTGCATTATTGACTTGCGATGGAATTTGTGTATTCCATCGTCTACAGGAAGCTGCAAGGAATGCAGTAAACTGAAAACTGCGCATCGGAAGCAACCAAGGTGACTCCCAGGAGTACTTCCGAACAGTCACCATTGCCACTTTAGTTCCTCTGTAAGTAGTTATCTGGAGACTGCATTCTTGACTCGCGACGCAGTTTGTGTATTCCATCGTCTACAGGAAGCTTCAAGGAATGCAGTAAACTGAAAACTGCGCATCGGAAGCAACCAAGGTGACTCCCAGGAGTACTTCCGAACAGTCACCATTGCCACTTTAGTTCCTCTGTAAGTAGTTATCTGGAGACTGCATTCTTGACTCGCGACGCAGTTTGTGTATTCCATCGTCTACAGGAAGCTTCAAGGAATGCAGTAAACTGAAAACTGCGCATCGGAAGCAACCAAGGTGACTCCCAGGAGTACTTCCGAACAGTCACCATTGCCACTTTAGTTCCTCTGTAAGTAGTTATCTGGAGACTGCATTCTTGACTCGCGACGCAGTTTGTGTATTCCATCGTCTACAGGAAGCTTCAAGGAATGCAGTAAACTGAAAACTGCGCATCGGAAGCAACCAAGGTGACTCCCAGGAGTACTTCCGAACAGTCACCATTGCCACTTTAGTTCCTCTGTAAGTAGTTATCTGGAGACTGCATTCTTGACTCGCGACGCAGTTTGTGTATTCCATCGTCTACAGGAAGCTTCAAGGAATGCAGTAAACTGAAAACTGCGCATCGGAAGCAACCAAGGTGACTCCCAGGAGTACTTCCGAACAGTCACCATTGCCACTTTAGTTCCTCTGTAAGTAGTTATCTGGAGACTGCATTCTTGACTCGCGACGCAGTTTGTGTATTCCATCGTCTACAGGAAGCTTCAAGGAATGCAGTAAACTGAAAACTGCGCATCGGAAGCAACCAAGGTGACTCCCAGGAGTACTTCCGAACAGTCACCATTGCCACTTTAGTTCCTCTGTAAGTAGTTATCTGGAGACTGCATTCTTGACTCACGACGCAGTTTGTGTATTCCATCGTCTACAGGAAGCTTCAAGGAATGCAGTAAACTGAAAACTGCGCATCGGAAGCAACCAAGGTGACTCCCAGGAGTACTTCCGAACAGTCACCATTGCCACTTTAGTTCCTCTGTAAGTAGTTATCTGGAGACTGCGTTCTTGACTCGCGACGCAGTTTGTGTATTCCATCGTCTACAGGAAGCTTCAAGGAATGCAGTAAACTGAAAACTGCGCATCGGAAGCAACCAAGGTGACTCCCAGGAGTACTTCCGAACAGTCACCATTGCCACTTTAGTTCCTCTGTAAGTAGTTATCTGGAGACGGCATTATTGACTCGCGACGCAATTTGTGTGTCCATCGTCAACAGGATGCTTCAAGGTATGCAGTAACCTGAAAACTGCGCATCTGAAGCAACCAAGGTTATTCCAGGAGGAATTCCAAACGGTGACCATATCCACTTTAGTTCCTTTGTAAGAAGTCATCTGGAGACTGCATTATTGACTTGCGATGGAATTTGTGTATTCCATCGTCTACAGGAAGCTTCAAGGAATGCAGTAAACTGAAAACTGCGCATCGGAAGCAACCAAGGTGACTCCCAGGAGTACTTCCGAACAGTCACCATTGCCACTTTAGTTCCTCTGTAAGTAGTTATCTGGAGACTGCATTCTTGACTCGCGACGCAGTTTGTGTATTCCATCGTCTACAGGAAGCTTCAAGGAATGCAGTAAACGGAAAACTGCGCATCAGAAGCAACCAAGGTGACTCCCAGGAGTACTTCCGAACAGTCACCATTGCCACTTTAGTTCCTCTGTAAGTAGTTATCTGGAGACTGCATTCTTGACTCGCGACGCAGTTTGTGTATTCCATCGTCTACAGGAAGCTTCAAGGAATGCAGTAAACTGAAAACTGCGCGTCGGAAGCACACAAGGTGACTCCCAGGAGTACTTCCGAACAGTCACCATTGCCACTTTAGTTCCTCTGTAAGTAGTTATCTGGAGACTGCATTCTTGACTCCTGACGCAGTTTGTGTATTCCATCGTCTACAGGAAGCTTCAAGGAATGCAGTAAACTGAAAACTGCGCATCGGAAGCAACCAAGGTGACTCCCAGGAGTACTTCCGAACAGTCACCATTGCCACTTTAGTTCCTCTGTAAGTAGTTATCTGGAGACTGCATTCTTGACTCGCGACGCAGTTTGTGTATTCCATCGTCTACAGGAAGCTTCAAGGAATGCAGTAAACTGAAAACTGCGCATCGGAAGCAACCAAGGTGACTCCCAGGAGTACTTCCGAACAGTCACCATTGCCACTTTAGTTCCTCTGTAAGTAGTTATCTGGAGACTGCATTCTTGACTCGAGACGCAATTTGTGTGTCTATCGTCAACAGGATGCTTCAAGGAATGCAGTAACCTGAAAACTGCGCATCTGAAGCAACCAAGGTTATTCCAGGAGGAATTCCAAACGGTGACCATATCCACTTTAGTTCCTTTGTAAGAAGTCAACTGGAGACTGCATTATTGACTCGCGACGCAATTTGTGTGTTCCATCGTCTACAGGAAGCTTCAAGGAATACAGTAAACTGAAAACTGCGCATCGAAAGCAACGAATTTGACACCCAGGAGGACTTCCGAACGGTGACCATAGCGACTTTTATTTGTTTGTAAGAAGTCATCTGGAGACTGCATTATTGACTTGCGATGGAATTTGTGTATTCCATCGTCTACAGGAAGCTTCAAGGAATTCAGTAAACTGAAAACTGCGCATCGGAAGCAACCAAGGTGACTCGCAGGAGTACTTCCGAACAGTCACCATTGCCACTTTAGTTCCTCTGTAAGTAGTTATCTGGAGACTGCATTCTCGACTCGCGACGCAATTTGTGTGTCCATCGTCAACAGGATGCTTCAAGGAATGCAGTAACCTGAAAACTGCGCATCTGATGCAACCAAGGTTATTCCAGGAGGAATTCCAAACGGTGACCATACCCACTTTAGTTCCTTTGTAAGAAGTCATCTGGAGACTGCATTATTGACTCGCGACGCAATTTGTGTGTTCCATCGTCTACAGGAAGCTTCAAGGAATACAGTAAACTGAAAACTGCGCATCGGAAGCAACCAAGGTGACTCCCAGGAGTACTTCCGAACAGTCACCATTGCCACTTTAGTTCCTCTGTAAGTAGTTATCTGGAGACTGCATTATTGACTCGCGACGCAATTTGTGTGTCCATCGTCAACAGGATGCTTCAAGGAATGCAGTAACCTGAAAACTGCGCATCTGAAGCAACCAAGGTTATTCCAGGAGGAATTCCAAACGGTGACCATATCCACTTTAGTTCCTTTGTAAGAAGTCATCTGGAGACTGCATTATTGACTCGCGACGCAATTTGTGTATTCCATCGTCTACAGGAAGCTTCAAGGAATATAGTAAACTGAAAACTGCGCATCGGAAGCAACCAAGGTGACTCCCAGGAGTACTTCCGAACTGTCACCATTGCCACTTTAGTTCCTCTGTAAGTAGTTATCTGGAGACTGCATTCTTGACTCGCGACGCAATTTGTGTGTCCATCGTCAACAGGATGCTTCAAGGAATGCAGTAACCTGAAAACTGCGCATCTGTAGCAACCAAGGTTATTCCAGGAGGAATTCCAAACGGTGACCAAATCCACTTTAGTTCCTTTGTAAGAAGTCATCTGGAGACTGCATTATTGACTCGCGACGCAATTTGTGTGTTCCATCGTCTACAGGAAGCTTCAAGGAATACAGTAAACTGAAAACTGCGCATCGAAAGCAACGAATTTGACACCCAGGAGGACTTCCGAACGGTGACCATTGCGACTTTTATTTGTTTGTAAGAAGTCATCTGGAGACTGCATAATTGACTTGCGATGGAATTTGTGTATTCCATCGTCTACAGGAAGCTTCAAGGAATGCAGTAAACTGAAAACTGCGCATCGGAAGCAACCAAGGTGACTCGCAGGAGTACTTCCGAACAGTCACCATTGCCACTTTAGTTCCTCTGTAAGTAGTTATCTGGAGACTGCATTCTTGACTCGCGACGCAATTTGTGTGTCCATCGTCAACAGGATGCTTCAAGGAATGCAGTAACCTGAAAACTGCGCATCTGAAGCAACCAAGGTGATTCCAGGAGGAATTCCAAACGGTGACCATATCCACTTTAGTTCCTTTGTAAGAAGTCATCTGGAGACTGCATTATTGACTCGCGACGCAATTTGTGTGTTCCATCGTCTACAGGAAGCTTCAAGGAATACAGTAAACTGAAAACTGTGCATCGAAAGCAACGAATTTGACACCCAGGAGGACTTCCGAACGGTGACCATAGCGACTTTTATTTGTATGTAAGAAGTCATCTGGAGACTGCATTATTGACTTGCGATGGAATTTGTGTATTCCATCGTCTACAGGAAGCTTCAAGGAATGCAGTAAACTGAAAACTGCGCATCGGAAGCAACCAAGGTGACTCCCAGGAGTACTTCCGAACAGTCACCATTGCCACTTTAGTTCCTCTGTAAGTAGTTATCTGGAGACTGCATTCTTGACTCGCGACGCAGTTTGTGTATTCCATCGTCTACAGGAAGCTTCAAGGAATGCAGTAAACTGAAATCTGCGCATCGAAAGCAACCAAGGTGACTCCCAGGAGTACTTCCGAACAGTCACCATTGCCACTTTAGTTCCTCTGTAAGTAGTTATCTGGAGACTGCATTCTTGACTCGCGACGCAGTTTGTGTATTCCATCGCCTACAGGAAGCTTCAAGGAATGCAGTAAACTGAAAACTGCGCATCGGAAGCAACCAAGGTGACTCCCAGGAGTACTTCCGAACAGTCACCATTGCCACTTTAGTTCCTCTGTAAGTAGTTATCTGGAGACTGCATTCTTGACTCGCGACGCCGTTTGTGTATTCCGTCGTCTACAGGAAGCTTCAAGGAATGCAGTAAACTGAAAACTGCGCATCGGAAGCAACCAAGGTGACTCCCAGGAGTACTTCCGAACAGTCACCATTGCCACTTTAGTTCCTCTGTAAGTAGTTATCTGGAGACTGCATTCTTGACTCGCGACGCAGTTTGTGTATTCCATCGTCTACAGGAAGCTTCAAGGAATGCAGTAAACTGAAAACTGCGCATCGGAAGCAACCAAGGTGACTCCCAGGAGTACTTCCGAACAGTCACCATTGCCACTTTAGTTCCTCTGTAAGTAGTTATCTGGAGACTGCATTCTTGACTCGCGACGCAGTTTGTGTATTCCATCGTCTACAGGAAGCATCAAGGAATGCAGTAAACTGAAAACTGCGCATCGGAAGCAACCAAGGTGACTCCCAGGAGTACTTCCGAACAGTCACCATTGCCACTTTAGTTCCTCTGTAAGTAGTTATCTGGAGACTGCATTCTTGACTCGCGACGCAGTTTGTGTATTCCATCGTCTACAGGAAGCTTCAAGGAATGCAGTAAACTGAAAACTGCGCATCGGAAGCAACCAAGGTGTCTCCCAGGAGTACTTCCGAACAGTCACCACTGCCACTTTAGTTCCTCTGTAAGTAGTTATCTGGAGACTGCATTCTTGACTCGCGACGCAGTTTGTGTATTCCATCGTCTACAGGAAGCTTCAAGGAATGCAGTAAACTGAAAACTGCGCATCGGAAGCAACCAAGGTGACTCCCAGGAGTACTTCCGTACAGTCACCATTGCCACTTTAGTTCCTCTGTAAGTAGTTATCTGGAGACTGCATTCTTGACTCGCGACGCAGTTTGTGTATTCCATCGTCTACAGGAAGCTTCAAGGAATGCAGTAAACTGAAAACTGCGCATCGGAAGCAACCAAGGTGACTCCCAGGAGTACTTCCGAACAGTCACCATTGCCACTTTAGTTCCTCTGTAAGTAGTTATCTGGAGACTGCATTCTTGACTCGCGACGCAGTTTGTGTATTCCATCGTCTACAGGAAGCTTCAAGGAATGCAGTAAACTGAAAACTGCGCATCGGAAGCAACCAAGGTGACTCGCAGGAGTACTTCCGAACAGTCACCATTGCCACTTTAGTTCCTCTGTAAGCAGTTATCTGGAGACTGCATTCTTGAATCGCGACGCAATTTGTGTGTCCATCGTCAACAGGATGCTTCAAGGAATGCAGTAACCTGAAAACTGCGCATCTGAAGCAACCAAGGTTATTCCAGGAGGAATTCCAAACGGTGACCATATCCACTTTAGTTCCTTTGTAAGAAGTCATCTGGAGACTGCATTATTGACTCGCGACGCAATTTGTGTGTTCCATCGTCTACAGGAAGCTTCAAGGAATACAGTAAACTGAAAACTGCGCATCGGAAGCAACCAAGGTGACTCCCAGGAGTACTTCCGAACAGTCACCATTGCCACTTTAGTTCCTCTGTAAGTAGTTATCTGGAGACTGCATTCTTGACTCGCGACGCAATTTGTGTGTCCATCGTCAACAGGATGCTTCAAGGAATGCAGTAACCTGAAAACTGCGCATCTGAAGCAACCAAGGTTATTCCAGGAGGAATTCCAAACGGTGACCATATCCACTTTAGTTCCTTTGTAAGAAGTCATCTGGAGACTGCATTATTGACTCACGACGCAATTTGTGTGTTCCATCGTCTACAGGAAGCTTCAAGGAATACAGTAAACTGAAAACTGCGCATCGGAAGCAACCAAGGTGACTCCCAGGAGTACTTCCAAACAGTCACCATTGCCACTTTAGTTCCTCTGTAAGTAGTTATCTGGAGACTGCATTCTTGACTCGCGACGCAATTTGTGTGTCCATCGTCAACAGGATAATTCAAGGAATGCAGTAACCTGAAAACTGCGCATCTGAAGCAACCAAGGTTATTCCAGGAGGAATTCCAAACGGTGACCATATCCACTTTAGTTCCTTTGTAAGAAGTCATCTGGAGACTGCATTATTGACTCGCGATGCAATTTGTGTGTTCCATCGTCTACAGGAAGCTTCAAGGAATACAGTAAACTGAAAACTGCGCATCGAAAGCAACGAATTTTACACCCAGGAGGACTTCCGAACGGTGACCATAGCGACTTTTATTTGTTTGTAAGAAGTCATCTGGAGACTGCATTATTGACTTGCGATGGAATTTGTGTATTCCATCGTCTACAGGAAGCTTCAAGGAATGCAGTAAACTGAAAACTGCGCATCGGAAGCAACCAAGGTGACTCGCAGGAGTACTTCCGAACAGTCACCATTGCCACTTTAGTTCCTCTGTAAGTAGTTATCTGGAGACTGCATTCTTGACTCGCGACGCAATTTGTGTGTCCATCGTCAACAGGATGCTTCAAGGAATGCAGTAACCTGAAAACTGCGCATCTGAAGCAACCAAGGTTATTCCAGGAGGAATTCCAAACGGTGACCATATCCACTTTAGTTCCTTTGTAAGAAGTCATCTGAAGACTGCATTATTGACTCGCGACGCAATTTGTGTGTTCCATCGTCTACAGGAAGCTTCAAGCAATACAGTAAACTGAAAACTGCGCATCGGAAGCAACCAAGGTGACTCCCAGGAGTACTTCCGAACAGTCACCATTGCCACTTTAGTTCCTCTGTAAGTAGTTATCTGGAGACTGCATTCTTGACTCGCGACGCAATTTGTGTGTCCATCGTCAACAGGATGCTTCAAGGAATGCAGTAACCTGAAAACTGCGCATCTGAAGCAACCAAGGTTATTCCAGGAGGAATTCCAAACGGTGACCATATCCACTTTAGTTCCTTTGTAAGAAGTCATCTGGAGACTGCATTATTGACTCGCGACGCAATTTGTGTGTTCCATCGTCTACAGGAAGCTTCAAGGAATACAGTAAACTGAAAACTGCGCATCGGAAGCAACCAAGGTGACTCCCAGGAGTACTTCCGAACAGTCACCATTGCCACTTTAGTTCCTCTGTAAGTAGTTATCTGGAGACTGCATTCTTGACTCGCGACGCAATTTGTGTGTCCATCGTCAACAGGATGCTTCAAGGAATGCAGTAACCTGAAAACTGCGCATCTGAAGCAACCAAGGTTATTCCAGGAGGAATTCCAAACGGTGACCATTTCCACTTTAGTTCCTTTGTAAGAAGTCATCTGCAGACTGCATTATTGACTCGCGACGCAATTTGTGTGTTCCATCGTCTACAGGAAGCTTCAAGGAATACAGTAAACTGAAAACTGTGCATCGAAAGCAACGAATTTGACACCCAGGAGGACTTCCGAACGGTGACCATAGCGACTTTTATTTGTTTGTAAGAAGTCATCTGGAGACTGCATTATTGACTTGCGATGGAATTTGTGTATTCCATCGTCTACAGGAAGCTTCAAGGAATGCAGTAAACTGAAAACTGCGCATCGGAAGCAACCAAGGTGACTCCCAGGAGTACTTCCGAACAGTCACCATTGCCACTTTAGTTCCTCTGTAAGTAGTTATCTGGAGACTGCATTCTTGACTCGCGACGCAGTTTGTGTATTCCATCGTCTACAGGAAGTTTCAAGGAATGCAGTAAACTGAAAACTGCGCATCGGAAGCAACCAAGGTGACTCCCAGGAGTACTTCCGAACAGTCACCATTGCCACTTTAGTTCCTCTGTAAGTAGTTATCTGGAGACTGCATTCTTGACTCGCGACGCAGTTTGTGTATTCCATCGCCTACAGGAAGCTTCAAGGAATGCAGTAAACTGAAAACTGCGCATCGGAAGCAACCAAGGTGACTCCCAGGAGTACTTCCGAACAGTCACCATTGCCACTTTAGTTCCTCTGTAAGTAGTTATCTGGAGACTGCATTCTTGACTCGCGACGCAGTTTGTGTATTCCATCTTCTACAGGAAGCTTCAAGGAATGCAGTAAACTGAAAACTGCGCATCGGAAGCAACCAAGGTGACTCCCAGGAGTACTTCCGAACAGTCACCATTGCCACTTTAGTTCCTCTGTAAGTAGTTATCTGGAGACTGCATTCTTGACTCGCGACGCAGTTTGTGTATTCCATCGTCTACAGGAAGCTTCAAGGAATGCAGTAAACTGAAAACTGCGCATCGGAAGCAACCAAGGTGACTCGCAGGAGTACTTCCGAACAGTCACCATTGCCACTTTAGTTCCTCTGTAAGTAGTTATCTGGAGACTGCATTCTTGACTCGCGACGCAATTTGTGTGTCCATCGTCAACAGGATGCTTCAAGGAATGCAGTAACCTGAAAACTGCGCATCTGAAGCAACCAAGGTGATTCCAGGAGGAATTCCAAACGGTGACCATATCCACTTTAGTTCCTTTGTAAGAAGTCATCTGGAGACTGCATTATTGACTCGCGACGCAATTTGTGTGTTCCATCGTCTACAGGAAGCTTCAAGGAATACAGTAAACTGAAAACTGCGCATCGGAAGCAACCCAGGGTACTCCCAGGAGTACTTCCGAACAGTCACCATTGCCACTTTCGTTCCTCTGTAAGTAGTTATCTGGAGACTGCATTCTTGACTCGCGACGCTATTTGTGTGTCCATCGTCAACAGGATGCTTCAAGGAATGCAGTAACCTGAAAACTGCGCATCTGAAGCAACGAAGGTTATTCCAGGAGGAATTCCAAATGGTGACCATATCCACTTTAGTTCCTTTGTAAGAAGTCATCTGGAGACTGCATTATTGACTCGCGACGCAATTTGTGTGTTCCATCGTCTACAGGAAGCTTCAAGGAATACAGTAAACTGAAAACTGCGCATCGGAAGCAACCAAGGTGACTCCCAGGAGTACTTCCGAACAGTCACCATTGCCACTTTAGTTCCTCTGTAAGGAGTTATCTGGAGACTGCATTCTTGACTCGCGACGCAATTTGTGTGTCCATCGTCAACAGGATGCTTCAAGGAATGCAGTAACCTGAAAACTGCGCATCTGAAGCAACCAAGGTTATTCCAGGAGGAATTCCAAACGGTGACCATATCCACTTTAGTTCCTTTGTAAGAAGTCATCTGGAGACTGCATTATTGACTCGCGACGCAATTTGTGTGTTCCATCGTCTACAGGAAGCTTCAAGGAATACAGTAAACTGAAAACTGTGCATCGAAAGCAACGAATTTGACACCCAGGAGGACTTCCGAACGGTGACCATAGCGACTTTTATTTGTATGTAAGAAGTCATCTGGAGACTGCATTATTGACTTGCGATGGAATTTGTGTATTCCATCGTCTACAGGAAGCTTCAAGGAATGCAGTAAACTGAAAACTGCGCATCGGAAGCAACCAAGGTGACTCCCAGGAGTACTTCCGAACAGTCACCATTGCCACTTTAGTTCCTCTGTAAGTAGTTATCTGGAGACTGCATTCTTGACTCGCGACGCAGTTTGTGTATTCCATCGTCTACAGGAAGCTTCAAGGAATGCAGTAAACTGAAATCTGCGCATCGAAAGCAACCAAGGTGACTCCCAGGAGTACTTCCGAACAGTCACCATTGCCACTTTAGTTCCTCTGTAAGTAGTTATCTGGAGACTGCATTCTTGACTCGCGACGCAGTTTGTGTATTCCATCGCCTACAGGAAGCTTCAAGGAATGCTGTAAACTGAAAACTGCGCATCGGAAGCAACCAAGGTGACTCCCAGGAGTACTTCCGAACAGTCACCATTGCCACTTTAGTTCCTCTGTAAGTAGTTATCTGGAGACTGCATTCTTGACTCGCGACGCAGTTTGTGTATTCCGTCGTCTACAGGAAGCTTCAAGGAATGCAGTAAACTGAAAACTGCGCATCGGAAGCAACCAAGGTGACTCCCAGGAGTACTTCCGAACAGTCACCATTGCCACTTTAGTTCCTCTGTAAGTAGTTATCTGGAGACTGCATTCTTGACTCGCGACGCAGTTTGTGTATTCCATCGTCTACAGGAAGCTTCAAGGAATGCAGTAAACTGAAAACTGCGCATCGGAAGCAACCAAGGTGACTCCCAGGAGTACTTCCGAACAGTCACCATTGCCACTTTAGTTCCTCTGTAAGTAGTTATCTGGAGACTGCATTCTTGACTCGCGACGCAGTTTGTGTATTCCATCGTCTACAGGAAGCATCAAGGAATGCAGTAAACTGAAAACTGCGCATCGGAAGCAACCAAGGTGACTCCCAGGAGTACTTCCGAACAGTCACCATTGCCACTTTAGTTCCTCTGTAAGTAGTTATCTGGAGACTGCATTCTTGACTCGCGACGCAGTTTGTGTATTCCATCGTCTACAGGAAGCTTCAAGGAATGCAGTAAACTGAAAACTGCGCATCGGAAGCAACCAAGGTGTCTCCCAGGAGTACTTCCGAACAGTCACCACTGCCACTTTAGTTCCTCTGTAAGTAGTTATCTGGAGACTGCATTCTTGACTCGCGACGCAGTTTGTGTATTCCATCGTCTACAGGAAGCTTCAAGGAATGCAGTAAACTGAAAACTGCGCATCGGAAGCAACCAAGGTGACTCCCAGGAGTACTTCCGTACAGTCACCATTGCCACTTTAGTTCCTCTGTAAGTAGTTATCTGGAGACTGCATTCTTGACTCGCGACGCTGTTTGTGTATTCCATCGTCTACAGGAAGCTTCAAGGAATGCAGTAAACTGAAAACTGCGCATCGGAAGCAACCAAGGTGACTCCCAGGAGTACTTCCGAACAGTCACCATTGCCACTTTAGTTCCTCTGTAAGTAGTTATCTGGAGACTGCATTCTTGACTCGCGACGCAGTTTGTGTATTCCATCGTCTACAGGAAGCTTCAAGGAATGCAGTAAACTGAAAACTGCGCATCGGAAGCAACCAAGGTGACTCGCAGGAGTACTTCCGAACAGTCACCATTGCCACTTTAGTTCCTCTGTAAGCAGTTATCTGGAGACTGCATTCTTGAATCGCGACGCAATTTGTGTGTCCATCGTCAACAGGATGCTTCAAGGAATGCAGTAACCTGAAAACTGCGCATCTGAAGCAACCAAGGTTATTCCAGGAGGAATTCCAAACGGTGACCATATCCACTTTAGTTCCTTTGTAAGAAGTCATCTGGAGACTGCATTATTGACTCGCGACGCAATTTGTGTGTTCCATCGTCTACAGGAAGCTTCAAGGAATACAGTAAACTGAAAACTGCGCATCGGAAGCAACCAAGGTGACTCCCAGGAGTACTTCCGAACAGTCACCATTGCCACTTTAGTTCCTCTGTAAGTAGTTATCTGGAGACTGCATTCTTGACTCGCGACGCAATTTGTGTGTCCATCGTCAACAGGATGCTTCAAGGAATGCAGTAACCTGAAAACTGCGCATCTGAAGCAACCAAGGTTATTCCAGGAGGAATTCCAAACGGTGACCATATCCACTTTAGTTCCTTTGTAAGAAGTCATCTGGAGACTGCATTATTGACTCACGACGCAATTTGTGTGTTCCATCGTCTACAGGAAGCTTCAAGGAATACAGTAAACTGAAAACTGCGCATCGGAAGCAACCAAGGTGACTCCCAGGAGTACTTCCAAACAGTCACCATTGCCACTTTAGTTCCTCTGTAAGTAGTTATCTGGAGACTGCATTCTTGACTCGCGACGCAATTTGTGTGTCCATCGTCAACAGGATAATTCAAGGAATGCAGTAACCTGAAAACTGCGCATCTGAAGCAACCAAGGTTATTCCAGGAGGAATTCCAAACGGTGACCATATCCACTTTAGTTCCTTTGTAAGAAGTCATCTGGAGACTGCATTATTGACTCGCGATGCAATTTGTGTGTTCCATCGTCTACAGGAAGCTTCAAGGAATACAGTAAACTGAAAACTGCGCATCGAAAGCAACGAATTTTACACCCAGGAGGACTTCCGAACGGTGACCATAGCGACTTTTATTTGTTTGTAAGAAGTCATCTGGAGACTGCATTATTGACTTGCGATGGAATTTGTGTATTCCATCGTCTACAGGAAGCTTCAAGGAATGCAGTAAACTGAAAACTGCGCATCGGAAGCAACCAAGGTGACTCGCAGGAGTACTTCCGAACAGTCACCATTGCCACTTTAGTTCCTCTGTAAGTAGTTATCTGGAGACTGCATTCTTGACTCGCGACGCAATTTGTGTGTCCATCGTCAACAGGATGCTTCAAGGAATGCAGTAACCTGAAAACTGCGCATCTGAAGCAACCAAGGTTATTCCAGGAGGAATTCCAAACGGTGACCATATCCACTTTAGTTCCTTTGTAAGAAGTCATCTGAAGACTGCATTATTGACTCGCGACGCAATTTGTGTGTTCCATCGTCTACAGGAAGCTTCAAGCAATACAGTAAACTGAAAACTGCGCATCGGAAGCAACCAAGGTGACTCCCAGGAGTACTTCCGAACAGTCACCATTGCCACTTTAGTTCCTCTGTAAGTAGTTATCTGGAGACTGCATTCTTGACTCGCGACGCAATTTGTGTGTCCATCGTCAACAGGATGCTTCAAGGAATGCAGTAACCTGAAAACTGCGCATCTGAAGCAACCAAGGTTATTCCAGGAGGAATTCCAAACGGTGACCATATCCACTTTAGTTCCTTTGTAAGAAGTCATCTGGAGACTGCATTATTGACTCGCGACGCAATTTGTGTGTTCCATCGTCTACAGGAAGCTTCAAGGAATACAGTAAACTGAAAACTGCGCATCGGAAGCAACCAAGGTGACTCCCAGGAGTACTTCCGAACAGTCACCATTGCCACTTTAGTTCCTCTGTAAGTAGTTATCTGGAGACTGCATTCTTGACTCGCGACGCAATTTGTGTGTCCATCGTCAACAGGATGCTTCAAGGAATGCAGTAACCTGAAAACTGCGCATCTGAAGCAACCAAGGTTATTCCAGGAGGAATTCCAAACGGTGACCATTTCCACTTTAGTTCCTTTGTAAGAAGTCATCTGCAGACTGCATTATTGACTCGCGACGCAATTTGTGTGTTCCATCGTCTACAGGAAGCTTCAAGGAATACAGTAAACTGAAAACTGTGCATCGAAAGCAACGAATTTGACACCCAGGAGGACTTCCGAACGGTGACCATAGCGACTTTTATTTGTTTGTAAGAAGTCATCTGGAGACTGCATTATTGACTTGCGATGGAATTTGTGTATTCCATCGTCTACAGGAAGCTTCAAGGAATGCAGTAAACTGAAAACTGCGCATCGGAAGCAACCAAGGTGACTCCCAGGAGTACTTCCGAACAGTCACCATTGCCACTTTAGTTCCTCTGTAAGTAGTTATCTGGAGACTGCATTCTTGACTCGCGACGCAGTTTGTGTATTCCATCGTCTACAGGAAGTTTCAAGGAATGCAGTAAACTGAAAACTGCGCATCGGAAGCAACCAAGGTGACTCCCAGGAGTACTTCCGAACAGTCACCATTGCCACTTTAGTTCCTCTGTAAGTAGTTATCTGGAGACTGCATTCTTGACTCGCGACGCAGTTTGTGTATTCCATCGCCTACAGGAAGCTTCAAGGAATGCAGTAAACTGAAAACTGCGCATCGGAAGCAACCAAGGTGACTCCCAGGAGTACTTCCGAACAGTCACCATTGCCACTTTAGTTCCTCTGTAAGTAGTTATCTGGAGACTGCATTCTTGACTCGCGACGCAGTTTGTGTATTCCATCTTCTACAGGAAGCTTCAAGGAATGCAGTAAACTGAAAACTGCGCATCGGAAGCAACCAAGGTGACTCCCAGGAGTACTTCCGAACAGTCACCATTGCCACTTTAGTTCCTCTGTAAGTAGTTATCTGGAGACTGCATTCTTGACTCGCGACGCAGTTTGTGTATTCCATCGTCTACAGGAAGCTTCAAGGAATGCAGTAAACTGAAAACTGCGCATCGGAAGCAACCAAGGTGACTCCCAGGAGTACTTCCGAACAGTCACCATTGCCACTTTAGTTCCTCTGTAAGTAGTTATCTGGAGACTGCATTCTTGACTCGCGACGCAGTTTGTGTATTCCATCGTCTACAGGAAGCTTCAAGGAATGCAGTAAACTGAAAACTGCGCATCGGAAGCAACCAAGGTGACTTCCAGGAGTACTTCCGAACAGTCACCATTGCCACTTTAGTTCCTCTGTAAGTAGTTATCTGGAGACTGCATTCTTGACTCGCGACGCAGTTTGTGTATTCCATCGTCTACAGGAAGCTTCAAGGAATGCAGTAAACTGAAAACTGCGCATCGGAACCAACCAAGGTGACTCCCAGGAGTACTTCCGAACAGTCACCATTGCCACTTAATTCCTCTGTAAGTAGTTATCTGGAGACTGCATTCTTGACTCGCGACGCAGTTTGTGTATTCCATCGTCTACAGGAAGCTTCAAGGAATGCAGTAAACTGAAAACTGCGCATCGGAAGCAACCAAGGTGACTCCCAGGAGTACTTCCGAACAGTCACCGTTGCCACTTTAGTTCCTCTGTAAGTAGTTATCTGGAGACTGCATTCTTGACTCGCGACGCAGTTTGTGTATTCCATCGTCTACAGGAAGCTTCAAGGAATGCAGTAAACTGAAAACTGCGCATCGGAAGCAACCAAGGTGACTCCCAGGAGTACTTCCGAACAGTCACCATTGCCACTTTAGTTCCTCTGTAAGTAGTTATCTGGAGACTGCATTCTTGATTCGCGACGCAGTTTGTGTATTCCATCGTCTACAGGAAGCTTCAAGGAATGCAGTAAACTGAAAACTGCGCATCGGAAGCAACCAAGGTGACTCCCAGGAGTACTTCCGAACAGTCACCACTGCCACTTTAGTTCCTCTGTAAGTAGTTATCTGGAGACTGCAATCTTGACTCGCGACGCAGTTTGTGTATTCCATCGTCTACAGGAAGCTTCAAGGAATGCAGTAAACTGAAAACTGCGCATCGGAAGCAACCAAGGTGACTCCCAGGAGTACTTCCGAACAGTCACCATTGCCACTTTGGTTCCTCTGTAAGTAGTTATCTGGAGACTGCATTATTGACTCGCGACGCAATTTGTGTGTCCATCGTCAACAGGATGCTTCAAGGAATGCAGTAACCTGAAAACTGCGCATCTGAAGCAACCAAGGTTATTCCAGGAGGAATTCCAAACGGTGACCATATCCACTTTAGTTCCTTTGTAAGAAGTCATCTGGAGACTGCATTATTGACTCGCGACGCAATTTGTGTGTTCCATCGTCTACAGGAAGCTTCCAGGAATACGGTAAACTGAAAACTGCGCATCGAAAGCAACGAATTTGACACCCAGGAGGACTTCCGAACGGTGACCATAGCGACTTTTATTTGTTTGTAAGAAGTCATCTGGAGACTGCATTATTGACTTGCAATGGAATTTGTGTATTCCATCGTCTACAGGAAGCTTCAAGGAATGCAGTAAACTGAAAACTGCGCATCGGAAGCAACCAAGGTGACTCGCAGGAGTACTTCCGAACAGTCACCATTGCCACTTTAGTTCCTCTGTAAGTAGTTATCTGGAGACTGCATTCTTGATTCGCGACGCAGTTTGTGTATTCCATCGTCTACTGGAAGCTTCAAGGAA
This sequence comes from Schistocerca americana, assembly GCF_021461395.2. Classification (NCBI taxonomy): domain Eukaryota; kingdom Metazoa; phylum Arthropoda; class Insecta; order Orthoptera; family Acrididae; genus Schistocerca; species Schistocerca americana. Next base: position 131,927,351 of record NC_060121.1, read on the forward strand.
TGCAGTAAACTGAAAACTGCGCATCAGAAGCAACCAAGGTGAATCCCAGGAGTACTTCCGAACAGTCACCATTGCCACTTTAGTTCCTCTGTAAGTAGTTATCTGGAGACTGCATTCTTGACTCGCGACGCAGTTTGTGTATTCCATCGTCTACAGGAAGCTTCAAGGAATGCAGTAAACTGAAAACAGCGCATCGTAAGCAACCAAGGTGACTCCCAGGAGTACTTCCGAACAGTCACCATTGCCACTTTAGTTACTCTGTAAGTAGTTATCTGGAGACTGCATTCTTGACTCGCGACGCAGTTTGTGTATTCCATCGTCTACAGGAAGCTTCAAAGAATGCAGTAAACTGAAAACTGCGCATCGGAAGCAACCAAGGTGACTCCCAGGAGTACTTCCGAACAGTCACCATTGCCACTTTAGTTCCTCTGTAAGTAGTTATCTGGAGACTGCATTCTTGACTCGCGACGCAGTTTGTGTATTCCATCGTCTACAGGAAGCTTCAAGGAATGCAGTAAACTGAAAACTGCGCATCGGAAGCAACCAAGGTGACTCCCAGGAGTACTTCCGAACAGTCACCATTGCCACTTTGGTTCCTCTGTAAGTAGTTATCTGGAGACTGCATTATTGACTCGCGACGCAATTTGTGTGTCCATCGTCAACAGGATGCTTCAAGGAATGCAGTAACCTGAAAACTGCGCATCTGAAGCAACCAAGGTTATTCCAGGAGGAATTCCAAACGGTGACCATATCCACTTTAGTTCCTTTGAAAGAAGTCATCTGGAGACTGCATTATTGACTCGCGACGCAATTTGTGTGTTCCATCGTCTACAGGAAGCTTCAAGGAATACAGTAAACTGAAAACTGCGCATCGAAAGCAACGAATTTGACACCCAGGAATACTTCCGAACGGTGACCATAGCGACTTTTATTTGTTTGTAAGAAGTCATCTGGAGACTGCATTATTGACTTGCGATGGAATTTGTGTATTCCATCGTCTACAGGAAGCTTCAAGGAATGCAGTAAACTGAAAACTGCGCATCGGAAGCAACCAAGGTGACTCCCAGGAGTACTTCCGAACAGTCACCATTGCCACTTTAGTTCCTCTGTAAGTAGTTATCTGGAGACTGCATTCTTGACTCGCGACGCAGTTTGTGTATTCCATCGTCTACAGGAAGCTTCAAGGAATGCAGTAAACTGAAAACTGCGCATCGGAAGCAACCAAGGTGACTCCCAGGAGTACTTCCGAACAGTCACCATTGCCACTTTAGTTCCTCTGTAAGTAGTTATCTGGAGACTGCATTCTTGACTCGCGATGCAATTTGTGTATTCCATCGTCTACAGGAAGCTTCAAGGAATGCAGTAAACTGAAAACTGCGCAACGGAAGCAACCAAGGTGACTCCCAGGAGTACTTCCGAACAGTCACCATTGCCACTTTAGTTCCTCTGTAAGTAGTTATCTGGAGACTGCATTCTTGACTCGCGACGCAGTTTGTGTATTCCATCGTCTACAGGAAGCTTCAAGGAATGCAGTAAACTGAAAACTGCGCATCGGAAGCAACCAAGGTGACTCCCAGGAGTACTTCCGAACAGTCACCATTGCCACTTTAGTTCCTCTGTAAGTAGTTATCTGGAGACTGCATTATTGACTCGCGACGCAATTTGTGTGTCCATCGTCAACAGGATGCTTCAAGGAATGCAGTAACCTGAAAACTGCGCATCTGAAGCAACCAAGGTTATTCCAGGAGGAATTCCAAACGGTGACCATATCCACTTTAGTTCCTTTGTAAGAAGTCATCTGGAGACTGCATTATTGACTCGCGACGCAATTTGTGTGTTCCATCGTCTACAGGAAGCTTCAAGGAATACAGTAAACTGAAAACTGCGCATCGAAAGCAACGAATTTGACACCCAGGAGGACTTCCGAACGGTGACCATAGCGACTTTTATTTGTTTGTAAGAAGTCATCTGGAGACTGCATTATTGACTTGCGATGGAATTTGTGTATTCCATCGTCTACAGGAAGCTTCAAGGAATGCAGTAAACTGAAAACTGCGCATCGGAAGCAACCAAGGTGACTCGCAGGAGTACTTCCGAACAGTCACCATTGCCACTTTAGTTCCTCTGTAAGTAGTTATCTGGAGACTGCATTCTTGACTCGCGACGCAGTTTGTGTATTCCATCGTCTACAGGAAGCTTCAAGGAATGCAGTAAACTGAAAACTGCGCATCGGAAGCAACCAAGGTGACTCCCAGGAGTACTTCCGAACAGTCACCATTGCCACTTTAGTTCCTCTGTAAGTAGTTATCTGGAGACTGCATTCTTGACTCGCGACGCAGTTTGTGTATTCCATCGTCTACAGGAAGCTTCAAGGAATGCAGTAAACTGAAAACTGCGCATAGGAAGCAACCAAGGTGACTCCCAGGAGTACTTCCGAACAGTCACCATTGCCACTTTAGTTCCTCTGTAAGTAGTTATCTGGAGACTGCATTCTTGACTCGCGACGCAGTTTGTGTATTCCATCGTCTACAGGAAGCTTCAAGGAATGCAGTAAACTGAAAACTGCGCATCGGAAGCAACCAAGGTGACTCCCAGGAGTACTTCCGAACAGTCACCATTGCCACTTTAGTTCCTCTGTAAGTAGTTATCTGGAGACTGCATTCTTGACTCGCGACGCAGTTTGTGTATTCCATCGTCTACAGGAAGCTTCAAGGAATGCAGTAAACTGAAAACTGCGCATCGGAAGCAACCAAGGTGACTCCCAGGAGTACTTCCGAACAGTCACCATTGCCACTTTAGTTCCTCTGTAAGTAGTTATCTGGAGACTGCATTCTTGACTCGCGACGCAATTTGTGTGTCCATCGTCAACAGGATGCTTCAAGGAATGCAGTAACCTGAAAACTGCGCATCTGAAGCAACCAAGGTTATTCCAGGAGGAATTCCAAACGGTGACCATATCCACTTTAGTTCCTTTGTAAGAAGTCATCTGGAGACTGCATTATTGACTCGCGACGCAATTTGTGTGTTCCATCGTCTACAGGAAGTTTCAAGGAATACAGTAAACTGAAAACTGCGCATCGAAAGCAACGAATTTGACACCCAGGAAGACTTCCGAACGGTGACCATAGCGACTTTTATTTGTTTGTAAGAAGTCATCTGGAGACTGCATTATTGACTTGCGATGGAATTTGTGTATTCCATCGTCTACAGGAAGCTTCAAGGAATGCAGTAAACTGAAAACTGCGCATCGGAAGCATCCAAGGTGACTCGCAGGAGTACTTCCGAACAGTCACCATTGCCACTTTAGTTCCTCTGTAAGTAGTTATCTGGAGACTGCATTCTTGACTCGCGACGCAGTTTGTGTATTCCATCGTCTACAGGAAGCTTCAAGGAATGCAGTAAACTGAAAACTGCGCATCGGAAGCAACCAAGGTGACTCCCAGGAGTACTTCCGAACAGTCACCATTGCCACTTTAGTTCCTCTGTAAGTAGTTATCTGGAGACTGCATTCTTGACTCGCGACGCAGTTTGTGTATTCCATCGTCTACAGGAAGCTTCAAGGAATGCAGTAACCTGAAATCTGCGCATCTGAAGCAACCAAGGTGACTCGCAGGAGTACTTCCGAACAGTCACCATTGCCACTTTAGTTCCTCTGTAAGTAGTTATCTGGAGACTGCATTCTTGACTCGCGACGCAGTTTGTGTATTCCATCGTCTACAGGAAGCTTCAAGGAATGCAGTAAACTGAAAACTGCGCATCGGAAGCAACCAAGGTGACTCTCAGGAGTACTTCCGAACAGTCACCATTGCCACTTTAGTTCCTCTGTATGTAGTTATCTGGAGACTGCATTCTTGACTCGCGACGCAGTTTGTGTATTCCATCGTCTACAGGAAGCTTCAAGGAATGCAGTAACCTGAAAACTGCGCATCTGAAGCAACCAAGGTGACTCGCAGGAGTACTTCCGAACAGTCACCATTGCCACTTTAGTTCCTCTGTAAGTAGTTATCTGGAGACTGCATTCTTGACTCGCGACGCAGTTTGTGTATTCCATCGTCTACAGGAAGCTTCAAGGAATGCAGTAACCTGAAAACTGCGCATCTGAAGCAACCAAGGTGACTCGCAGGAGTACTTCCGAACAGTCACCATTGCCACTTTAGTTCCTCTGTAAGTAGTTATCTGGAGACTGCATTCTTGACTCGCGACGCAGATTGTGTATTCCATCGTCTACAGGAAGCTTCAAGGAATGCAGTAACCTGAAAACTGCGCATCTGAAGCAACCAAGGTGACTCGCAGGAGTACTTCCGAACAGTCACCATTGCCACTTTAGTTCCTCTGTAAGTAGTTATCTGGAGACTGCATTCTTGACTCGCGACGCAGTTTGTGTATTCCATCGTCTACAATAAGCTTCAAGGAATGCAGTAACCTGAAAACTGCGCATCTGAAGCAACCAAGGTGACTCGCAGGAGTACTTCCGAACAGTCACCATTGCCACTTTAGTTCCTCTGTAAGTAGTTATCTGGAGACTGTATTCTTGACTCGCGACGCAGTTTGTGTATTCCATCGTCTACAGGAAGCTTCAAGGAATGCAGTAACCTGAAAACTGCGCATCGGAAGCAACCAAGGTGACTCCCAGGAGTACTTCCGAACAGTCACCATTGCCACTTTAGTTCCTCTGTAAGTAGTTATCTGGAGACTGCATTCTTGACTCGCGACGCAGTTTGTGTATTCCATCGTCTACAGGAAGCTTCAAGGAATGCAGTAACCTGAAAACTGCGCATCTGAAGCAACCAAGGTGACTCGCAGGAGTACTTCCGAACAGTCACCATTGCCACTTTAGTCCCTCTGTAAGTAGTTATCTGGAGACTGCATTCTTGACTCGCGACGCAGTTTGTGTATTCCATCGTCTACAGGAAGCTTCAAGGAATGCAGTAAACTGAAAACTGCGCATCGGAAGCAACCAAGGTGACTCCCAGGAGTACTTCCGAACAGTCACCATTGCCACTTTAGTTCCTCTGTAAGTAGTTATCTGGAGACTGCATTCTTGACTCGCGACGCAGTTTGTGTATTCCATCGTCTACAGGAAGCTTCAAGGAATGCAGTAACCTGAAAACTGCGCATCTGAAGCAACCAAGGTGACTCGCAGGAGTACTTCCGAACAGTCACCATTGCCACTTTAGTTCCTCTGTAAGTAGTTATCTGGAGACTGCATTCTTGACTCGCGACACAGTTTGTGTATTCCATCGTCTACAGGAAGCTTCAAGGAATGCAGTAACCTGAAAACTGCGCATCGGAAGCAACCAAGGTGACTCCCAGGAGTACTTCCGAACAGTCACCATTGCCACTTTAGTTCCTCTGTAAGTAGTTATCTGGAGACTGCATTCTTGACTCGCGACGCAGTTTGTGTATTCCATCGTCTACAGGAAGCTTCAAGGAATGCAGTAACCTGAAAACTGCGCATCTGAAGCATCCAAGGTGACTCGCAGGAGTACTTCCGAACAGTCACCATTGCCATTTTAGTTCCTCTGTAAGTAGTTATCTGGAGACTGCATTCTTGACTCGCGACGCAGTTTGTGTATTCCATCGTCCACAGGAACCTTCAAGGAATGCAGTAAACTGAAAACTGCGCATCGGAAGCAACCAAGGTGACTCCCAGGAGTACTTCCGAACAGTCACCATTGCCACTTTAGTTCCTCTGTAAGTAGTTATCTGGAGACTGCATTCTTGACTCGCGACGCAGTTTGTGTATTCCATCGTCTACAGGAAGCTTCAAGGAATGCAGTAACCTGAAAACTGTGCATCTGAAGCAACCAAGGTGACTCGCAGGAGTACTTCCGAACAGTCACCATTGCCACTTTAGTTCCTCTGTAAGTAGTTATCTGGAGACTGCATTCTTGACTCGCGACGCAGTTTGTGTATTCCATCGTCTACAGGAAGCTTCAAAGAATGCAGTAAACTGAAAACTGCGCATCAGAAGCAATCAAGGTGACTCCCAGGAGTACTTCCGAACAGTCACCATTGCCACTTTAGTTCCTCTGTAAGTAGTTATCTGGAGACTGCATTCTTGACTCGCGACGCAGTTTGTGTATTCCATCGTCTACAGGAAGCTTCAAGGAATGCAGTAAACTGAAAACTGCGCATCTGAAGCAACCAAGGTGACTTCCAGGAGTACTTCCGAACAGTCACCATTGCCACTTTAGTTCCTCTGTAAGTAGTTATCTGGAGACTGCATCCTTGACTCGCGACGCAATTTGTGTGTCCATCGTCAACAGGATGCTTCAAGGACTGCAGTAACCTGAACACTGCGCATCTGAAGCAATCAAGGATATTCCAGGAGGAATTCCAAACGGTGACCATATCCACTTTAGTTCCTTTGTAAGAAGTCATCTGGAGACTGCATTATTGACTCGCGACGCAGTTTGTGTGTTCCATCGTCTACAGGAAGCTTCAAGGAATACAGTAAACTGAAAACTGCGCATCGAAAGCAACGAATTTGACACCCAGGAGGACTTCCGAACGGTGACCATAGCGACTTTTATTCGTTTGTAAGAAGTCATCTGGAGACTGCATTATTGACTTGCGATGGAATTTGTGTATTCCATCGTCCACAGGAAGCTTCAAGGAATGCAGTAAACTGAAAACTGCGCATCGGAAGCATCCAAGGTGACTCGCAAGAGTACTTCCGAACAGTCACCATTGCCACTTTAGTTCCTCTGTAAGTAGTTATCTGGAGACTGCATTCTTGACTCGCGACGCAGTTTGTGTATTCCATCGTCTACAGGAAGCTTCAAGGAATGCAGTAAACTGAAAACTGCGCATCGGAAGCAACCAAGGTGACTCCCAGGAGTACTTCCGAACAGTCACCATTGCCACTTTAGTTCCTCTGTAAGTAGTTATCTGGAGACTGCATTCTTGACTCGCGACGCAGTTTGTGTATTCCATCGTCTACAGGAAGCTTCAAGGAATGCAGTAAACTGAAAACTGCGCATCGGAAGCAACCAAGGTGACTCCCAGGAGTACTTCCGAACAGTCACCACTGCCAGTTTAGTTCCTCTGTAAGTAGTTTTCTGGAGACTGCATTCTTGACTCGCGACGCAGTTTGTGTATTCCATCGTCTACAGGAAGCTTCAAGGAATGCAGTAAACTGAAAACTGCGCATCGGAAGCAACCAAGGTGACTCCCAGGAGTACTTCCGAACAGTCACCATTGCCACTTTAGTTCCTCTGTAAGTAGTTATCTGGAGACTGCATTCTTGACTCGCGACGCAGTTTGTGTATTCCATCGTCTACAGGAAGCTTCAAGGAATGCAGTAAACTGAAAACTGCGCATCGGAAGCAACCAAGGTGACTCCCAGGAGTACTTCCGAACAGTCACCATTGCCACTTTAGTTCCTCTGTAAGTAGTTATCTGGAGACTGCATTCTTGACTCGCGACGCAGTTTGTGTATTCCATCGTCTACAGGAAGCTTCAAGGAATGCAGTAAACTGAAAACTGCGCATCGGAAGCAACCAAGGTGACTCCCAGGAGTACTTCCGAACAGTCACCATTGCCACTTTAGTTCCTCTGTAAGTAGTTATCTGGAGACTGCATTCTTGACTCGCGACGCAGTTTGTGTATTCCATCGTCTACAGGAAGCTTCAAGGAATGCAGTAAACTGAAAACTGCGCATCGGAAGCAACCAAGGTGACTCCCAGGAGTACTTCCGAACAGTCACCATTGCCACTTTAATTCCTCTGTAAGTAGTTATCTGGAGACTGCATTCTTGACTCGCGACGCAGTTTGTGTATTCCATCGTCTAGAGGAAGCTTCAAGGAATACAGTAAACTGAAAACTGCGCATCGAAAGCAACGAATTTGACACCCAGGAGGACTTCCGAACGGTGACCATAGCGACTTTTATTTGTTTGTAAGAAGTCATCTGGAGACTGCATTATTGACTTGCGATGGAATTTGTGTATTCCATCGTCTACAGGAAGCTTCAAGGAATGCAGTAAACTGAAAACTGCGCATCGGAAGCAACCAAGGTGACTCGCAGGAGTACTTCCGAACAGTCACCATTGCCACTTTAGTTCCTCTGTAAGTAGTTATCTGGAGACTGCATTCTTGACTCGCGACGCAGTTTGTGTATTCCATCGTCTACAGGAAGCTTCAAGGAATGCAGTAAACTGAAAACTGCGCATCGGAAGCAACCAAGGTGACTCCCAGGAGTACTTCCGAACAGTCACCATTGCCACTTTAGTTCCTCTGTAAGTAGTTATCTGGAGACTGCATTCTTGACTCGCGACGCAGTTTGTGTATTCCATCGTCTACAGGAAGCTTCAAGGAATGCAGTAAACTGAAAACTGCGCATCGGAAGCAACCAAGCTGACTCCCAGGAGTACTTCCGAACAGTCACCATTGCCACTTTAGTTCCTCTGTAAGTAGTTATCTGGAGACTGCATTCTTGACTCGCGACGCAGTTTGTGTATTCCATCGTCTACAGGAAGCTTCAAGGAATGCAGTAAACTGAAAACTGCGCATCGGAAGCAACGAATTTGACACCCAGGAGGACTTCCGAACAGTCACCATTGCCACTTTAGTTCCTCTGTAAGTAGTTATCTGGAGACTTCATTATTGACTCGCGACGCAGTTTGTGTATTCCATCGTCTACAGGAAGCTTCAAGGAATGCAGTAAACTGAAAACTGCGCATCGGAAGCAACCAAGGTTACTCCCAGGAGTACTTTCGAACAGTCACCATTGCCACTTTAGTTCCTCTGTAAGTAGTTATCTGGAGACTGCATTCTTGACTCGCGACGCAGTTTGTGTATTCCATCGTCTACAGGAAGCTTCAAGGAATGCAGTAAACTGAAAACTGCGCATCGGAAGCAACCAAGGTGACTC